>NW_026067937.1:5719561-5731588 GCF_014885135.2 Alexandromys fortis | reverse complement strand
AAATCCCCAATTAGCTTCAAATTCAGAGGTAAACTCTTAGATCTCATTAAAAATTTGGAAGATTGGCCTCCCTTTACCTAGTTTTATCCTTTTAAACAATGGAAGACTGATCCTATTTTACAGAATTCATGCATTTTCCTACTTCCTGAATACAAGAAAGCAAAGAAAACTGTCTTTCCTCCATACTAGTAACTGAACCCAAGACCTGTGCCCTTCCATAGAGTTCTACTCATGGTTGAATTTTCTTAATCAAATACCTAGGGTGGATAGAAAAATCAAACAAATAGGGCCCATGACACACCTGTACTTATAGCTACTGAGGAGGCTGAAGGAGGACAGATTAAACCCAGGAACTGGATACCAGTGTCCATAACAAAGAGACCACTGACTCAATGAGAACTACATTTAAGACATTTTAAAAATTTGAATATTTCATACACGTATATAATGTTTTTTGATCAACCTTGCCTATAACCTCACATATTCCCATCACTTTTGCTCAAAATATCCCTACTGAGTCAAAAAATATGTTTAACCCTAAACTCAGCAATCTGCCTGTCTTTGCCTCCCAAGTACTGGGATTAAAGGCATGTGCTACTACCACCAGGTTCAGATATACAGTTGTTGTTGTTGTTGTTGTTGTTGTTGTTGTTCTTCTTCTTCTTCTTCTTCTTCTTCTTCTTCTTCTTCTTCTTCTTCTTCTTCTTCTTCTTCTTCTTCTTCTTCTTCTTCTTCTTCTTCTTCTTTTTTCCTCCTCCTCCTACTCTTCCTCCTTCTTCTGGTGCAGGATAATTGTCTATGTTCTGTCAATCATGTTTTAAATAAATGCTGATTGGCCAGGCAGGAAGTAGAGGCAGGTCAACCAGACAGGAAGTAGAGGCGGGGTGATGAGAACAGGAGTATTCTGGGAAGAACGAAGCTCTTTTGGCACTTCTGCCCAGATCACCAAAGAAGCAGGATGTGACCTACCCCTCTGAGAAAGGTACCGAGCCATGTGGCTAATATAGATAATAACAATGGGTAAATATAAGTTACAAGAGCTAATAAGTAGCCCGAGCTAATGGGCCAATCAGTTATGACCTAATGTAGACTCTCTGTGTGATTTTCTTTGGGGGTACTGGGCAGGACAGAAACCCCAACAAGCAGGTTCCTCATGTTACATTCTTTTTTAGTTCTGACTCTCCTTTACTGGCTTTTAAATAGACAGCCACTACTCTGTTATCTTATCCAGAAGTTTGTTTGTTTAGTGCTAGAATCTTACTATATTGCCCATGCTTGCCTGAAACTCCAAATGAGTCTAAAATGGCCGCAAACTCAAGATCTTTCTGCATCAGGTCCCTGACTGCTGGGATTTGGGATTATAAACACAGATCGCTAAATCCATCTAAAAGATCTATGGGTTCTGTCTTCATCCTTGTATTTGGCTACTTCAGAAAGGTGTAGGTATCTTAGCAAAATTCAGTGTTAACAAGCAGCACTATTTTCTCATAAACACAGCAAAGACCTTCAAACTCTTTAGCTGCGGTTGCCTTTCCCCAGGTATCTGGTGCTTAGGATTATAATTCCACCTTGTTTGTAAACTGCCTGCTTTCTAATACTGCTATTCCTAGTTTATAAACAACAACCTGAGGTTCAAAGAGGTTGAGTGATGTACCTAAGGTCACGTGTCTACTGAGTGGCAAAATCCGGCTAGAACTCATGTTCATTTGGCAATAATACATGTGAAGACTTGAACTCATTGGGATATGCTGACCATTCCATTGTGTAGGTAACTTCAGTGATGCTATTTGCACCCCTAAAGAGTGGAGTATCCCCAGAATCTCAGTGGTCATCTGGCTGCAGAGTTCCAATCTTCCTTTTGGTGTGTCTTGAACATTGGTTCAAGAATGTTGCTGTACTTTGGGCTGGAGAGATGGCTCAGAGGTTAAGAGCATTGCCTGCTCTTCCAAAGGTCCTGAGTTCAATTCCCAGCAACCACATGGTGGCTCACAACCATCTGTAATGAGGTCTGGTGCCCTCTTCTGGCCTTCAGGCATGTACACAGATAGAATATTGTATACATAATAAATAAATGAATAAATAAATATTTAAAAAAAAAGAATGTTGCTGTACTTTGTTTCTCGGCATGCTTGCATCTCATCTTTATTATAAAGAAGTTGACACTTTCCAGGAAGCTGATTGCTCTTTGTTGATACCTTTGGCCCTTAACTGACACAATGGCAGTGGATTCCATCTGCTTCTGTGCCAGTGGTAGTAGCTACTGCCCTTGTGTGTGTTTGTCTGTGTGTGTGTCCTGCCCCAGGGCGGTGTCCTGCTTCTGCTTAGATGTCATGCAGGCTCCTGATAATATAATATTCAGCATACATCCTACAGAATTGCTGCAGCTCCCACTGCCCCTTGGGCTGTGCTGAGCCCGCCCAGTGCACATCTGGGGAAGGGAGGGGCCTAAGTGCAGCTGCTTAGCCTGATGGGACGGTCCTGGTCTGTGCGGAAACAAAGCGCCTTGTGCGGACTCTGATTTGTTTTTCACACAGCTCTCACCTGTTTGTTACATTACCCCTTCTGTGAAGTATTTGAATAAGCTGAGGAGAACAGAGGATGACATAGCATACTCTCATCCCCAGGTAAGCTGGTCCTCCTCCAAAGGAAGGATGCCATTCTCGAGGTTTCATATTTCAAATTTCAGTACACATGTCCGCCCCTGGAGCCTTTAATTTGGGCTAGTTTTATGGCTAAGCTTGGAACTGAAACTGTCCAGATTTCTAGCCTGCTGCTTCAGCCTTCCAATCACGTCTCCTACTAAGAAGGCTGAGCTCCCAAGGGAAGCAGTTTGTGGATAACTTCCAGCACCTATTGGTATCTCAAGAAAGCTCACAAGGCCCACAGAAGGCGGAGAGCATCAGTATCATCTCTGTACTGAAAGAAAGCCCAATTTATGTGGAGGAACAAAGAGTATACAGAAGGATAAATTCCAGGTGGAATAACTCTGCTAGACAAACACCCCCGCTACAGTGATGACTGCCTGCTCACTCAGAGGTAAAGCAGGAGAGAAAATAACAGCACAGACTGTATCACCCAGGTAGCAGATGTGAGCAGGGAGAATGCAGCTCAAAAGCTAGCAAGGAACCATGTGATCGACTGACTCTGAAAAGGAACTTTACACTAATGTGGAATGATGCAGACATCCAAACACTCTCCTCCCCTCCCCATTTTAAAAACATGATAAAGCTGGACAGTGGTGGCGCACGCCTTTAATCACAGCACTGGGGATGCAGAGGCAGGCGGATCTCTGAATTCAAGTCCAGCCTGATCTACAGAGTGAGTTCCAGAACAGCCAGGGTTATACAGAGAAACCCTGTCTCAAAAAATCAAAAATAAACAAACAAGTAAATAAAATAAAAACATGATGAGGTGTGGTGGTGTTTAGATGGGCCAGGAAGAAAGCATATGAATAACACATCTCTGGATAACATCAAAGAAAGAACAAAGAAGAATTAGGAGCTTCCTGCGTCAGGATTACTTCACATACATTACTTTCAATTTTCTTATTAATCCTTTGATTCTTTATTGGGTGTAGGCAATAAAAGCATGGTGGCATTTAATCGCAGCATTCAGAGGCAGAGGCAGGCAGATCTCTCTGAGTTTAAGGCTAGCCTGATTGTACATAGCAAGTTCCAGGCCAGTCAAGGCTACAAATAAACAAACAAACAAACAAACAAACAAACAAACAAAATGACTCATAACACTATAAGAGGAAGAGCTGGGATCTGAGCCCAGGTAGACTTTGGGTACCACTCTATATTGCTTTAAAGTGGACTGATGTCTGTAACCACACAGTTCCAAGACTGGAAGTGTGATTGCAAGCTGTTTATACCAGGTCCCTTCTCCTCTAACCTCCCTGACCCAATGCAAAAGACAGCCATTCTTCCTTGGCTTTGCTGTGGAGATCTGCAAGAGGACACAGGCGACACTGTTGTGGGGTATCCAGCAGAGAAGACTTCTAGGACACGGGTTTAAAGCAACAGAATGTCTTTATTAGCTGGCTAACTACTGCACTGGGTGTTCAGGATCTCAGTGTAACCCTGAGCCTGTCTCAGGATGATTTTTTAAGCACATAACCATGCCCTAGGTTGACATACTTCAGTTAACAAGAACAGTTAACCAGAAGTGGAACTACAGAAGCTAAAAAGCTTGAGGATTTCCCAGAATTATATGGACTCTGATGGATTAGGTCTTTGTTTTAGTTTTGGCAGGAGGTGCTGTGTAGTGCTGAGTTTTACAGCCTGAATGGCACTCTCATCATGGAGTCTGCTGTGCTAAGGTCCATGGGCCTACTAAGGTCTAGGGCCCTGTTACAGATACCATTTAACAATAAAACAGGACTCCTGCCCTCTCTCACAAATGTAACAAGTCTTTCTCGGTCTTCATCAGCCAGCTCCCAAATCATGACATGGAGACTTATTGTAAACTATGAAAGCTCAGCCAATAGCTTAGGCATGTTTTTAACTAACTCTTATAACTTAAATGAACCCAATTCTGTTAATTTATGTGCTGTCATGTGGTCTAGCTGTTGACTCCTCCCTTCTTCATCCCCTGTGCCTGGAAACCCTGCCTGGCTAGTGCCTGTTCCAGCTTTTTATTGAGCCAATCCGAATGACACATCTTCACAGAGTACAAAAAGATTATTTCACAGCACACAAGTTTGTCTTGAACATTGGTCTTGTCCAGTTTCGAGGTCCATCTCCTACCCTTTATTCCATCTCCTGTCCTTCCTGGAGAGTTCCCATCATCCTCCTTTCTCTCCCTTGCTTGCCTCCCTTGGCTTTCCTGCATGCCAGGCACAGCTCTCCTCCCTGAGAGCATAAATTCCATCTCCTTCCTGACTGTGTTGCTTCTGTATCTTAGACCTCTCTGGCTCAGCTCAGTCCCTGGCAGAGTCTGCCCCCAGCCCTTCCACTCCAACGCAGGACGGTTACCGTCCCACCTTCTTTCAGTGCCCAACACTCCTGAGTGGGAAAAGCCCTGGTCAATCAATGTCTATGTGACCCCACATCAGTGTGCATGCACCAGGGTTGCAAATGTAAGTCAAGAAAATAGAGTTTTTTTTTAAAGTTTATTACCTGTATTATGTACATAATACAACACACTAGTGGCAGCCAGACGACAATTTCTTGCAGGAGTTACATCTCCCCTTCCACCATGTGGGTCCTGGGAATCGAACTCAGGTCACCAAGCTTGATAGCTGGTGCCTTTACCTGCTGAGCCATCCTCTTAGTCCCCTCTATGGAGTTCTGAGACCCTGAGACAAGAGGCCCCGTACGATGTGTTCAGTGCAGTCACAGGGAGATGGCCTCCTCTGAGGCTGGGGAGGCTGTGAGAGGTGGTGTCGTGGCTAAGGTGAAGTCTTACCTGAATTTAAAAGAATGCGTAGGAGTTTCCAGAATCTCCCACCAGCTGGGTTGCTATGGTTATAGCTATAGTAGGGACTGAAACTTAAGGAGTAAGAGGGCAGGAGAGGTGAGAAAGAGCAAGGGAGACTACTTTTTTTTTTTTTTTTTTTTTTTTTCCGAGACAGGGTTTCTCTGTGGCTTTGGAGCCTGTCCTGGAACTAGCTCTGTAGACCAGGCTGGTCTCGAACTCACAGAGATCCGCCTGCCTCTGCCTCCCGAGTGCTGGGATTAAAGGCGTGTGCCACCACCGCCCGGCAAGGGAGACTACTTTAGGAGTTTCCTAGTCTCAATGTTCACAATCTTAAGGTGGAGGGAAAGTTCTATTTTTCACTAGTTCTTCCACTAACAGGGGTTAACTTTTCCTTTTCAGAATAAGAGATTATTGTGTAAATAATTATTGTTTCCCATGGCAACGGCTATGTATCAAAAGTAGTTACAATGTGTCAGTGGATTTTGTGTGCATGGGTTCCTCTTACCGGATTCAATCTTTTGTAGGCTTCCAGGCTCTGTTGTTCGAGGCTCCCCCTGCTGGTTATAACGGGAACTTCCGAAGTCTGTTTCTCCTTGTCCGTAGGCTGTTCCCATCTGTGTATCCTGGAACCCAAGGGCATGAATAGGTATCCTAAGATAGCAAAGCGCAGGCTGTCTTGGTTCTGTTTCACTGGGTTGACATCAGTGAAGGGTGCGGAGCGTGGAGGAAGCTGGTCATTCTAGACCGCAGCCAAACTGAGGACCGGGGCTCCTGCTCTCTGCTGCCACAGGAACCATTGTGGTCGGTGAAATCCGCTGCAGATGCGGTGGTTGACCCTGACAGCGGCTTGCACCCCCGCCCCCAGGCCATATCCACAGAGTGGACCCACAAAAGAGGTTCTCATTTTATCTTATTCCTTCCTGGAGTCGTGGCCTCAGAAAGCTTGCCAGGCTGCTCCAGGATGGGAATCTGGTCCCCATTTCTCTTCCCAGCTGCACCAAATGGCAGCCTTAGGTGCTGGCGTGGAGCTGACCCCAGCTCCCCAGCTCCCCACTAGTGTTTTTTCACGAGAAGGTGCTGCTTCACGTGCGTTCTGTCGCGAGTCCTTTGTCACTGCTAAGGAGCAGGGTCACTGGGGATTGTTTTAACCACCGTCTTATTTATTAAATGAGCTAGCTGTCTTAATCAGGGTTACTGTTGCTGTGATGAAACACCATGACCAAAATCAACCTGGGGAGGAAAGGGTTTATTTGGCTTACATATCCAGAATCACCATCCATTGACGGAAGTCAAGGGAGGAACTCAAACCAGGCAGGAACCTGGAGGCAGGAGCTGATGCAGAGGCCATGGAGGGAGGCTGCGTACCAGCTTGCTCATTGTGGCTTGTTCAGCCTGCTTTCTTACAGAACCCAAGACCACTAGCTCAGGGGCACCACTCACAACGGGCTGAGTCCTCTCTCATCAATTACCAATTAAGAAAGTGTTCTACAGGCTTACATATAGTCCAGTCTTATGGAGACGTTTTCTCAATTACAGCTCCATCTTTTCAGATGACTCTAGCCTGTGCCAAGTTCACAAAAGACTGGTCAGCACACCGACTTTCAGAGATAGGCCAGAGCCGATTCCAGCGTCCCAGAATCTCCAGGGTGCCATGTCCCTTCTGAGATATTGCCATGGCTGGCCATGCAGTCTGCATCTTTCTACCTTCCTGGATCTATTGCTTTCTGTTTGTGTCTTCAGAGTCTTTCCGGGTTGCCTGCACTTACCCTGATAGTCATCTCTCATTACAATTCTCAGTCAGGATATTTGGGAGTATGGGAATGGACCAGTCTTTCCTTCCTGGAAGACTCCTGAGCTCCCTCTGCAAACCAGCCCTCCCCTTGGCCCCCAGATCCCTGTATGCTCAGCTCAGCTTCACGCACAGGGGAGATGGCTCATCTGTGCACCCCAAAGCCCCTTCCTTCTTTGTGTTAAACTCGTCAGAAGTAGTGACTAGAATAGAAAGCTGGTCTGAGGGACAGAAGCCATTGCTGTGGTAAACCCGGCCATGTGGTTTATAGGCCGTTGGGACTGGTCTGTGGAAGAGTTTGGAACGTTGTGATTTTTAAAAAGTTCTCAAATATCATAAACTGAGCTGAATGAACCATCTTGGTGGGAGTCGGAAGACCAGAATGCCGAGAGAAATGCAGAAAATCAAGGTTTGGCTTGTGAGGTTGCGCAGGCGAACGTGGACTCTCTCAGGAGCTAGACTAGTGACCACTGCTGTGATCGTCCGGTGAGGAACCTGCCTGTGCTCCAGCTGTGTTCTGAAAACTCGACTGAGATCAACTGGGGGCTGGAGAGATGCCTCAGGGGTTAAGAGCACTGGATGTCCCGGAGGACTGGGGTTCAATTGCCAGCACCCACATGGCAGCTCACAACTGTCTGTAGTTGTGGACACTCTCACATAGACATACGTGAAGGTAAAATACCAATGCACATAAAAACAAAGATCTTAAAAAAGAAGTGGACTAGCTTGTTGGGTGAAGGAAATCTCAAGACAGGGTAGCATTTAGCAATAGTAAGCACAGGTATCGCTTTCCGCTTCCTTCCAGGCCTACTGAGAGAAAGAACAGATAGCCATAAGAAAAATGTTCAGTTTGGCACAAAAAAGTGTAAGCTCGTTTAAAGTTATAGGCAAGGCAGAGTCAAAAGCAGCGTTAATTATTAAAGAGTGTAGCAGCAATAACGGAAAACCTGTTCTGTACTGGGACAACAGGATGACATCCCGAAGGGAAGACCTCAACACTGCAGGCTCTAACTTGTGAAAATGCAAATCCATTCAAAGGAGAGAGAGCTCAAACTGAGAATGCCCCTCAAAAGGCTTCCTGTTCTAACGTAATGCCCCAGGCAGGTGTCTCCAGGGCCAGTGCACAGAGCTGATAAAATTGTGTTCCAAGGATGCTAGACTCCACCCTGAGCTGGTGTCTGAATTTGCTTAGCATCATCACGACAGTACTTGTTTTGCAATCATGAAAGATACAAGATCGAGGGGATGATAGAGTCTTGTATCATGGCTCCAGAGCCTCACAGAGGTGGGCAATAGTGGCAGAGGGAGTTTCTGCCAAAAGGTCCTGAAAGGCTACTGCAGGAGGCTATGAAAAAGAGAGTCCGGGTTGCAATGGAGATTTCAGGGTGTTGGAGAGGCCAGGTCCTCGGGACATCCCCTGAGAAGCTGTATACAGAGATGAGCCAGCTCACAAAGCGGATATGTGTGCTGCCAGAGGTAGAGCAGGAGGTAAGGGGCTAAGTATGCCCTTGAGCCCAGCTGATTTCATCATGAGGCCTGGATGCCACACACGGAGCTGCAGGATTTGTATTTACCCTGCTGGGTTTGGAGGTTGCTTCGGCTCCACTTTCCCTTGCTGTGCCCTAGCGCCTCCCTTTTGGAATGAGAACATCTATTCTGTGCCTCTGTATGTTGGAACAATGTGACTTCAGTTTTCATTTTACATGTGTATGTATGGGGGGGCTGGCATGAGTGGTTGTGTGCCACAGCACACATGTGGAGGCCAGAGAACACCTAGTGGGAGCTGGTTCACCCTGGGGATCAAGTTCAATGGTCAGGCTTGGCAGTGTGTCCTTGCTAGCCTTACAAGGGCTTACAGTGAAGAGACTTCATTGAGGATGAGAAAAAATTTTGGACTTTTGAAGTCAAAGTGAATGCATTTTGCATCAATATAGCCTCGAGCCTGCGGTGGACAAAGTAGAAGTCATAGCTTCATAGTGATACGCTTGCATGTCCAGTTGCCAAGGACTAGGGTTGTCATGGTTAATATTGATTATCAACTTCACAGGCTCTAGAATCACCAAAGAGCCAGCCCCCCAGGGCCTGTCTTCAAGGGGTTCTCTACATTAGGCTAAGGTTAACTTGTCCTGATTGTGGGTAGCACCATTCTGGGGCTAGAGTCTCAAACTGCATAGACAGAGAAAGCTATGGCTGGAGAGATGGCCCAGATGTGAAAAGCACTGGCTGCTTTTCCAGAGGATCTGGGTTCAGTGTCCAGCACCCACACGGCAGCTCACAACTGTCTATAGCTCTAGTTCCAGAGACTCACAAGCCCTCTTCTGGCTTCCCTAGGTACCAGGCAGGCAGGCGGGGTGCAAACACCTATGCAAGCAAAACACACACTCATGTATGGTGGAGAAAGTTAGCTGTACATGGGCATTCGTCTCTTTCTGTAGATGTGACCAGCTGCCTCCCGCTCCGTGGGCACATCTTCTCCATGGTGGGAGCTGAAAGAAACCCTTCTTTACGTTTCTTTTGCCGCGTCTTTTACCACAGGAGCGAGAAAGGCCGCTAATGCTTTCCTCACCAGCCTCACCAGTCTTTGAAGTGATGCTTTACGGCCTGCTGAAGTGATTGAGCTCTACTTGTTTTTAACTTATGTCTTAGGAGAGAGTGATAAAGGGGAATTTCAGTTATTCTCAGCCGGTATCATTCCTGCATCCTTTGTGTATACAAACCTAGACACAGCTGTGTTAACCCTCAGGCACGTGGGTACACGGAACAGCTGGCAGCTGGCTGCTCTGCACCAAGTGTTCTTCGTCTCGTCCACTAGAGGGTACCTTAGAGTTGTCCTACAGAGGAACGCAGAGAAATCGCCCTTTAAAGCTGATCTAGAAAGCACAGACTTAAAACACTGACACAAACACACACTTGTGGCACACTGTCAACAGAAACCAGTTTGCTGAAAGACAAACGATGTTCCCACTGCTTTTCCCAATCACAGTGTCTGACACTCTTCAATTTTACACAGAGAGCCAGTTTTGGAGAACAATTTTTTAAAACATTATCCTTTTATTTTGAGATAGTTTTTTTTAATTTATTTATTATGTATACAGTGTTTCACCTGCATGCCAGAAGGGGGTATCAGATCTCATTAGAGATGGTTGTGAGCCACCATGTGGTTGCTGGGAACTGAACTCAGGGCCTCTGGAAGGGCAACCAGTGCTCTTAACCTCTGAGCCATCTCTCCAGCCCCCTTGGAAAATGTTTTTTTATCTTGCTGAGATAAAGGTGTACTCTATGCTTTACAATAAACTAGCATAAATATTTTTCTGGTGGAAATTGTAATATATAAGCTTACTAGAAAAGACTGCTAATTTTATTATTACCATACCAAAGCTATTTCTCTAATTTGTGTAATTAGTATATTATTGAATTGATTTCATCATGCGTAGTCCCGTGAAAGACACAAAACGTTATTTTTCTGTCATTAGCTTAATCTGCTTCTTCCCATTTCCATTTTGTGTTCCGGCGAGAGAAAGTTACAATGCTGTGCATTAAACCTAAGCATTGGAAATAGCTCAGATGGCCAATGGCAGACACTAGGAAGCCCGCCCCGGTGTGAGAACTGTGAATATCGATATCAATATATTTGTTAGATTATGTACAGGTATTAACCCCATTTCAGAAGTATTAGGGATGCATTTATAAAACAGTTGTCTCCCTGTGCTCATGGATGATGAATGAGAAAAAAACAAACACCCTACCTCTTGAGAATTGGTATGCACAGAGTATAAGGAAGAACTTGGGGCCAAATAATTAGAGGGGCAGGACTATGGCCATGGGTGTCTCTTATACATTTATATGGCCTTGAGCAAACGAGTTCAACTTCTCTGGGCTTTGGTTTTGCCATCTGTTAAATGGGAGACAATCACCTACATCATCACCATCATCATTATTGTTAATTTTCTTTTCAAGACAGGGTCTTGCTGTGTAGCCTAGGCTGGTCTTGAACTTGTGATTCCCCCTGCTCCAGCTTCTCAAGTGCTGGGACTACAGGCATACCCCCCCACACACTTAGCTCACATAACTTAATTTTGTTGGGAAAGCTGAGACCAAAACAGCAAGCTGAGCATCTGGTGTTAAGTCCAGATCTGGGAACACTTGGCATTCCTGTGTGCTTTAGTTATGTCGATTGCTGTGTTAAAACATCCAGACCAAAGCAACCTGGGGGAGGAGAGATCGTCTCAGCTTGTGTGTCCCAGTCCCAGGCTGTCTTCATTGAAGAAGAGGATCAGAGCAGGAACTCAAGACAGGAACCTGGAGTCAGAAACAGAGACCATGAGGAATGCCGCTTATCAGCTTGCTCTTCATGGCTTGCTCAGTCTGCTTTCTCAAGCCATCCAGGATCACCTGCCCAAGAATTGTACTGCCCACAGTGGGTGGGATCTTTATACATCAATCATTAATTAAAAACGCACTACAGAATTACCTATGGGAAAATCTTACGGAGGCATTTTCTCAGTTAAGATTCCTTTGTCCAGATTTGTCTAGGTTTGTGCCAAAATAACAAAAACCAACCAGCAAACTATGTCTCAGGGAAAGGACTGCAGCCCATTGAGATCCTTCATGGCTGTCCTAATTACCTTTCTACTGCTATAACAAAACACTGATCAAGGCAATTTATAAAAGAAAACATTTAATTCGGGGCTCATGAATTCAGAGGTTTAGAATCTTAAGACAGGAAATATGGCAGCGGACAGGCAGCCATGGAGCAGTAGCTGGGAGCTTACGTCTTTCTCTGCAAGTAAGAGGCAGAGAGAGAGAGAGAGAGAGAG
>NW_026067937.1:5714912-5719459 GCF_014885135.2 Alexandromys fortis | reverse complement strand
GAGGAGGAGGGGGAGAAGGAGGAGGAGGAGGAGGAGGAGGGGGGGTGGAGGGAGGGAGGGAGGGAGAGAGGGAGAGACTGAGAATGGTACCGGATGTTGAAACTTGAAGGCCCGCCCCCAGTGGCACTCCTCCTCCAATAAGGACACACTTCCTAACCCACCAACTGGGAACTAAGTATCCAAACACGTGAGCCTATGACTGCCATTCTCGTTCAAACCAGCACAAAGACAGACCCGTGAGGCAGCCTCCCGCAGGAGGATACAGACACACCATTTTCCCTGGCTTCCCTTCCCCGCTCAAGTTGCTCTGCTCTTGAATTTCAGCACGGCTTCTACCTGCGTAAGCTTGGCGACCTGTTTGGCTCTCACTACGGTTTCTGAGCTTAGCTCAGCTCCCACTGATCCTCGGCTCAGCAACTTTTCTGGCCATCACTTGACTCACAGGTCTACTTGAGAGACATTTTTTTTCCTGCCATTCTGGGCTCCCGGTTTATTTCTCAGAGACCAAACTTCTGTCTGAAGTGGCCTAGCCTCATGAGCGCCTATATACACTAGTCCTCTGTACTTCAAAGTTTCCTCTGAAGGGGTCGTCTTCAGCCACTGTGCCCCAATATCTACACAGGAATGGAAACTCAGAATACCCTAAGGGAAATTTCCTCCTTGGTGAATCCCTACATGATAGGCAGCCAAAAGTCCCTGGGCTATTTGGAAAGTTGGACAAAGGACTGGAAAGCTGGCTCTGCAGTTAAGAATATTTGTTACTCTTGCAGATGACCAAGGTTCCCAGCATTCATATGGTAGTTAACAGTGTGTAACTTCAGTTCCTGAGGATCCAATGCCCTCTTCTGGCCCCTTCAGGTACTGCATGCACTTGGTGTACAGGCATACAGGTACACATTTTTTAATGAAAAAATTATGTTTATTTATTCACTATTATGCACACGCGAGTACGTGTACCACAACGCATGTGTAAAGGTCAGAGGATAGCATGTGGGTCCTGGGATTGAGTGCAGGTCATGAGGCTAGGCGGAAGTTTTCTTCCCCACTGAGACCTCTTGCTCACTTCCTGAGAATTTTTCTTAATATTTATTTATTTACTTATTATGTATACATTGTTCTGTCTGTGTGTATGCCTGCAGGCCAGAAGAGGGCACCAGACCTCATTACAGATGGTTGGGAGCCACCATGTGGTTGCTGGGAATTGAACTCAGGACCTCTGGAAGAGCAGGCAATGCTCTTAACCACTGAGCCTTCTCTCCAGCCCCTTCCTGAGAATTTTTAAAGAAGCGTTTGTGTGCAGAAAAGAAAAATACAGAGGAGAGGGAGTTGATGCAATGGGAGTAAAAAAGCTAGCACACAGAACCGCGTCCTTGGAGAACAGGAGGGCAGGCGGGTCCTCCTTCAGAAAGCCATGGTATGTGCATACATGGCGTCTTCTCCTTGCTGGCGTCAGCTTCGTGATTCCCAACCCTCAGGATGCTGAACTGACTGGCCATTTCATCCCTGAGGGGGAAGTCTTGGTTTAGGAGGGACTGCAAGGTCAAGTCAGACACAGATTGGCGTGAGGTGGGCTGGAGGGTAAACCTACGAGTAGAATTCCAGTCTTCCCTCTGCAGCTGGAAACCCGTGGCTCAGCCAGGCTGGTGAGCAGCTCCCCGTCTTCTCTGCCAAGAGAGCATTGGTGTGTGGGGTGTATATTGCTTCAGATTTCCAAATAGGTGCAGATCAAACTAAAATCCTGAAGGGCTATGACTTGGGGCTGACAGGATGGGATTTTTGCCACCATCTCGTTCTATTTGGGTACAGATTGCGAGAAACAGGCTGGCGAGCTGGCTCAGTGGGTAGACAGGCTTCCTGCCGAAGTTGGTAACCTGAGTTCAATCCCTGGGACTCAGGCGGTGGAGAGAGAGAACCAACTCTGGCAAGTTGTTGTCTGACTGCCATACTCATGCTGTGGCACGTGTAACACACACACACACACACACACACGCAGTGCACGCACGCACATACACACACATGCACGCATGCACATACAAATTGAAAGAAGCAGCTTAGAGAATTTGTTGTTGGTTTGTTTGTGTTTTGAGACAAGTTTCTCTGTGTAAGAGTCCTGGCTGTCCTGGAACTCACTTTGTAGACCAGACTGGCCTCAAACTCTCACAGAGACCCACCTGCCTCTGTCTTCTTAGTGCTAGGATTAAAGGTTTGTATTAGCCCTGCTTGGCTTGTTTTTTATTTATTTATTTATTTATTCATTCATTCATTCATTTACTTATTTATTTATCTATTTATTTAGAGAGGGTAGAGGAAAAGAATAATTTGAACCATATTTTGTGACTGGACTGGTTATTTCAAAATATAGCAGAAGTAAAAAGACTTATAATAGCTAAGTTAATTGAGAGTTCACCCTGGGCAGGAGGTTTTCTAATTCTATAAAGAACAGTGTGGACACAGAGCTCTTTCTCTCCCTGTCGTGTAGTTAGGAGGGTTTTGGTTCTGGGTCCGAGCCGTGTGGATCTCAGGATGCGGCTGGGTTGCAGAATATTTATTTGTTCTCCTGTAAGCCCATGAGCTTCAGGGGCAGCCATTCTTTACAGGGGTTCATGGTTGCATCTTGAGCAGCGGTTCTCAGCCTTCCTAATGCCGCAACCCTCTAATACAGTTCCTCACGCTGCAGTGACGCCAACTAGAAAAGGATTTCGTTGCTACTTCATAACTGTAATTTTGCTACTGTTATGAATCATAATGTAAATATCTGATATGCAGGATATCCAAAATACGACCCCCAAAGACGTCATGACCCCCAGGTTGAGAACCACTAATCTAGAGTGCTCTCAAAGACTCACAAGTTAAAGGCTCCTTGGGCTTGGTGCCATTGGGCAGGGGCTGAAACTAAATGTGAGCCTAAATGGGAGTTTTTCTGGTCACTGGGGGTGTGCCTTTGAAGGGTAGCAGGACCCTATCCCTCCTTGCTCTCTCTTCTGTGTCCCAGCCATGAGACGACTTCCTTGTTCCTCACTAGGCCCCAAAACAACAGCCCTCACAAAGCACAGGCTTAAGCTCCCCAAATCAAGATCCAAAGCATACCCTTGCTCTCCTTAAGTCCTTTTGTTTCAGACTGGCTGAGTCATGGAATCAGGATTTGAATGCAGGGCCATCCAACTCCAAAAGTCGTGGTGAAGCCGTTCTGCACAAATCATGTGGGCACAGCCCTCCGATTGAGGCTATGGGCTGCTGTGGCCGAGGGACTTGGATTTGAACGGAGTTCACTGTTTATTAGCTATATTGTCTAGGGCTGGATATTTAAGGTCTAGAAGTCTGCCTCTCCACGTGGAAGTCAGGCATAATAATAGTCCCTTAATCAAGGGTTGCTTTGGGGACCACGTGACATAATGTCTGGGAGACGTGCAGTGTGGCCACAGCAAATGGAAGACCCTAGTTAGTTATGCTAATGCGCCAGGCTGGCCTCTGGAAGGGTCACTTGGGCGTCTGTGTGAACCAGTCTAGTGCTAGCATTGGAAACATATTTCCTGTCTTGGAAATGTCTCACGTAATGGATTGTGCCCGCTTAACTCTTCGCACGGTGCTTCCAACCAGGCGTCCTAAGCGCTCGGGGATGGCGCTATTACCCAACTGCATGAGCGGGCTTGATAGCTTTTCCAAAGGGCTGGTATTTCAGTTGAGCAACTGTAACTGCTGTGTGGCAGTAGAAAAGATTTATTTTTGGACCCTAATCAACCCTCGGTCCATTCCTCAAACTCCAGCTCCATCTCAAGATGTCAAAGTCACGCAGTATTAACGTTTGGTCAAAGGTGCTGGTGGCATTTTTCAGTTGTAATGAAGAACACATTGTCTAAGATTGCTTTGTGCTGCCTTCTGCCCCGAGCCTGGCTCATTCTTAAAGACCCAGCCGGTAGAGAAAGTCAGCGGCGAGCTCACCTAGAAGGCAGCGAAGAGATGGAAAATCTGCTCGACTTTGCGGAGCTGGAATCAGGGGAAGGGTTGGTGCAGTGGGGTACAGGGCCTAGCGGCCTCCCTCCTCCTACCAGGAGGCCAAGGAAAAAGATCTGTCATTAGAGAATTAAGCACAATGAAGTCATTTCCCAATTTGAATAATTGCTCAACTCCTAAAGAGGAAACAGGAATGGGGGTGAGAGAGCAGAGCCACAGGAGGAATTTTCCATTAGGGGAGCTTTGCTGTCAGAGGGGAAAATAAATAAAGCAGTGATTTCCTCCCTCCCTCCCTCCCTCCCTCCCTCCCTCCCTCCCTCCCTCCCTCCCTCCCCCCCTCCGTCCCTCCCTCCCCCTCCCCCCCCCCCCCCCCTCCCTTCTTCCTTCCCCCTTTTCTTCCCTTTCTTCTTCCCTTCCTCCCTTCCTTCCTCTTTTATAAAGATATTATATTTTTTCTTTTTTTAATCTAATTAATTTATTTTACATCCTGACCACAGCCCCCGCCCCCTCCTGCCCAAGCAAGGCATATCAAGTTGCTGGAAGACTAAGCACCTCCTCTTGGATTCAGACTGAGCAAAGCCATCCAGTATGAGGAG
>NW_026067937.1:5708620-5714706 GCF_014885135.2 Alexandromys fortis | reverse complement strand
CTCCCTCCCTCCCTCTCTTCCTCTCCTTCTTCCATTCTTTCTCCCTCCTTCTCTCCTCTCCTTCCTTCCCTCCTCTCCCTTCTTTGCTTCTTCCTGCTTTACCTCCTCTTTCCCTCTCTCCTTCCCCCTTCTTTCTGTCTTTTCTTTTTTTTAAAACTTTTTCTCTTCTTTTCCTTTCCTTCTTTCTTTATTGCTATTATTTTTAGGCAGAGCTCACTACATAACCCCTGCCTGGCTTACAGCTCACTATATAGACCAGGCTGGCTTCTGACTCACAGAGATAGATCTACCTATCTCTGTGTGAGCCACCACACCTGTGACACTGGTTTTCTCATCTGTCTAATAGAATAAATGAAGGAGCCGGTGGGAATAAAGTGCGTGGAACGGAAAGTAAAATAGTATTCCAAACCAAAGTGACAAGTGAAGGGAGGGAGGGATGCTTGGTATCGGTGAAGAAAACTCCTCCGCCTCCTCTGTGCTTAGGTCCAAGGCTGTTGCTTGGCAGAGCACAGTGGTGGTGTCTGGCAGGTAGGGAGTGGGGCTGAATACAGGTGGAGAGTAAGGAAAGTGAGAATTCTCCGTCCAACCAAGTGGGAGGAAGAAATAACAGTGGTCATTGAGGGACGGCAAGGGAGAGGCGGTCCACGCACTACATGCTGCAGAAGGCAGGTCTTGAAAGACCAGGAGGGCCCGCTGTTATCAGCTTGTATCCATGTATGTCAACATGCAGAGTAATTCTTAGCACACGTGGTAGTTTAACATGGATCGCCAACATGTCAGGGTCTAGAAACACTGACACAATAGACCTCTGGTCCTGATCGTGAGGGACTATGGAGATTAAGGTGGTCTCTGGGTATCTGTGAGAGATTGTCTAGACTATGGTGTCTGGCAAGGAGAGACCCATCCCATGAGCCGGGGTCCCGGGCTGACCAGAAAGGAGATGGTACTCTGGCCACAGCGTCCATCTCTCTCCACATCTTGGTTTCAGATACAATGCAGCCAGCCCCCTCCAACTCTTGCTGTTGTGAGGTCCCCGCTGTCAGAGAGTGTGCTCCTTAAGCTGGGAGCCAAAGGAAAGCCTTCCTCGTTTAAATCTGCTGTCATCAGGCATCTGTCACTGCAACAAACTGAGCATTTGCTAAGTGACACTGAGTGCCCTCCACACAGGTCATCTTTTTGTTGTTTATTTCTCCCTCCCCGGGGGAATAATCTCATCTCTCTTGGTGGTGGTGGTGTGAGAGAGTGTTGTTGATGGGGTCGGTGGCAAGAAGGGACATATTCACATTCGGACTCTATGTGGTTTATTTTTCTATTTATTCATTTTTACCCAAATTTAAATGGGGACAGAAAGTGCTACCTTAGCTCATTTGATTTATGTGTCATTATTTAAATGAGATAATCGAGGTGATTCACAGACCAGACAGTTACCTCCCTAAGTGATAGTACCGACTACAATTTTCTAATAATCTTATGAATATAATTTGCTCTCCTACAACATGTGTCCTATGGTTTCATTTTAAACATCTACTTATTTTATGTGTTTGAGTGTTTTGCCTGCATGTATGTTTGTGTGTACACCACATGAGTGTTCAGTACCAAGAGAGGCCAGAAAAGGGTATCAGATTTCCTGAAACTGGTGTTACTAGTGATTGTGAGTGTGCTGGGAACCGAACCCAGGTCCTCTGCAAAAGCAGCAAGTGCTCTTAATGAAGGAGTCATCTCTCCAACCCCTGTGGTTTATTATTATTATTATTATTATTATTATTATTATTATTATTATTATTATTATTGTTATTGTTAGACAGGGTCTCATTTTGTATCCCTGAATATCCCGGGTCTTGTTACGTAGACCAGGCTGGCCTCAAACTCGGAGATAGAGATCAGCCTGCCTCTGCTCCCCTCCAAGTTCTGAAATTAAAAGTATGTGCCATCATGCCTCACAATTTATTTTTATTTTCTGTGCACAGGTATTTGTGTCTGCACATGCATCCCTGCAGCTCTCCGAGGCTGGAGGAGGGTGGTGGGTTCCCCTGAACTGTAGTTACAGACAGTTGTGAGCTGTTGTGTGGGCACTGGGAATTGAACCTGGGGCCTCTGCAAGAGGCGGAGCCACCTCTCCAGCCCCATTATTTTAAAGTTTGCATACGTGCTCACATAGACCACAGAGACACAAGAGGCGCTCCCACAGGTCAATGTCACTGGTACTTCATGCCTTTTTAATGGCTTTTCTCCTTCTCATGTGTCCTATCTTTTATAAATAGGACACTATATTATAATCTGTGTTTAAAAAGTCAGTCTCAGCAATAGACTGTGGCCCTCCCCTGTGGACAGGCTGTCTCTTAAAATGAGTATTTTTGTAGAAGTAGCCGCACCCTGAGCCAGATGATTCATTACTTACAATTACTCCGCACCATTTCTTTCTCTCTCTTGTTTTAAATGGGAGGGTGGAGTGGGAGGAGGGTTGCCAGTCGCCGGCTCGACTTGGGCAGCTTCGCACAGAATGGCGTAGAGAATTAACAGCCCTTATTAGCATGCAGATGGGGGGCTCCCCTGTAACGATTCCTCTTACTTTGATTAGATCAATGTTTTCTGAGCTAATTTGACTCTGTGGAACCATTTATCCACAGGGCTCCTACTGGTGTCTCTGGCTCATTTGAGCCCACACTGTTGCAGGCTCCCTGCTCTCAGCTGTAGGGGACAGGTCTTCGCTGTGTGCGTTATTTCAACACTACTTTACAACTGGGCTTATAAGAAATTATGAAAAATAAGCTTAGATTGATGAAGCCACTTCCTGACTCAACAGCCACACCAACGTGGCTTGGGGGCCAAGGGTAAAGACCAAGGCTGTGCTGCCAAGAGTGTCTCTCAGTGCTAAGCTAATTGGTCCCTCTGGGGATGAGCCTGTGAACTTGGCCTCGTTAGCACAGCCCAAAGGCACTAACAGCTGAGTTAGTTATCTGGAGCCTGGTTCTCCTGCTGTCCTCCAGGTGGCGATGCGGGTTTGTCAACCTCCTGAGATCTCAAAGCCAGGGTCATGAGCCTCAAGGCAAGGAGGCATGGTGGTTGATCGGGTATGGGAGGCATGGGGACACACACAGGTCTGCAAATGCACAGCTCAGGTGCTAAGTGTCCAGACAGGCAGGTTTTTGATAAATCAGTAAGCCAAGAAAAAAGTACTGCTAGCCTTTACTATAATTATGGGGCCAGCAACATTCCACGTGTGTGTGTGTGTGTGTGTGTGTGTGTGTGTGTGTGTGTGTGTACTTGTATATGTATGCATGTGGGCCTGCACACGTGTGGAGGCTAGAAGACATCTTGAGGGAGGTGGTTGTCTCCCACCATGTTGGACTCGGTTCTCAGGCTTGGTGACAGGTGCCTTTATCCACTGGGCCGTCGTGTAGGTCCTAATTTTTATTTCTTTAGATGGGCCTTATAGAAGTTCATCAGAGGAACACCAGGGTTCCTTTCTTTGTTAACTGCCTGCCAATGAATTATAGCTGCTCTTTTGTTTCCATGGGTGGTTGGTTCTAGTGCTTGCTGAAAGTATCAAAATCCCTGGGCCTGCAGGTCTTCAGTAAAGAGGCGCAGCGTTTTTGCATAATCCATGCGCAGCTCTGCATGCTTGCTCCTTAAACCGCCTCTACTAGGAACACAACTGTAAATAATGGGGGTTCTCCTGTATTTTTAAAATTTCCCACTATTCATTTTGTATTTTGTTTTACTGTCATTTTGTCATTGCTGTTGTTTGCTTTTTGAGACCTGGTTTCTCTTTGTAGCCCTGGCTGTCCTTGAACTTGCTCTACAGACTAGGCTGACCTTGAACTCAGAGATCTACTGTTTCTGTCTCCCAGTGCTGAGATTAAAGGTGTGTGCTGCCACTGCCGGGCTGGATGTGTGTATGCATGTATTTTTGTTGTTTGTTTGCTTGCTATTTCAAGACAAGATTTCACTGTGTAACAGCTTTGGCTGTCCTGTAGACCAGGCTAGCCTCAGACTCACAGAGAATTGCCTGCCTCTGCTTCCTGAGTTTCATATATCTAAGGTTGGCTTCATGCTAAACACGTAGGTGAAGATCATGTTGAACTCCTGATCTTCTTGCCTCTCCCCACCAATGCTGGGCTCAGAGGACTGTGCCACCACACATGATCCGTGTGGTGCTGGGGAGGAACACGATAGCTCATCCCTGCTACACACACTCCACTCCCTTGGTTTCCCGCACTGTCATTTTTTTTCCAAATATTTTTGATCTGTGGTGGGCTGGAATCAAGGTTGTAGAACACACAACTATAGGACGGATATTTATTATAGTCCTGAGCTAAAGTCGTTAGAGTTACAGCTCGGATGGTACCGGGTTCTTAACACCTCTTATCTTCCTATGCCTGGTGGACATTATGCAAAATTGTCAGAACCAAAATTGAATGACTCTGAAGCCATGACACTGAGGGACTCGAGAACCAATGTTCTATTACAGCATGTTCTAGAAACATGTGGACTGGACACTCTTTTTTAAATGTTACCTTTCCCTAGTGAACCACACTTCTTTGTAAACAAACAAACAAAGCAACAACAAAGAAGTCATTATTTTTAATTATGTGAGTGATGGTATTCACAGAGACCAGAGATGTCAGATCTCCCTGGAGCTGGAATTACGGGTAGTTGTGGGCCACCTGACCTAGATGCTAGTACTCAGGACTTCTGCAGTCACACACTCTTAACTGCTGAGGCATCTCTCCAGTCCCAGAACCATGTGCTTCTTGAGGGAAGGATTTATTGACTTCATTTCTTTATTCATCGGGCCAGCAATGTACCTGCTACCTGGTAACGCTTAAGTGGCTGAGGGCATGAGTGAATGGAGGGCTGTTGTTGGCAGAGACGAGGTGAGGGATGAAGTGATGACATGACCAAGGGGAGGAGACTGGAGTGAGACATTCAGAAAGGCTGTCTCTCTATGGAGTCACAGACACGGCTGTACCTCTTCAGCCAGAAGCCTCAAGGAGGCCTTTCTCCTGAACAAAAAGGATCAAAGACATATCCAAGAAGAAAATTAATTACTCTGGGTGGCATTAACCTTCTTATCTCCTGAAACAGAGGTGGGAATGAAGGAGAAGGGGTTCCGCTGTCAATGGAGAGACTGAGCATCTGTGTTCTGCTGGCTTTGTGTCCAGAATGGTGCTGAACACATAGAAGATGCTTAAACATTTGCTAAACAAGTGAACAGCCATTTTCTATTAGCCAAAGATTCAGATTTCTCAAAAGTATCTATGTGTTAGCTCTGAGTGAAGACCGTAGTTCAGCTCCCACCAGGGACCATAGATCAGCCTGACTGGGGCCTACCTGTCTAGATTTGAAGCCACTGATTTTAAATTGGTTGTACCCCTGTTTTCAAGCCTGTAAGGTGGGAGACAAGAATTATTTTGACAGCTAATTGGACTAGCGCTTGGTATCAACATCTTCTGTGCTAATGATGGTTACTATGATACCATGTAGATCTAAGGGATTGGACCCTTGTTGTTAGGTTTGGCAGCTAGCACAAGGCACCTTTTAGGCCCCATAGTGTACTATTTTGAGGGGATTCTAAGGCCAGATTTCTTTTTAATCTCATATTTCGTATTATTTTTTTTTCTTTCCTTTCAGTTGACCACCCTTTAATTCTCCTCTGTTGATGGTTGCTGTTCAGGATGCACAAAGACGTTTTACAGGCTGCCTTGCCCCCAGCTGGAGGGTTGGAGAAGTTAACCAGGCACAGTGGTGGAGGGTTAGCATATTGTATGCAAAGGCTTGGCATCAGGGAAACCCCGGGATGTAGACGGGATGGTGGCTGTTGTGTGGCTGACACACAGGACACAGGATGTGCACATAGGGAGGAAGAAGAGGTTGGAGAGGGGCCACAGAGCCAAGATAATTAGAACTTCAGTTCAAGGGTATTGGAAGTTGCATAAAGTAGAATTTCCATTTGATCCTGAGCATAACAGAGTCTGTCTGTCTGTCTGTCCCTCTGTCCTTCCATCATTCCATCTGTCCGTCCCTCCCTTCCTTCCCTCCCTTCCGTCCCTCCCTCCCTCCCTCCCTCTCTCCCTCCCTCCCTC
>NW_026067937.1:5618161-5708580 GCF_014885135.2 Alexandromys fortis | reverse complement strand
CCCCCTCCCTCCCTCCCCCCCTCCATTCTTCCCTCCTTTCTCCAGAGTTTAACTATGTAGCCCTGCCTGCCTGGTCTGGAACTTGCTATATAGATTAGACTGGTCTTTAAGTAACAGAGATCCTCCTGCCTCTGTTGGCATTAAAGCCATGCACCACCATGCCCAGCTTGCAGCAGCTTTTGTTTCATTTTTTTCTTATAAATGAAAACATTTAATTATAGTGGCTCATTCCAGTTTCAGAGTTTCAGTCCATTATCATCATGGCGGGGAGCGTGGTAGCATGCAGGTAGACATGGTGCTGGAGAAGCAGCTGAGAGTCCTATATATTCCAGGCAACACGAAGTCAACTGAGATGAGACACTGAGCATAGGAAATCTCAAAGCCCGCCCCACAGTGACACACTTCCTCCAACAAGGCCACACCCACTTCAACAAAGTCATACCTCCTAATAGTGCCACTCCCTATGAGATTATGCAGGCCAATTACATTCAAAACACCACATGCCACTCCCTGGCCCCCATAACCTTGTGAAAATATCATAATGCAAAATGCATTTAGTCCAACTCCAAAAGTCCCCATAGTCTGTAACAGTCACAACAATGTTTTACAGCCCAGAGTTCAAAGTCTCTTCTGAGATTCATGCAGTCTTTTGACTGTAACCCCCTTTAAAACATCAGCAACAATAACAAACAGATCCAACATCTAGTGCACAGGATATACGTTATGGTTTCAGAACACCGCAGCAGTTTTTAGTTTGGTCACTTGGCCACTTTCTCTGTAAAGTTGTCAAGTGATCTTTGTTCTTGTGGTTGGTTGTTTATTGAGCTATAATACGAAATACAGCTATTTATAAGTCAATGCTTTTTTTTAAGTTAATCTGTTTTTTATTGTGTGTGCACTGGTGTTTTGCCTGCTTGGATGTATGTCTGTGTGAGGGTGTCAGATCCTCTGGACCTGGCATTACAGACAGTTGTGCGCTGTCATGTGGGTCCTATGAATTGAACCCAGGTCCTCTGGAAGAGCAGCCAGTGCTCTTGTCTGCTGAGCCGTCTCTCCAACCCAAGTCAGTGCTTTTTAGTACGTATTCCCCACAGTATAGGAAAATCACTGATTGTGTATGTGTATGTGTGTGTGTGTGTGTGTTGAGACAAGGGCTCGCTGTGTAGCACAGGTGGCTTTGATCCATGGTACCCCTTCTGCCGGAGTCCTGGAGTGCTGGGGTTGCATGTGTGAGCTACAATAACTGACTCACTTCTCCTTTGACAGTGTTTTAACCTCATCCGGGCGAAGGTACACGCTCATGACAGTTGTTCCCTATTGCTTCCTCCTTCCAGCCACTGGAAACCACGAGTCTTTGTGTCTCTGTGGATTTAGTTATTCTAAGTATTTCATGATGATGGAATAAGCCCACGAGGTCTTGTGAGGTGGCTGCTTTCACTTGGCATACTATTTCTCAAGGTTTGCCTGTGTTATAATTTTAGCTGTGCGACGTTTTTAACTTGTGAGGTCAGTACAATTAAGTGATTTTCTCAGATAGTAAAAGTTGTCCACAGTCTAGAATAAACCAGTATTTATTTTCATGTTCATATATTAATTTGTATACTTTTTTTGTCCACACATTGACTTGTGGACATAAGCTTTTAAAAAAACGTTTACTCTTTTCTAAGTTTCTGCACATTTAGGGGGTGTATTTGCTTCCCGTGTGCACTGTTTGTATCCTCAGGAGTGGGATCGCTGGGTCCTGTGAAAGCGTGTACTTTTTATATGTATACGCATCTGTTTATTTTCCAGACAGGGTCTTGTTCTGTTGCCCAGTTTGTGAATCTCTGGCCATAGCAGAAAATATGTGTGTGCTACCGTGTCCAACTATGTTTAATATTTTTGAAGAGTTTCCAAGTAAAGCATAAATTCTAATTATTCTTTTATTTTAAAGTTTTTATTTTTTATATTTATTTATTATGTATACAATATTCTGTATGTGTTGTATGCCTGCAGATCAGAAGAGGGCACCAGACCCCATTACAGACAGTTGTGAGCCACCATGTGGTTGCTGGGAATTGAACTCAGGACCTTTGAAAGAGCAGGCAATGCTCTTAACCACTGAGCCATCTCTCCAGCCCCCTCTAATTGTTTTTGATAATAAAAACCTGGAGTTAGCTCTCACGGAAATAGCTGAAGGATCAGAGAAGCAGAGCAGTTCTTACCTCTGCCAATGCTCAGACTGAAGAGGCGATCCTATCTCTATGAATCCTCAGACTGCATCTCAGACTTGTAGTGATGAGGCAAGCAGGCCTGCTTTTCATCCTGCCCGGCTTCTGCACGGCTAGCTTAGCCCAGGAAATAATAACACAGAAACTGTATTTATTTAAACACTGCCTGGCCCATTATTTCTAACCTCTTATTAGCTAGCTCTTACACGTTGATTCAGCCCATTTCTAATAGTCTGTATTGCCACTTGACTGTGGCTTACCGGGATGAGTCTAACCAGCATCTGTCTCAGAGAGGAGAGCCATGGCGTCTACCTGACTCTGCTTTTTACCCAGCATCCTATTCTGTCTACTCTGCCTACCTAATTTTCTGCCCTATCAAAAAGCGAAGGCAGTTTCTTTATTTAACCAATGAAATCAACACAAAACAGAAGACCCTCCTACATCACAGACTGAATCCTCAGACTGCCTCTGGGCTCCTGTCTCCTCCTGCCTTATATTCCTCTCTCCACCCAGCTATATCACTCCTGTCTCCACCTCCCTAGAGCTGGGATTAAAGGCATGTGATCCCAAGTGCTGGGATCAACTTTGTGAGAGCTCTGCTTCTCTTTTAAACAGATTCGGTCTTGTGTAGCCCAGGGTGGCCTTGAATTTACAGAGATCCATCTGCCTCTGTCCCCTGAATGCTAGGATTAAATGTGTGGCCACCACTGCCTGTTCTCTATGGCCATCTAGTGGCTTAGCTCTGCACTCTGATCTTCAGGCAAGCTTTATTTGTTAGAGCACAAACAAAATATCACCACAGCCAAGTTATTATTCAAGGTGACCACAACCATTTTACAACCCACCAACTTCTCTATATCCTTGACAACACTAGGTTCTGTCTGTCTTTTCTAAAGCAGCTATGCTGGTGGGTGTAATCGTGTCCCATTGTGGTTTGACTTGAATTCCCTAATGATTAGTAACACAGGCATCTTCTGATGTGCTGCGGGCTATTTGTGTATTGTATACCTTTTGCTCAATTTAAAATGAGGATGGTCTGAATATTTAAGACTTTATTTATCTCGGGTACAAGTCCCTTATCTGATACTTGACTTGCAGATATCATCTCTTATTCTGTGGATTCTAGTTTGACCTGCTCTATGATTTTATTTGTTCCTTTTCTCATTGCTATGAAAACAAACTCAAACCAACCCTTACAGGAGAAAGGCTTATTCTGGCTCACATTGTGAGGATACAGTCTGTTGTCGTGGGGGTGGGAGCAGGAGGTGGGCGGGATACAGTCTGTTGTCGTGGGGGTGGGAGCGGGAGGTGGGCGGTCACATTGCAGCTGCACTCAGGAAGCAGAAAGGCCAGGTGCTTCTGCCCAGCTCATTTCTTCCTCTTGTTCAGTCGAGGGGACCAGCCTAGTGCTGCCCACATTCTGAGATGTTCTTCCATCATCAGCGAAAGCTCTCTGGAAACGCCCTCAGATGTAGCTGGAGGTGTGTCTCCTAGGCGATTCCAAATTCACTTACCATCCAATTGATAATGAAGGTTGATCATCATCACTGTGGTACACTCTGAAACATAGACTTTATCTTTGATTTTGAAGACCCAAACCTGTCTTCTTCTTTTCGTTCTTATTCAGGGGTCATGCTTGATAAACCATTGCCTAAACCAAGATCGTAAAGATTAATTTCTTTGTTTTCTTCTGAGTGCCTGATAGTTTTAGCTTTTACATCTAGGTCTATAACCCATTTTGAATGAACTGTTATATTTGTTATGAGGTATATCCAAAGCAATCTTTCAAAACACAGTCCATGACACTCTTGTTTAATTTTTTTTTTTTCTGCTTGCTGTTGCTCTTAGAACAAAATCCAACCTTCTCTCCTCTTCCCTTGTAGACATGGCTGCTTTCTAACAGTGTGGGCCATGGGGACCCCTTCCATCTTCAGAGCTCTGCACAACAGCCCCTTAAGCTCCAAACACAGAGTGCTTGGTGGCTACTCTCGCCCTTCAGGTTTAGGCATTCTTTCTTTTGTGGAATCTTTGCCAGCCACCCTATCTACAGCCCTTTCCCAAAGTCTGCGCATTACATGTATGCAATGCCCATGAAGGACAGAAGAGGGCGACAGATCCACTGGAACTGGGGTTGTGAGCTACCGTGTGTGCTGGGACTCAAACCTAAGACCTGTGGAAGAATTTATAGCTACAGAATCATTTCTCTAGCCCCTATATTTATATTTCAGACCATGACAAAATGTTCTTTTGTGCCCAGCATCATTTCCCACTTTTCGCTATTTGTTTTGTTCTCTAACCTCTCTTTGACATCACTCTTTGCCTAGATTTTCTTCATTCCTTATTTTCATAGGGCAGAATATTCATTCTGGCTTTTTAGTGTCTTCTTTCTTTTCATTCCTTTTTTTTTTTTTTTACTGCTTTTTCTATAAAAATGCATGTTGAATCCTGGCAAGATAGCTCAGCAGGTAAAGGCACCTGCTTCCAAACCTGTCAACTGAATTTGATCTCTTGGAACTACAGATGGAAGGAGAGAATTGACTGCCTCCCACTGTCTCCTTACAGCTACATGCACACGTCTGTCTGTCTGTCTGTCTGTCTATCTATCTGTCTCTCTCTCTCTCTCTCTCTCTCTCTCTCTCACACACACACACACACACACATTGGAATTCAACTTTTTTAAAACAAAATTATTTATTCTTATTTTATGTGCATTGGTGCTCTGCCTGCATGTATCTCTGTGTGAGGGTGTCAGATCTTGGGGTTAGAGACAGTTGTGAGCTGCCATGTGGGTGCTGGGAATTGAACCCAGAGCCTTTGGAAGATCAGTCAGTGTTCTTAACCCTTGAGCCATCTCCCCAGCTCGGAATTCAACTTCTTAGCTCACATATTTTTTTTTCTTAAACTTTCTCAATAGAAGCTCACCATGTTTTCAGACAATAAGACCTTTCTCCTAACTAAACAAGCTTACTCTAAGAACCAAATTTCGTTTTTAACGCAGGGAATTATTGGCTTATTTCTGGGCAAGCAAATCTCCATAAACACCAGAAGGCTCATCATCGGCACTTTAAAAAGGTTCACTGAGACTCCAACAGGCTTTAAGAATCATAAGTTCCAAATCGATGGATTCAGAGATTGCTGCAGCCATACGTTATGACAAATTTAATTAGTTAAGCAGTTGTGTGCGTGCGTGTATGTGTGTTTGTGTGTGGAAATGGGCTGGAGAGGTGGCTAACCAGTTAAGAGCACTTGCTCTTCCAAAGGACAAGAGTTCAGTTCCCAGCACCTACACCAGGTGGCTCACAACCATCTGCAGCTCTGGCCCCAGGGAGCTGTGTCCTCACCTGGACTCCATGAGCACCTGCACTCATGCACCCTCATTGCCCGTCCTCTAAACTAAACGTTCTGCAGAATAATTCCTTACAGGTGGAGAAGCTGAGGCCCTTACTTACTGATGCCTCTCTGCACACGTTTACGCCGCTATCAGTTCGGTAGGATTACCATCCTAGGAAACACACCTTTATCTCTGTGTTAAGCTCCCTCCTTCACGCTGATAGGAATTCTTTTGATGAAGACCTCGGTTAGAAACACAGCAAAAGACCGGCTCACCCGAAAGCATCTCATTTTGAAACGTTCTCCCCCCTCCCCCAGCTTGCCATCTTGCTCACCATTTGCAGCTGTCTCAATATCTAAGAAGCAAGCCCCAGAGATGACTGCAACTTTTGATCCAAGAAATAACTCACACATTTGTTTTGCTTTGCTCTAACCTTCAGCGCTGTGCATCACGCTGACAAGTTCTCAGGGTTTTTCATTTTTTATTTTTTAAAGATTTTTTTCCCTTTGGGCTTTCTCCTTCTTTCATTGTGGTAATATTTTCTCCTATCTTCCACCTTCAAAAGAAAGAGGGAAAGAAAGAAGAGTGGGTATCAGCTAATCAGCTCTTACCAACTTCCCCACAAGAACAAGGCAGAGAACATGAAGACATAAATCAAGAATTGTTATTATTGTTTATGTGGTGGTGATGTATGGTTCCCCTGGGCTCTGTGTTTTACATGGCTACTTTGAAAACACAGGACTCTGCTCAGGTACGAGAGATTTGTTCCTGAGCCCTGTCTGGATATATCTAATAAATATGACCTGCCTCTGATTTTATGGTATCCACAAGATAGTCACGTAACAAAATATTTTCAGATACCTCGTATTAAGTCTGTATTGTCAACAAGGAGATTATGACCCAGAATTTCCAGAAGAAGCCATTAGCTATAGCATAGTGGAAGTTTTGTGGACTGTCCCTGCTGTGGTAATGTCATGCCTAGGACAGATTCAAAGGGTGACTATACACTGGTTAAGCTGATTGCTTCTAGATGGGGAATTATGGGTGATTTGGATAATATTTTACTTTTATGACATAGCTATACTCATTTTTTTCATTGCAAATATACATTACTCTAGAAATGAAAAAGATTCTTTTCAATAATTAGTCCCGAGGAAGACTAAGCCTAAAAATAGAATGAGTGGCGTTAATGGGATGCGGGGGTGTGGGTTCTGGAACGTGAGAAACTGATTATCTCCTAGTTGTTTCTGAGCTTGTAGCGTGCCCGCTCTCTGTTAGCTTTGAGAAGGTCCTGCGTGCCGGCTGTCCTTTGCATCGCTTGTCTAAGCCAGGCTAATAGTCCACTTGCCCAGGGGAGCAGGAGCAGACTGCATCCCCAGTGGGGACTGGGATTGTCGTCCATTCCCAATCCGCACCCACATCCTGGCCCGTTTCTGTCCCGTTCCCGATTCCTGGCTTTCTCTTTCAGCTGAAAACCTGCGCTACCTTCAGACCGCCCTTAAGGTTGGTGTGGGCTCCCACAGACCCACGTCAGGGCCCCTCGTCTCCCACTTTACCTCCCCCCCTCTCCCCTCTGAAGATCATCAAAGGAGGACACTGTGCCTTTGCTTCCAGCGTCAGCTTTGCTTAAGTGCTTCAGCTGGCCTTCTTTGGGAACAGGCAAACTTAGGGGACACAGCCCAAAAGCATAGGCCAAAAGACATACCACTTCAGAGTGTAGCGACACGCTATTTCAGACATAGAATCCTGGAGACATTCAGGTACAAGAACCAGAATGGTCACATCCACTCGGTATGACCATGTTTGTCCTGACTGGCATGTCCCACGCCTCATCCGCTGTTAAACTTTCTAATAGTCTCAGAGTAAAGTTGTAATGTTGTACATGAAAGCCGACTTTGTGCGCGGCCGAAGCCTTGCCACTTGCCACCTCTAAGCTTTTGTTTACACTCTGGGAAGTGGTCAAGGCTACTTCTGCCTTTCCCACCTCAGATAGTTAAGTGTGATGATCACATTGTCACTGCCGATGAAGAAGTTCTCTGTAAGCCGTGAGGGATGGTACCCAGGCAAGGGACGAGGATAAAAATGTGATGGATGACGATAGCCATGTTGACGGTGAAGGTCAAGGTGGTGGGGATAATAAAGAATAAAAAGAAGACAAACTTGGGAACACTGTGGACTACCCTCTTCCAGCTCACTATGCTCCTAACACTGCTCCCTGGCTCGCAATTCACAGTAACAGGCAGACAGAAACACATAAACCTGCTGCGCCAGCCCTCCCCGCTTTGCGCCATTGTGGCTCCCAGGTTGTTTGCTGGCCGAGTGCTGATAGGCGCGTCTCTTTGTCTGTGGGCATTCATTCCGTGATTTATTTCACATCCGGGCTGGGAAATCCTTCTGCCCTGTAATTTCCAACACTTGGGACGCTCTTGATGTTCATTTAATGATCGGTGAGGACCCGAGCCAGCAGAATGGAAGAGCAGAATGACCCCACCGGGGTCTCGCACCCTCGGCACTGAAGTTTGAACAGGATGCTTATGCGCCCCCTTCCGCGTCATGCTGCATGGTCCCCAGGCCCATTCTGCAAAGTGTCTCGGATGAGCGATGGTTTGGGCAGGTGGGGGTTAGCATTCAGCTTCCTTTCTCCACCTTTTCTTTCTTGTTTGTGGCTGTCCACCCATGCCTATGTGAAGACCCTAGGACTTCATGATGTCACAGAAGACACCTGTTAGCAAGAGCCCCTGCTCTGGTAAGAAGGCACAGAACATTGTAGAGTCTGTTCTACAGAGGAAGCATGTACTCCCGGAATTCCAGAAAATGAATTTAACCTCTGGGCAGCAGAGTCTGAGGACCCCAGAAACAGGTACTCTGGAAATGGGTGTGTTTGCTTTATGTGCAATAAAAGCCCTTCCTGCAGAGGGCTCTCCCATCTGTTGAGACCCTGTTGTCCCTTCATGAGCCGCAAAGGAGCCTGGGGGGTTTTATTTTCCTCCCTTCACTCATGCTTTGGGATCAAATGTTTATAATTCATACGGCATGGGCTGGGGATGCAGCTCGGCTGTGATGCATGCTTGCCCAGCATGCAGGAAACCCTACCCTGGATCCACAGTAACTAGGAACACACAATCAAGTGTGGAGGTGCGCACCTCAAAGCCCAGGACCTTGGAGGTCGAGGCAGGAGGATCAAAAGTTTACGGTCATCCTGCTGCATAGCAAGTTTGAGGCCAGCCTTGGGTATGTAAAATTCTGTGTAAAAGAGAAATACAGTATGTAAAACAACAGGGTGAAGATATGAGGCCCCAGGCACTACTATTGCAAAAGCCCTGTTATATACACAGGGTTCTCGCCGTGAGGAGGGGCCCTTTCCAGAGCTGTCATATAACCCAACTTTATACACTACCTTCAAATGAGGTTTATAATACAGCCACAAAAACACACAATAGAATCTAGTTATCAGATATCATGATTTCCCTTTGACCCTTTTTTGAGATTTCTTTAGAAAATTGAAATGTGTGTACATATGTATGTATTTAATTGTCATCTTATGTTTTGTCTACATGCATATCCATGCATCATGTGCAGCTTGGCGCCTGCAGGGGCTAGAGGAGAGCATTGCATTCCCTGGTGCTGGAGTTGGGACTCAAACCTGAGTCCTCTGGAAGTGCCCTTAACTAGAGAACAATCTCCCCAGGCCCCATGGTATTTCTCATTATACAGAAGGCCTTGCTTGACCTCTGACAGAGCCGACTGTGAAACAAGAGGGGCTGGTTTGAGGGTCTATTTTTCGGAGGAATTCTATTTGGTTCGGTTGTTATAGTGACCTTATTGACAGCCCTGTGCAGTTGGAATTACTATCTGTCCCTTTGCTCAGATGGGTGAACTGAGGCTCTCTCCAAAGTCACATGACCAGAGAGAACTGGAGCTGGGGTACAGTCCAGACTGGCTGAATGCTAGAACATCTCCATACACGGGCACTACAGTGTATTGTTTTACATTATTTACTTCGTGTGTGTATGTGTGTGAACATGTATGGGCGTGTATGAGTGTGGCATATGTATGTATGGTGATGGGCCCATGTGCAGGAGGTTGGGTATCCTGTTTTCTCGCTCTCTGGCTTATGCCCTTGAAGCAGGGTTTCTGACTGAACCTGGAGCTCAGCTGGTTGTCAGCCGCCCCAGCGATCTTCCTGTGGCCATCCCTCCTCCAGAGTGGTGTGACAAACCTGTGACACACCCAGCTCTTTTACACACGTCAGGATCTAAAGTCACATCCCCATGCATGAGCAGCCAGCACTTTTACCCACTGAGCTAGCTCTTCTCCCCCCCTGCATCATTTCCTTGCTCATCCTCCTGCTTCCAACGGTGCATAAGCAAGACCTTGGCACCTTCTTCAGGTGGCCCCGCTCCTACAGCGTTACCAGAAGCGTGGGGTCGTATCTGAGAGAAAATCGTCTCAAGTTCTCCCCTGAGTGAGAAAGCCTGGGGCGTCGGCTGCCTTGATTGCCCAGACAACATCACGGTGAAGTTCGACTGACCTCCAAGCTCCCGCCTCTGTTCCGAGGACCCCTGTTTCCACCAAAAATAACGGGTTGCTGATAATCTGGCCCTCTGCTCTCCTGCTCAGATGGCAGTCTTGGGATCTGCACTCAGAGCCGGCCTCTCGAGTCTAAAGAGAGCCCCTGTGCTCTGTATTTTGACAGGTTGAGAAATCCAATCCATTTATTTTGAAAACCCATTAAACCCAGCCAACGCGGGATATTTAGAAAGGCCAGAACTTTGCTTTTGGTCAGAAGGTCACTGCTGTCATAAAGGAAGTGAAACAAAACATATTTTATCGTAGGGCTGTAATTCCCAAACATTCTTTAAAAATACGCTCTCAGTAAAATGAGACACAACAAAAGCACACTGCGTTGAATTGCCGGAAACCGCCACCACTGTAAGCCCTCTTTGTTCAGGCGACTTATTCAATTTTGTATCCTCAGTTCTCAGACCCCGTGAGAGGCACACAGTCGGCGCATAATAAATGCCTGCTGAGTGAGTCTCGAAATGGTTTACATTGCTGCTTACATTGTTCTCGGCCTTGGTACCCGGTGACAGGTAAGGATGGAGCTTGCTATTTCAGGGTCTTTTGAAAGCGAGTTCAGGACTACGTGATTGACTTATTCCTGCCTTCTTGGGTCATGCTATTGATAACACAGGTAACGGGCTTTGGCTAACTGGATTCTCTAAAGATAATCCGATTGGTCTTTTTGACCTTGGGAAGAGGCCAGGGGAGATGTTATTATTTTTGTGTTACCTTCAGGAAGGGTGCCTAGCTTTAGATCACCACTTGAAAGAAAACAACCTTATTACAGGTGATCCCGAGTGTGTAATGTTCAGAACAGGATATAAAATCTTCTTTGATCTTCCTATCACAAACCTTTTCACTTTGTTGTCCCCCTCTAATGGGCACCTGGAGGTCTCTCTCCTTGTTCTCTCCCCGCATCGCCTGAATCTTCCCCCTATTCCTTCAGGCTGCACCCTGGAGAATTACTAGATACCAGCATGACGGCCTCCACCATGATGAGGCGGCAATAAAGTCCTGACCAAAATCCAATATTTCACTGGTTGTCACAAGGAAGAAATTTGTTTTTATTTTTGATTTTCTTGAGACACTCACAATATAAACCCCAGTTGGCTTGGAATTCACTATACAGACCAGGCTGGTTATAAACTTGTGGGTAATCCTCTTGCCTCTGCCTTCCAAGTGCTGGGATTATAGGCATGAGCCTCCACACCCACAAGAAGACAATGCTTTCCCGCATGGAAGGGGGGCGGAGTGGAGAGCTAGAGAAGTCAGTGACGCTGCCTTTACAGGGTCCCTTCTCATGAAGCATCATCATCTGAAAGAATAATAACTCTTTCTTCCCAGTAGGCCATGTTTTATTGCCTCATTTTGTGTTTAAGAAGGGGCCAGCGAGAGGGCTCAGTGGGCTAAGGCACTTGCCACTCAGCCCACCTACCTGAGTTCAAGTCTCAGGTTCCACGTGATGAAAAGAGAAGAGAAACTCTTGCAAGATGTCCTCTAACCCCCCCCATGCATGGTGTGAAAAGGTATGCACACAAACACACGTACACACAAACACACATACACATACAAACACACACATACAAATAGATACAATAATTTAAAAATAAAATCCCATACCCATAAAAATAAAAGTCCAATTTTTTTGGACTTTCTCGGAAAGCTAGAATGGCCTGCATACCAGCGCCAAGCCCAGTTTCTCCACAGCAATGGAGTCTGGGAACTGAGCAGACGGCGTATGCACCTTCAGAGAGAGAACGGTTCCTCGGGTAGGTAGCTGGCTGGGCACACAGATCAACGGGTTAACCTTGGGAGTTTCACATTTCCCTCTGGTAGAGCCTCCCCACGTCTCACCGGCCTGTCCCTTCTAAGCATTTTAATTTCCTACCTGTACCTTTTCTTGTTCAGATGCAGAGTGAAGTTTCTTACTGGACCAACAATGCTATCTTTGTCAGTATTGGCCATTTCTATGGATTATTGTATCTTGTCAAGTATGAGTTAACTTATCAAAGTCCCAATCTTTTTTTTTTTTTTTTAAATCCTACTTATAACAAGCCCTCTTCCCTGGCAGAGATGAGGCTTTTTTGGGAGAGGACAGAGGAGACGAGGTACGGGGACTCCTAACCTCCTGGCCTACTAAACAAAGGAAGAAACCAAATCTGGGCGTTCAGGAGTTGGACACGGAGGTGTGCAGGCGGAAGGCACTGTATGGCCCTGTGATGTCCCCTGCTGCACGGCACCCGCGGTCGTTTCTGCTTTACTGAGCACCACTGATCCAGATGAACAACAGTTGCACCCCGGAGTGTGAGTTTCTGAACTATACTTTGCCTCCCTGGGGTGACACCCTGGGTGGAGGTTCCAGATGATCACACGGATGAGAAGCAGCTGTCAGAATGAGAGGAGGCAGCAGGGGCTTTGGTCTTCAGCACGCACCCTTCTGCTTCTTGCAGAATTGCAAAGGCAATGGTTCAGGAAAGAGAAGGCCACGCAGAGCAAGTTGGAACTCACTCATGAGTTCTCCTATCCTGTCTGCCGTCTGCAGGGGGTACCCATGCGTTCCTCAAAAATTCTGGGTACAACTGGGGACAGCGGCTCACAGATATAAACCCAGCACTTGGGAGGTGGGGATAAGTCATGATTTCAGGGCCAGCCTGAACTACATGAGACCCAAGCTCATAAAACAAAAACAACTCTTTCAGCCAGAAACACTATCTTCCAGCTGCTTACCAAGGCGACAACAAACAGAAAAAGAGAGAGCCATCTGGCGTGTGTTCTCTCGGCCTTTCAGGGAACACAGAGTTGTTCCTTTGGCCACACACATCCACAGGAAGGATGAGGTTGTAAACATCCACGGAATGGAATGCCCTGGAAATGTTACCATGGCAAACCTGGAAGAGTCTACAGTGTCACCACCCGTCATGCTGCTGACGTTGTTGTAAACAAGAAATTTAAGGGCACAGTTGTTGTCAGAATAAATGTGCACCTGAACATATGATGTGCTTTGAGAGCCCAAAGAATGTCCTTAGTCAGAAAATATGGAAGCAGAAGAAAAAGGCAGCCCTGCTCAACTGAGGCACCAGCCTGTCCTGCTTTGAGAGCTGATGGAGAGCGTCCCGAGCAGCGGGAGCCTCTGCTTGTGGCCTACTAGATACAGCAAATAAATAAACCGAGAGATCTCTAGACTGCAAACAAAACAGGAAAGGATAAATAGAAGGGCAGATGTGGCTGCGAGGATGAGCGGACGGGTGGACAAGGAGATAAATGGACGGCTAGATGGGCCTGCAGATCCATGGAGTCATCTGCGGGATCATGATCTCTTCTCTGATGTGGAGGGAAACACTAGGTTGTTTTTAGAGTCCTCCTTGTAACACTTGAAGTTCAAATGCCCAGGCTGAACAAACACAGATACTCCAACACGGAGGAAGTGCCGCAGATTAACCCCGGGCTCCGTGGTCGCTTGCTCCTTGTAAATGTCTTTGAGCTTCTGCCTCTTCAGGTCTAAAGTGATGATAGTACCTTCCGCAAAAAGCCTACTAAGAGTTAATCAAATTACTTTTTTGGAAAATACCAATTACCCCATACCGGGCAGACAGGAAGAAGGAGGGAAGTCGCAAGAGATGGAGTGGCAAGATTTCTGTTTTCTATCAAGCATCTGCTTAGCTTATCACAGGAGTTAGCTTGCAATCAAGTTAGCTAGCAAACTCAGGGCACAGAGAGGCCTCTGTTGAGGGTGGCCACGTTGTGAAATACAAGGACACACACCTGTAGGCACGGTTAAGCATCCCAGTGGGTGCTGCGTTCTGGTGGGTGCTGCATCCTGTGTTCTGGTGGGTGCTGCATCCCGGTGGGTGCTGCGTTCCGCTAGGTGCTGCATTGTGGCGGGTGCTGCATTCTGGCGGGTGCTGCGTTCTGGCAGGTGCTGCGTTCTGGCGGGTGCTGCGTTCTGGCAGGTGCTGCATTCTGGCGGGTACTGCATTCTGGTGAATATGAAAGGAGAGTGGCCTTCTGGATGAAGCTGTTGAGGAAGGCATAGAGCAGAGGAGAGGAGGTTAGGAATGATTCCAGGGAAGGGATGCCCCACCAAAGGGAACAAAGGGAGCGTGGTTATGCCATCTCTGACCACAGCAAGGAAGGAGATGGCCAAAGTTGGAGCTGCTTGTCAATTTCTTCCCATAGGACGCTCTCCTAAGAAGACACTGCATCAGGAGTTTTCCACTGAGCCCCCCTTGGGGCTGTTGCCCTCCTGTAGTCCCCTCCACCTCTCCGAGCCTCGTCTTTTATTTGTGAAACAGGAAGAAAAGGCCATGTGCTGGTGGCGCACGCCTTTAATCCCAGCTGTTGGGAGGCAGAAGCAGGTTGATCTCTGTGAGTTTGAGACCAGCCTGTCTACAGAGTTCCTAAAGCTACTCAGAGAAACCCCATCTCGGGTGGGGCGGGGGGGAGTAGAAAAAAATGGGAAGAAAAATTTTATTCGTCTTTCTAGCATTGCGATAGGAACGGCTGTAGGACAGCTCGGTTCCTCAAGGGCTTGCCCCACAAGCACAAAGACATGAGTTCAATCCCCAGAACCCACATTTAAAAAAGAAAAAAAGCCCTGCCCAGTGGGACAAACTTGTGATCCTGAAGAGGCAGGGGCGAGCAGATCCCCGGAGCTTACTGGTTGTTCCCAGGCCTCCACTTGCACGCACACATACATGCACACGAGTGCCCTGACACTCACACATGCACATAGACAGAATTTAAAATATTAAAGAAGATCTTTGTAAACAATAAAGCACTGGTGCATGTAAGGTCCAGCCGCTGACAGCTTTTCACCTGGCATCAGCAGAGAGCTTAGAACTCAGAGCAAACCAGTTCCTTGCTGCCCAAGGGCTTCCTGCCTACATACAACAGTCAGGCTGGGTGTGGTAGCTCATGCCTACAGGGCCACCTACCTGGAGGTTGAGGCAGTAGGATTGCTTGAGCCCAGGAGTTCAAGGCTAGCTTGTCAGCATCCTGAAGGCTCTATCTTAATCAAACGACCCAGTCCTCTTGTCTTGATCCCCGTGATCCATTTGTCATTTCAGTCAATGACCAGACACACTGGCTCTGCTCAGGGTCAGACCCTTCCTGCCCAGCACCTTTGCTCTTTCTGTGACTCAGGAAGAGAGCCTTGACCATGGCTGGCGTCCTGTTTTGATTCAGATCTCTGGGACGCTATCTTCTGAAAGAGGCGAATGCTCCTGTACCAGCTGACCTAAGGCATTCTTTTCATTTTCTTATATAAATGAGTGCTCTGTCTACTTTATGCCAGAAGAGGGCATTGGGTTCCACTAGAGATGGCTGTGAGCCACTATGTGGGTGCTGGGAATTGAACTCAGGACCTCTGAAAGAGCAGCCATTGCTGTTAACCGCTAAGTCATCTCTCCAGCCCCAGTTTTGTCCACTCTTACACCAACCTCATCTGGCCTGTTATGGTCTCTCACTTTCTTCCATTTTACCATGGAATTTATCACTATGGAAACATACCTTGATCATTTATCATCTGTTCCTTCATGGTCTCCCTCTCCCCTAATACAAATTCCTTCAGGAAGAATCGGGTGTGTCTGAGCCACTGACCCACCACGTCATGGGTGGGTCTGACACCGAGATGTGCTTTGCAGACACTGGTGGCTGAGTTCTGCCAAGAGGCCTTCAGCACAAGCCAAACATTTTCTTGCTACGGGAGAAGTCTCCAGCCGTCCCCACAAACAGGGAGCTCTGACTTTAACTCCTGCTGCTTCAAAAATCATGAGTGAAGGAGTCGAATACCATCAGGAAGGAGCCCAAACCACAAGCTTGGCCCGTCCATTGTGAGACCAGTCAAGGCGGAAATATGCCAAGCTCATGGGCTCTGCAGAGATGGCTCAGTGGGGAACGTACTTGCTGCACAGGAATGAGGACCTGAGTTCAAACCCCCAGAGTCCCCACAAAGTGGATCATGGTAGTGCATATTCCCAGTGCTCCTGTGGCAAGACTGAGCAGAGACAGAAGAATCCCGGAAGCTCTTGGGCCAGCTCATCTGCCAACTGCCACAGCTAGCAAAGAAAACCCCGAGTCAGTTCAAGGCGAAGATGAAACTGACACCTGAGATTGTCCTCTGGCCTCGCAAGCCGGCTGTGGCATACGTGTAGCTGCACTTACATACATGTAAACACGTCATAAATACCCTCAGCTCCCTGTCATACATGCAGTATGCCAAGTCACAGCTGTAGGGCCAAACAAGAATGAGAACGATTGCTGTTCAAGAGGAAATTGGGGGTTGGAGTCAAGGGGGACTCTCAGCAGACAGGAGCTGGGGGTGCGTTGGGGAGCAAAGCTCGTGAGACCTTTGCTAGAGCTGCCTGTGGTGCTGTTTAGTGAGGCAATTTGTGCCTGGCTGGTCCTGCCCATAGGGATCTGCACGGTAGGGAGGTGCCGCAGCAGAGCCATGACCCCAAGCTTTGCAAACTGCTGCTGCTGCAGCGGCCTAATGAGCCAGCAGTGAGCCATTCAAGTGCCTCCTACCTGTGGCAGCACTTGCAAATTGTGCAGCTAAAGGAACGGAATGTACTGGAGAGCAGGGGAGCTGGTCCTTGACCAAAGTCTTCACTTCGGTCCACTCCACACGTCTTTTTGACCTTAGTGTCTGGCACCTGTCACTGCAGCTGTGTTGACTGTGTCCACACCTGCCCCAGGGCCTTTGCACTGGCTGTCCCCTCTGCCTGGGACCCTCCCCCACCAGGTATTTGTCAGGTTGTTTCCGAGACTTACTGGACAGCAGTGTGACTTCTGGGAGAGGCCGTTGCTAGCTACACAATCCACAGAGAGCGCCTGCCCTCAGTCCCTGCACACTTCCTGCTTGAACCAGTCTAGTGTGAGTTTCCGAAAAGTGGGAAAAGTTTGTCTTGCTTATTGCTGAATTCTTACCCACCTCCCAGAGCTACAACTACCTTAAAATGTCAAGGAAAGCAGGGACCAAATGGATTTATTGACTGAATGTTGAAGGCATAGCAGGGTGAGCCACAGAGGTACAGAGGGCTCAGACTCCAACTGTGGGTGTGGAAGGGCGAGGCCAGCCAGGGTGGGGCCAGTGTGGGAGGAGTCAATGAGATGGGGCATAAACAGGAAATGGTCAGGGCACAGGGGAGCATTCTAGGAGCTGTACAGGACCTGTATGAATATATTTTTTTTTCAATAGAAGAAAGCCTACTTAGTAATGATGTATGTCTTTATCCCATCATCGGGAGGCAGAGGCAGGTGGGTGGATCTCTGAGTTCGAGGCCAGCCTGGTCTGTAGAGCGAGTTCCAGGACAGTCAGAGCTACACAGAGAAACCCTGTCTTGAAAAACCAAAACCGAAGAAGAGTGGCCTGTATTGTAATAACTGTTGTTCTTGATATCACTTGGTTCCAAACACATTTCTTTTAGTTAGCCACAGTGGCTCAGCAGCCACCAGGCACACACAAACTTTCTTTGTAAGTGACAGAAAACAGAAACTTTTTCCCTGGGGTAGAACTTGCAGTCATATAGCTTGGTAAATGAACTTTTCACAGTTTTTCATATTAATTTTTTGTGTGTGCACAAAGGTGTGTGTATTCATGTGGACATGGACATGTCACAGAGTATCTGTGGAGGTCAAGTGACAGTCTCCGGGTCTGGTCCTTGCCTTCCACCTTATTTGAAGCAGGGTCTTCCATTGTGTAGCCCTGCACTGAAGAGCCCAGGTGCTTCCAGGGGATTCTCTCAGGCCCACTTCCCATTGTGCAATAGGGAGTCCGAGGTTACAGACAAGTGCCACCGTACCTGGGTTTATAGAGAGACCTTATGATCTGAACTCAGGTTACCAAGCTTGAATTGTCAAGGGGCTTTACCCATGGAGCCATCTCCTTAACCCCAAATTTGTTTTTTAAGACATCGTCTAAACATTTATTAATTTCAATTCTTCTCATGGTTTGAAACACTTCTCTCTTTACTATGCCTGGGGTCCTTGGGGCTAGAGAACTCTGGGTCTGGGTCCCATAGCTTCCAGTGGCTGGCACGCCAGGGAGAGGGGACTTTTAGACAGACCCAGTAGTGAGATCAGCAGGGTCTCCAGGAGTGGGGACCCCTCGAGCAATTCTACTTCCACACAGGGAACAAGCTGAGGGCCCAGTGGCAGGAATCGGAGGCAGAATGAGAGAGTGAGGGAATCCATAAGAAAAAAAAATGGAGATTCAGAGATCTTGGAGGTAAGCGAGACAGAGGGAGGCCAGGGGGCTGCAAGGGTGTTGGGTTAGGAGGTAAAGTTGTGGGCTGAGTTTGGGGTGTATTCCTGAGAAGGGATGGAGGCTTCCTTTCCTTATCTGTAAGGAGAATGCAGCAGTTAGGGCTCCCTGCAGAAACAAAACTGTGGAAAGATGTGGATACAAATCTCTTTCTCTTTCTCTCTCATACACACACACACACACACACACACACACACACACACACACACACCCCACATATAATTATAGGAAATTGTTATTCAGAATTATGTCTGGCACATAATAAAGGCTCAATAAGTGGTATCCATGTTTACTAATTTTATCAACCTAGACATGTCTGAAGGTGATTGCCCTTACTAAGGTGTAGCAGACTGCTTATGCCAGGGTGGTACCTGTCTCTAGGACATACACAGTAACTATTGGTTGAATTTGGAGCTTTGTCAAGAATTGAGGAGTGTCAACTTCCTTTCCTGGGACAATGACACGGATCTGAGAGTTTATTCCATGAATCATAAGCAAGTCTTATGTCATAAGACCCTAAGAAAGCCCCGGTCATTCCTTTGGGTGGTAGAGTGAAGCTGTTGTATCCCACCTGCTCAGGGCTCACTCAGGGCTGCTAAGAGACCAGGCTTCTCTCAGGCTAAAGGACTCAAGCAGCAAACTGTCCTCACCCCACTTCCTCCCCACCATTGTTTTCATACTTCTCTTACGCATCAAACATGGAGAATAATACCCATTGTTTCCACTCCTTGGGGTACACTGAGGATCAAAGCATGGTGCACATGGAAACACTACAAATTCTCGGAAGCTCCAAAGGGACCCCATTCAGTCTAGTGTCCAATCAAAGACCATGTGGTCAGCACAAACCTTCATTCCTGTGTCCATGAACATCCATCGGATGTCTACTACATGCTGGGAGCTGTGCCGGACCCCAGGAAACACAGGGCATGGGGAGCGGACAAGGCCCACACCGTCTTCTTGGGGGCTTTCTTGGGCTCTTCCAGAACTTTCCTCTCTCATGATTTGCCTTTTTTATTTTTTGTTTAGCTCTGTGTACTCCCTGAACTTACTAAGTAACGTTGGTCCTCTGTCTTGTAGTGATCTTAAAGTTGGTCAAGGCAGAACTCCATCTGGTTTTGCTTACTATGATAGCTCCATATCAACCGCAGTGCCTAGCACACAGTAGGGATTCAGAGACATGTTACTGATAGATGAATGAATGAGTGAATGAATGAACATTTTGTAAGTGGACAAGAATGCACAACATGAAAGTAACATCAGATTCAAATGTGTACCTTAGCAATGCTGGTTCAAAAAGACAATGACCCAAACAAAGGCTTTATTATATTAGGTAGAACTCAAAGCCAAAGTCAGCCTTCCCTTTGAACTCAATGTGACAGAGTCGAGATGGACCACTATCTTCCGAGGCAACTAGCAGTTGCTGAAGAGAGGCTGGGGGAGGACCTCTGGCCCAAATCAAGTGCTTCAAAGGCCATAGCATTCTCTTCCAGATCCCAGATGCCCACACAACCTGGCCTGAGAGATTAGAGCGAGTCTTCCTGTGCCTCCTGCTGTTATCTGACCCAACCTGCTGCCTGACCTTGAGGCTGAGCCTGGGCCCCACCTCAGAGGGGCCCTGTATTTCTGCAGTAAAACTACCTCCAGCATTTCCCAGGGGTTGGGGTGAAAGTGTTCCCCTGGCTGTGGAAGAGGAGGGGATTGGCCTCCAGGATGACCTCTTGTCCACAGCCTACCCCTGATGGTTTAGGTGCCACTGGAGTGGAGAATTACCATCATCCCCAAAGATATGAAACGTGCAATGTATTTCCTGTTAGCCGGCTGAGCCTTCTGATGTCTTGGATCTCAGCCTCCTGTGAAATTGCGTGGGAATAACTTTCACAGTCTGTGGCCCACGTCAGGGAAGGACTCTCAACCATTCTCAGTGACCTGCTATAGGGTGTGCCAATTCTGTTAAAGAAGTCGAAGGATTTCCATGTAGAACAAAGACCAGACTAACTGTGATTCTGCTCAGCAAGCTCTACAGAGTGGTGGCCTTTTACTCGGTGAAAGGAAGAAATGCTTGTCAACCATAGCTATCTGAAAACAAGATGAACCACACAGAAACCCGGGTCGCTTCACCCCAACCCCCGTGGTGTCTAAGACGGGCCTGGTTTGAGCTGTGTGTTCTGCATCACCACAAGTGTAATGAGAGCTGTGTCTGCTGTCCTCAGGAAGGTCTTGACCCAGGAGCATGAAGGGATACTTTAGCACAATTTAAAAAGCAAAAGTCATTTAGTAGCTCCGTACGTCGGCTATGGGCATCTACGTGCATTGAACCACACAATCCTGTGTGTGTGTGTGTGGGGGGGGGTCTGGTAATTATCACTGCTCTCCAGATGAGGAGACAGACTGAAACAGTGACTTATCCAAGGTCACACAGTTGGGAAGTGCAGAGCTGGGACTCAGCCCCTCACAGCTAAGTTGCTTTTCACCCTCCTCCCCTGGGCTTCCACGCTACCTCCCTTCCATTCAAGCGTGGAAGCGGGAGCTTTAAAAAGTGACTTCTACCAAGAACATTCATCAGAATGAGCCCAACATAGAACGACAACTCACCGCGACACAAAGGGCCTGGACTGGAGGAAATTACCCTGCACAGTTTGCAAATCACCTCGACAGAGTCTTCTGGGCTAATTTTAAAACATCCGCATCCTCTGGGCCTCGCCCTTCCCCCCTAGAGGTTCTGGGGCTATTCAAGCAAAAATCCCTCTCCTGTCATTTGCATTGTTCTTGGGAGGGGGAAAGTAAGAAAGCTCGGAGGTATCGCTCCCCTGAGAGGGGCAGCAGGCTCACACCTCATTTGGCACAACCAGACCAGCCGTGAATTCGTGCGAAGTTGGCCTGCTGTCCAGAGGAGTTCATTAGTCAGCTTTCCCCCCAGAGAAGGTAGCCGCTCGACCTTTCGCGAGAAATGAATGTGCTCCACCCAGGGACAAGAAATGAGGGCGCTGGTCACCCGATATAAAAACGCGGGCCTGGCGGAGCTATGGTGAGGGCTTCTACCACGCTGCCCCTGTGCTGTGGGGGATGCTGGGCACCGTCACTGAGCAGAGGGCATGCCCCCTGGGGGTCCAGGGAGGTCCTGGCTTGTGAGATGTGGCAGTGGACAGTATTTGAGAACCATTTCCCCATGCTTACACATCAGTTCACTTATTGTTGTACAATTATGTTTATTTATTTATATGTGTGTTTGTGTGTGAACATCTGTGCCACAGTATATGGATGTGTGGAGGTCAGAGGACATCATTGGGTGCTGGTTCTCTCCTTGCCCATATGCCCTGGGCACTAGACTCACTTGTCAGGCTTGGCAGCGAGTGTCTTTCCCTACTGAGCCATCTCGCTGCCCACAGAGCCGTTTATTACAGTGATTACGGATGTCCCAGCCCCTGAGGTCACTGTATTCATATTTCCCAACTCCTTCTCTTGGGCCGTTTCGGGATTCACCTGCTCATCTCTGGGTCTCCGACCTAGGCTGCCAGACTCCTAGCCAATCCCCAGACATCCATTTGTCACTGAGTCCTGAGGATGGTTGAATAATCATGGCTTATCATGAGACTAAAGGTAACTTTCACCTCCAGGACATCTCCAAACGGGTCAGAATGTTCGTGGTTTTCCATGACCTTCTGGGGGCCCTAGGCTCTGTGTCCCCGAGCTGCAGGAAGGGTAGGCTGCCTGTGTAGCCACCCGGCTACTCATCGTTAGAACAACAAGGCCGGCAGCGGCGTGGCTCTCACCTTATCAGAGCGGTTGGCTGGGCTGGGTTCTATTAATTGCTGAATGCTGTTGGAGCTGGCAGATACAGGAAACAGTTTACATGGCTACACGGTGCCCCAGCTTGCAGCCTCTCTGGAACCGTATTATTGTAGTGGCATAGTTGTGATTAGGGGTAGTTCCCTGAGGAAGACCAGGCCTTTGATGATTGAGTCACTTCCTCTCCACTTCACTTCACTGTGATAGTGCAGCTGGCCCCATGGACATGCTCACCCTATGCCGAGTCCCATAGTTAAGCTCTCCAACAGGGACAGCTCAGCCCCTCCCCAAACCAGGATCCGGGAGAAGGGGAAACAGACAGAGCCGCTCCCGTTTCTACTTTTGGTAACAACAACCAGATACCTGTCAGTCACAATGTGTTTCTCCAATATCAAGTGTTTGGAAGCAGGAAGGTCAGCCGTTACAGTCACCGACTGTGTGGCTTTGGTAGGTCCATTCTTTGAGTCTTGGTTTCCCTACTTATAAAATGGGGGAATGATAAGAGATTATCCAAAATGTTTGTTGGGAGGATTAAATGGAATTATTTTAGTGTTTATAAACACTACATTAGCTATTGTTATTATCGTAGTTCTTGTGTCTCCTCTCCAAAATCTGCTGGGCTTCAGGAGAAGCTTCAGAGGGATGGCGTGCCTGGCTGTAAGGACCTAGAGGAAGGGAAGTTTCAGTCCCTGGGAACCTCTGGGGTGATTCCCCGTGATTCCCCAGGCCACAGCATCCTGAAATAGAGCCCATCTGTCTCACCTTGGCCTTGGAGTGCCTCTCTAGAACTACTAGGTGCTGCCCTTGTCCACTCAAATGCTGCTCAGTGCTGGAGGCTTTTACCCAGACAGCCCCACACGAGCTGCCATGAATCAGGCTTATCTCAGCCTCCGTCAGGCTTCAGGGAGAAAAACACCCTCCGTGTACAAGGGTGGGAACCAAGTCTGTCAAACAAAGGGCTCTGCCCTTTTGACTGGAAGTGGTGTGAGTGGGGCCCCCTCAGTTGCTTTCTGAGGGGCCTAGGGTGGATGGTGCCGGGCTGGGTAACAGTGCTCGGTGGCACCACCCAGCAGAGGACATAACAGGGGTAGAGGTGACAGCCTGGCGGTCTCCAGAGTCTGCTTGCCTTGGGTTCACATCTGTCAGTAGCTGCATGCTCTTAGGAAAGTTGCTTTTCCTATCAGAGCCTCGTTTTCTTCATCTGGTAAATGGGGATAAAAATATCCTTCTCAGAGTCCTGTGGCCAGGATGAAATTAGATACCTATGCAAAACGCTTGGTCTAGATATACATACAGCAAATAGTCAATAAACGGTAGGCACTTAGTGAGGGAAGTTAGGGAGGCCCATTGACAGGCTCTTGATCCCACTTAGAGGAGCTCTCCCACTGCCCCAGAAGGGCTTGTGAGGCCTGAAACAATTCAGACACTGTTCACCTGACCAAATGCATTCCCCCCCACAGTGGGGAGTCCAGCCCATTGTTTCGTTTACATTTCTTTCCTTCCTTTCTTCTTTTCTTTTCTCTTTTCTCTTTCTTTTATGGACTACAGCTGTAATAAAACACTGACCAAAAGCAACTCGGGGAGAAATGAGTTTATTTCCTTTACCTCTTTCTGGTCACAGTTCATTGAGGAAGGTCAAGGCAGGGACGCAAGTCAGGAACCTGGAGGCGGGAGCTGATGCGGAGGCCATGGAGGGATGCTGCTTACTGGTTTGCTCCCCATAGCTTGCTCAGCCTGCTTTCTTTTAGCACCCAAAACCACCTGCAGTGAGCTGGGCCCTCGTACATCCATCATTAGTCAAGAAAAGGCATTACAGGCATGTGCATAGGCAAATCTTAGGGAGGCATATTTCTCACTGGAGGTTCCCTCTTCCCAAATGACTCTAGCGTGTGTCAATCTGACATAAGGCTGACGAATAAGTTAGTTTTGTGTATGTATGTATGTATGTATGTATGTATGTATGTATGTATGTTTGTATGTGTGTTGTATGTGTGGGGGTGCGCACGTGCCATGGTGTATATAGGAAGGCAGAAAACAAATTGCAGGAGTTTGTTCTTTCTTTCAATCCTGTGGGTTCTGGGGATCAAACTCAGGCTGCTGGGCTTCTCAGCAGGTGCCTCTACCCACTGACACTCTTGCTGGTCCCAGTAAACTTTTTAAAATAGAGACCATATATATTTTATTCACCACTGTGTAACTAGAAAGAGTGCATTCATTTAAAAATATTTTATGTGTATGAGTGTTTTACCTGCATGTATGGCTGTGTAGCAACATTCATGAATGCTGTCCATGGAAGTCAGAAGAGGGAGTATGATCTCCTGGGTCTAGAATTACAGACAATTGTGACCTGCCTTGAGGATGCTGGGTGTCAAACTCTGGTTCTCTGGAAGAACAGCCAGTGTTCTTAGCTGCTGAGCCATCTCTCCAGTCCCTAGTGTATTATGTTTATTTAAAAAATGCTGGCTGCTCTAACAGACAACCACAAACTTCGTGGCTTAAAACACTCAAACTTACCATCTTCCAGTTCTGAGGTTGGAGGCCTAAAATGGGTCTCCTGGGGATGTATCAGGGTGTCAAGGGAGCCACGTGCCTCTGGAGTCTCTGGAGACAATCTCAAGGTTGCCCGGGCCACTTCTTCTGTTTTCCAAACCAGCCTGGCAGGTAGGCATCTTCAGGTTGGACTGTAACCTTGGCCTTGAAGGACCACTGAGATTGTACCGGGTCTCTGTGGTTAATCCTGATTGCCCACCTCACCAACAGCACAATAACTCCATCTGTAAATGTTACACATACACACACACACACACACACCCGTCATGTAGCACTGTATACCCACACAGTCTGGGGACAGGACACTTGGAGGGAGCTGCAATTTTGCCCATCACATCCCGGATGAAATAAAGTGGGCACAGGGTCAGATACAGGAGGGCCACGGGATTGACAGTCTCTTCTGGGACATAACAGTCACTTGTGAGCCGGGACTGGTGGCATATGCTTATAATCCCAGCACTCAGGAGGTGGAGGCAGGAGGATCAGGAGGAAACCTCTCGGTGTTCCTCATAGGTCTCAGGTGCCAGATTCCCGGGGTGGGGATGTGATCAAGGCCACACTGGGTCAAGTGAGACCTTGTGTCTAAAACAAATAAATAAAGATCAAACAAAGTGTGAGAAAGGTCGTGTTACAAATGATTGTCACGCAGGCTGGGGAGGATGCAATGAAGGACAAATAGAGTCTTCTAGAAGTGCTCCACACCCAAGATCATTTGTACAGTAAATATTCCAGGGGTCAGCTACGTGCTGAGTGCTGAGGAGGCGTAGATAAGCAAGATGATGGTTGCTCCCTTCTAGGAGCTGACAGGATCAGAGAAACCTCCAGAAAAGGTATGGACAGTACCAGGATTTGGAACAGGGAGGCTACAGATAGGAAACCACGAGTTTTAGAGATAGTTACAATCTCTGTGTGGACTGGTTGTGTGGACTGGGCTCTGCTGTGGGCATGGTTGTGTGGCATCTTGACAAGAAGTAGAAATACTAGCAAGACCCATGTTGCTGGGAGAATGCCACAATTTAGTATTGCCCAGTGTTTGAAAAAGTGTCTGGCACTGCAGAAGCCATGTGTTGTCTGATGTAATCGTCGTCTTGGTCTTCTCTTAGCCTTAACATAGCAGCAAAAAGTTAGGGATATTCCAGCAGCTAGCAGACCATCTTACTCATGGTGGCTGATGGTGTCGGGTAGGAATGCTCATTTGGATGCGGATTTTCCAGTTTCAACTTTCCAGGGTGGGGTCAAAGGGCAGCTTTTACTCTGAGGAATCCTGATTACCTCTTCCTCCAGGCCAACCGTTTGACCTGAGACAGGTCATACTTTCCACAGTGGACCAAACCTCTCGGTGTTCCTCATAGGTCTCAGGTGCCAGATTCCCGGGGTGGGGATGTGATGAGCCAGCAGCTCTGGAGCCACTTTGGAGGGTAGGGTAGTGGTCCTGGATTCCCTAGGGTAAGGTTCCCTTCGACCCCTGTCATCTTTCATCAGATAGATTCTAGACACCCTTCTGGATGCCAGCAACTTCAGTCACCCTTCTTTAACCCAGCGCTAATGGCTGATGGGTAAGCAAGCATGTCTGCTGTCAGAGACTGAAACAGGCATTTTCTCCATGGCGGTGCCAAAATGACCCTCCATCAGACAGGAAGTTCTATTGCTTGAAAGGAACCCATGCTATCGGGAGGAAGCACATCAGCTTGTCCTCTCCGGAAGGGACCGGTGAGCAATCAGCAAGGCTCCTCCCCAGCTGGCCTCCGGGGCCTTTGTTCAGCCCCAACAAATCAGGGAAAGTTTGAGCAGGCCGGAGTTGTAAAGGGGCAGTTCCAGAACTTTCCCTTCGTTTTTCCTACCCAGGGACCAGGACAGGAGGCTAACCCTGGTAAACTGAGCCAAAGCCATCAGGCAGATTTAATGATGTTTTTCTCCCACCCGAAGCGCATTGAGGGCATCCTATTGCCCTCCTGGTCAAGTTCAGCTGCTTGGTGTGCTCTGCCAAGGACCTGATGTCTGAGCCTGGTGTCCCTACTCTGCCTTCTGCCTTGTCTGTCACCCTCCCAAACTGCATTCTTCCTTTGGTTCCTTCAGGGCCTGGGCTGTCGCCATCAGCCTGAACTCTCGACTCCACCCATTATGTCAGGCTGGGTCTGGACTGTGCTGCTGGGCCTGGGAGACCAGAGCTGCAGATCTGAGAGGGGGTCGTGCAGAAATCAGAAATGAATGAGATGGATTTCTCCAGCCAGCCCCCAGCCCAGGCAACTACTGTCAGGGTGGCTTTCTTTGTGTCCTTTTCCTGAAGACAGGGGACCTGTCCGAGATCTCAGGGTTTCGGATAACACTCACGGCGGTAACCACGACTGTGCTAAGAGGCCTTCCATTAGTGATGGAAGCACCATCACTAATAAGGGTCATTAACTGAGACGTGACATGCGTCACACCGTGCAAAAGACTTCATGTGCCTTATCTTGTAATAACTCCGGGGCAGGTATTTTGTCCTCATGTTATAGATAAGAGAGTTAAGGTCCTATACTCATAAGGAAGTGGTAGGGTAGAAACCAGAGCCCAGGCTTTTCAAAGCCTAGATCTGTCCATAAGTCAAAGGTGTATTGCTTCCTACGTGTGGGCACGTACATGGAGCGGCTGCTGGCTGATCTATTGCCAAGTTTGGGGACTCCAGGAAGGGCAAGAAGATGTGATCAGGTTGGGACCTCTGTCGTTTGGCCTTACTTCAAACAAAGATGACAGCGGGGAATTAAAGACTCTGACTTCCCTCCTCTGAACACCAAAAATAGGAGAGACAGGAAGCATTTGATCCCTAAGTGTCACATGAACACATCCTGCTAACTCCACCACGAGGGAGTGGCTGAGAGCAGCTGCAGCGCAGGGGCCAGCTAGGAGGTCAGCTCGCTGGGTGTCGTCGGCTAGACCTTCTGGAACTGACATGGGTCTAGGGTAGGCTGACGGTTGAGCATCTGAACATTTGAGTTGCGGAGGAATCGCTTTGGCCAAAGGGATTCTTACTGCAGCTCTCTACAACAGATGATAACCACCCGCTGGCTGGAGAAATCCATCTCATTCATTTCTGACTTCTGCACGACCCCCTCTCAGGTCTGCAGCTCTGGTCTCCCCAGGCCCAGCAGCACCGTCCAGACCCAGCCTGACATAATGGGTGGAGTCGAGAGTTCAGGCTGATGGCGACAGCCCAGCCACACCCCACTGCGGACCCCAGATAATGGCACAGAAAGAGGCCTTGGATGCTTTGCACGGCTGACTTTGGCTTAAGGTCTCTTGATGCCCGTCCTAAACCGTTCTCGAGCTTCTTTGCACCTACTTCCCTCTCTCTGCTTGACTCAAGTCAGGCCATCAGGTTCGGATATGTCCTCAACTTCCTGTGTATTTCCCTCAGTACAGCCTTGCATGCTCAGTCTGCTCTCGGTCTGAGCTTCTTAGAGGGCCTGGGCTAACTGTGAGAACGTCTAGTGATTCCTCATTTCATAGCTCAGAACAAACAAGTTCTGAGAGACAAAGGACTTTTTTTTTTTTAAAGACTGAAAAAAAATAGATTTATTTTATTTTATATGTATGAATGTTTTGCCTGCATGTACCACATGCATGCCTGGTAGCAGTGGTCAGAAGAAGGCTTTGGCTTCCCTGGAACTGGAAGTACTGAGAGTTGTGAGCCACCATGTGGGTGCTGGGAACTGACCCCAGGTCCTCTACAAGGGCAGCAAGTGTTCTCAGTTACTGAACCTATTTTCTAGACTTGACAAAGGGTTTTTCTGAGGTGCTAAAGAGAACTCTTGGAGGGCAGGAGATGGGCTTTCCAGCTAGCAGGCCACAGCTCTGCCATCAGGTGTGCTTGGGAGGGAGGAGAAGTGAGAAGATATGTGCGAGAATTTCTTCAAAATAGCCCCTCCCACTTTCATTCGGTGTTCGCCAGCTTCAGGGCTTCATAGGTGTAGACGGTACCTGTCCTATTTACGTCTGCCCTAGATCCTCCAGTCCCCAAAGCTTGGACCCCTGGCCGCAATGCTGAGAGTGCCATTCAAATGAGGGGGTTGCGATTGCTCTTCCACACGGGCAGAGGCAATGTGAACAGACACCAGCAAATGGATCTGCGCACAGCAAAACAGAAGGTAGCAAGGATCAAGGGAGCATTCTCCCCGGGTAGAGGAAACAGCAGCAGCAGCAGCGTGTCCAGGCACTCACCCCACGGAAGCTTTCTGCTAATTTCTCTGGCACCTGGAAGGGAACAACACTGCCTCGCTCATGGCTTCCATCCTGCCAATTGCCACCGTCTCCCAGACGACACTGAGCTCAGGGTCCTGATAAGGTGCTCCCTGATAGTCGCCCATTTCCCTGCCGACATCAGAAAATAGCCCTGATGGGTGGGCGTTCTGCGCTGAGCGAGGCATAGCTGTCTCCGCAGCACCCAACCTGAACCATCAGTGGGCCGGAATCAATAGTGCTCGGGCAGCTCTGCTCCTCCTCGGAAGCATTCACTCCGCACATTTGCTCTTCGTCAGGCGGTTCCTTTCTTCAGCATTGCACGGTCTATGGCCCCGATGCCAGAATCTTTCCTTCTCCCACAAAGTGCCGAGGGGAGCTCGCAAGTTCCAGACAGCATCAGCTTTCTCTCTTTGGAACTTTCTAGAAGAATGGGAATTTTACGTTTGTGAGCACCCAGTGGCAGGCCTTCATGGTGGCCTATTGATGGCAAGCAACAGTCTTCAGCTGTGGGGAACAGAAGCAAAGGGAATCGCAAGACAAAGCCTATTTGGAACTCAACAGTGGGGCAAGATGATCACTAGCCGAGCTGCCTGAAGTCATGGAGCAAGGACATTGTGTGGGTCTAGTCTAGGCTACCTGCTTCCCACTTGCTAACAGAGATGATCCAGCTAGCTGGACTATACATCTAAGATATGTAAATGTCCATTCTGGAAGAGGAGAGGATACAGTGGGCCAGGAAAAAAGAAAATTTCACTGGCCAGGGAGACATCTAGAGAAGCTGCAGGGCTCATTGATGCCTAGTGTGTGGTAAATCAGAGCCCTCAGGCCTTTAGACTTCTCTGTTAGGATTGTGTGAGAAGTTCTAAGATCTAGAAGCCATGGAGAGTGCCTGGCATGGATACAGACCAGCTCACTGAGTGACAGCTAGTGGCATTTGTGCTTGGAGAAAGGCTGGAGGTGTGACCTCAGTGACACTTTGAAACCTCTGGGAAACCCTTCCCAGTGTTATCACCGGAACTTTTTGTTTGTCTGTGTAAATGAAGGCTGCTAATTTTACCGGCTAATGGGAACAATGTGAGGTTTCCGACGAACTGGAGGACATACAGAAGATGTCTCCTGACATGCTGGAGAAAAGCATTGTGGGCCTTACTTCCGGACAGATACTGGGAACAGACAGAATGGCATCCATATAGGATACCCTAATCCTTCTAGACTTCCAGATCCTTGTGTAAGGAGAACAAAGGCTAGGGGCTATTCTCTGCTGGCTTCTTGGGGGCTAGCGCTGGGCCTGACATTTGAATCGGCTCAGAAAACATTTTCTGAATGAATGAATGAATGAATGAATGCTAGGAGGCCAGTCAAGGCTAATTGTAAAGGGTTACACCTGCTGTCCATGTCTCCTTGTAGAACCAAAGCCAACTCTCTCTGTGTGGCTTTTGGGACTATGGGAGCTGAATGACCTCCCAGGTTGTCCTTATCTGAAGCACTGATGTTTGTTTGGAGTGGAGGGGAGAGCAAGAATGGAGGAGCCAGTGGGAGAATTTCATGATTCAAAGGTGGGGCCTGGAGGAGAGGAAACTGGGGGTGGTCAGGAAATGCCTGTTGAGATCCAGCGGTGAGACAGCGGCCAGGAGCTTCATTTAGTCCTGACTGGGGCTTTCCACGGGCTGGGGCTAGAGGTCGGCCCTAGGCTGCTTCTCTCCACAAGAATGTGAGCTCGGAAGCCCTGTGGAGCACGCAGAAGTGGTTCTTGTCTAGAGGCCGTGTGCAGGCTGGAGAACCTGTCTTTGGCGGGCAGATGGCTAGGAGACCATTGTGACCAGAGATGTCCTCTTGGCTAAAAGGCGGGATACACGCTGTTCTTATTGGAAGAGTTTTGCATACATAGAGACAAAAGGACACAGGCAGGGGATGAAGCCAGTGCAAAGCACAAGGGAGGGAACTGCAACCTGTGCTTCTGTACCCAGGTGTCCTGAAAAACTCAGAAAAGGGGCAGTCAGAGAAAAGGTGAGGCCAAGGAGAGACCTTAACGTCAAGCGAATATATTATTTCTGATTCATATTTTACTTTTCTTATAGAAGTAAATGAATGTAAAAATGAACAGAGGATGGGCGAGAAGGAAGTAGCAGGCTGTTTGACTCTGTCCAACCCAGTGATGACAGAGACTGGAAAGTGCCACCCTCCCAGGTGAGCCCTTTGCCTCAATGCCACGGATCCACGAAGCTGTCTGTGAGCAGCAGGCAGGACCCTGGCAGAGGCACACCAGAGCTTCTGGGACAATGTCTAGAGCCCTGTGAAGATCTCCAGAAATCTCTCTCTCCATCAGATAAAACAGTTTAGCCACTTAGGTTAATAAGGTAAGCTAAGTAAAACCAAGTGTTTCCCCCGAGTAACATTGTAGGGGTGTCAAGATCTCTGTCTCCAAACTGCTCACTGTACTCCTTGACCCCACTAGATAACATCTGGAGTTCCACCAAGTTTCATCTCTAGCCAGCAGCTGGAGGTGCTGACATCAGCCCTGGATGCTACTGTAAGTGGAGGATGGGAAGGCAGGCTTTGACAGAAGAGATCTAACCTGAGCCCTGAAGATGAAAGATTTTCAGGGACCTGGTGGTGGGGAGAGGGATGAATGACCAGAGGAGCCAGAGTTGCAACCAAGTCGCCTGAGGGCAGTTTTGCAGAGTCCTAACACATTATTAGGTTTTTGGCTATTAACAGAAATGTCTCACACAGGATGCTGACCGTAGCAGTATCATCAGCGAGCTGGCTGCATTAGGTGGCTAAATCCATAACCGTTGGCCTCTCCCATCAGGGAGCTTGGCTAATCCTAACATTAACAGGTTGCAGGACCTCATCAACAGTGCCTGCTGCAGATTGAAGGATGCTGTTCCCGGAATCCGGAGGAGACCTAGGGAGCTCTGGAGGATGGAAGTGCTCCTTCTTACTGTAAAGTCCCCTGAGAGCAGTGGACCGTTAAAGGATCAGCGTGGGGCCATTTTTCTTCAGTCTTGCAGGCTGCATATTTCCTGGTTATAATAGTTCGGAGAAAAATATTGCTAAATGGCTGCATAAACAATTTTAATTGGCCTGGGCTCCCAAAATGTGCTATTTTTGTTCTGTTGCCAAGCATGCTTTTTTACTAGCTAATTATGCCCAGCGTTTAACTTTCGACAGAAAAAAAAGAGAGAGAGAGAGAAAAGCAAAGAAACAGGAAACAAGGCATTCATTATTGGAGTGGCAGCTTTTCGACAAGCCCACATTTCAACATCCATTGTGTAATTTCCTCTCCCCAGCTTACAGTTAGCTGTTCCATGAGGCCACTGGAAACAAACACCTCCCTCAATGGGGGCTGGGAGGTGGTGTGTGCAATTCAAAATGCCTGTTTGTTTTCACCTCAGACAGAGGGACAGGTTCCCTCAGGCCACGGGAGCCCACCTTCTGAGTCTCTGCCTTTTTGGGCTCCTGGCAGAAATTCCCCAACTAAGGTTTCTGCTGCATGGTTTGCAACTAAGCCTGGGCTCCTCTGCTGTCAGGGCCTGGGCTCCGCCTGTTGTTGGTGCAACACTTCAGGGCTTCTGGGAATTTAGGTAACTCTCAGAGAGACACTTTTTTCCTTCCAGTGAAATTATAAAACATAGCTAATTCCAGTATGTTAGGTACTTAGTCTCAGAAAGTGGAGTTAGGCTACTTTGTGAGGCTCATTTTCAACTTACTATATGATAATTATCACAGTGTCTGTTGTATACGTGTAGAAAGCACACAGATGATAAAGTATATAACTCAAAAACCATGTGACTCCCCCAAGGGTCAATAATATAATTGTTTCCAGTGCCCTGGGACCCTCCCTATCACCCTTGTCCAATCGCTATTTCCCCTTTCTCTTCAAAGATTCTAATGTTATTTAAACTTCATATAAATGGGGTCATATAATATATGGTGTGTATATTTTTATTTTAACGTATGGTATCTGTTATTCTACTTGGCTTTATGCCTCATAGCTATACCTCATTCAATGTCATTACTATATATATATATATATACACACACATATACATTCCATATATCAATATAATGTGGGTTATCCATCTAACTATAAAGGACATAGAGGCTATTTTTTGTAGCCATTCTGATTGATGCTTCTTTGAATTAGTGCACATGCTCACACATTCTGGCTGAGCATCAGTGAGAAGCCGATATGTGGGTCATGCATATAGTTGGGGATCATGTTCAGATTTTACGACTTAGGTCAAACAGTTTGCAAAGTGGTGCATGCATATGAGTCCTGTTCCCCTTCCCTATCAACACTCCATACTATTCATTGTTTTAATTGTAGCCGTTTCTTAGTTGTATCTCAGTGTGTTTTAAGTTGCCTGCCGTCCCTAGATATTAACACGGAAGAGCACACCTTTATGTGTGTATTCATTATTCCATTTAGAAGAGTAGTTGAAATCAGGAAAACGTTACTGTAGAAAGAGATTGCTCTGAAGTGCTCTGTTGAATCAGAGAACTTCCGAGCCCTATGGCAGACCATACCTGTGCTGGGTAGCGTGGGGGACTCACAAAAGCTCTCACTGGCTCACCAGCAATATCCTTTAAAGAAATAAGTCATTATGTCTTCCTAGGTCTTGAGTGTCAATATTCTTCTTTGGGTGCTGGGGATGAAAGTAAGGGTTTTGTGCGAGCACTCTGCCCCTGAGCTGCATCCCAGGCTGCATAGCATTTAAAGGTTTTTTTTATTGAATTTATTTTATGTGTGTGTGTAATGTACATGTCACTGTGCATGTGTGTATGTGTGTGTGGCTCAGAGAATCTCCTGAAACTTGTAGATTCTATTAATCCAAACGTATACTTTCAAATTTTTCATTGTTATTAATAATAATACATTAAAGCCCCTTATGATTTCATGTTTGGGCACATCTGCAAAGGTCAGACTATTTCAAAATTATAGTACCTTAAGGGCAAACCTGAAAACACATAAGAACATACAGTTAGTTAATTAATTAATTAACCAGAAGACTTGTGATTAATTAATTAATTAATTAGAAGGCATATGGTTAACTAATTAATTAATTAAAAGGCTGATTCTTTATATCTTCTTTATCCTATTATGGTTGTTATGCCCAGCCTGTGATGGTGTGGGAGGTTCTTCTGCCTATGTGTTGCTTTTATTGGTTAATGAATAAAGAGACTGCCTTGGCCTGTTGATAGGGCAGAACTTGGTAGGTGGGGAAAACTGGATGGAATGCTGGGAGAAGGATGGCAGGAGGGAGAAGCCATGGAGCCGCTGGAGACAGACACTGGGAATTTTACCCAGTAAGCCATAGCCTTGTGGCGATACACAGATGAACAGAAATGGGTTAAATTAAGATGTAAGAGTTGACCAATAAGAAGCTAGAGCTAATGGTCCAAGCAGTGATTTAAATAATACAGTTTCTGTGTGATTATTTCAGGACAAAGTGGCTAGGACAAACAAGTGGCCTGCTGCTACAAACTGGCACCCACGTGGCCAACTAAATCCACGTAAAACTTGAGAGGGCTTGAAAAGGAATTCTAGACACTAAAAAACAAAGTTTAGCTGCACCCCCGCCCCCCGAAATGGGCTTTGCCTGCTGGAGGCATGCTGCAGCTCCCTTACAAGAGGTTTTCCTAATTCATCAGTAGCAGAAGGAAAAAAACAAAGCTGTGGCCATTTTGAAATGCTGGCTTTCTGGGCTTTGCTGCCAGCGCAACCTCTGGCTCTTCCAGGAGACCGAATATTTGGATGGGGTTTGTGAGCAACGTGCTATGGCTTGCTTGATGGCAATGTGGACTGGCTGTGTGCCTGGAAGTGGGGTGATGTGTGTGGCTCTCAGAAGCAGCCAGCAGCTCTGCCATGTTGGAATGGGTACTGCAAGCAGGCAGTATCGTATGTACCCTGGTAATGTTACAGTTTAGATTCTTAAGCGCTTAGCATTTTAAGGAGTGCTTAAATTACAGATATGTAATACAGACAAATCCAGATAAAGGGTCACAGTGTTGAATAAATGTACGTAGGCTTGGGAGAGAGAAGAAAAAGAATATAGACAGTTATAAAAAGAAATAAAGTCTTTAAAGAGACAGAGTACAGACATAGATTAAAGGAGTAAAGATAGGGGCTGGAGAGATGGCTCAGAGGTTAAGAGCACTGACTGCTCTTCCAGAGGTCCTGAGTTCAATTCCCAGCAACCACATGGTGGCTCACAACCATCTGTAATGAGATCTGGTGCCCTCTTCTGGCCTGCAGGCAAAGCACTGAGGATACTGTATATGTAATAAATAAATAAATAAATAAATCTTTTTTTAAAAAAGGAATAAAGATAATAAAATAAATATTTAAAAAGTAATAGAGTAAAAACAAGCCATGTAAAGATGAAATATGCACAGAGAGTCTGGATTATGTATATTGTGTTTTATTTGAATTTTTTGACTGTGAAGGAACTAAGTATAGAGAGACATTTCATTGTATGGGCTGCTAAGCTTAAACCAGCATGTATATCATAAAGGTACCATGACTTCCAAATTTGGGTCTAAGAATAACTTACTTTTTTTTTTAATGATTTTATTTATTATGTATACAACAGTCTGCCTCCCTATATGCCTGCAGGCCAGAAGAGGGTGCCAGATCTCATTACAGATGGTTGTGAGCCACCATATGGTTGCTGGGAATTGAACTCAGGACCTCTGGAAGAACAGTCAGTGCTCTTAACCGCTGAGCCACCTCTCCAGCCCAGAATAACTTACTTTGGAGAAGAGGTTCTTCTCTTGTTTCCACAGAGGATGAGAACCTATGGATTGCTTCCAGACTGGTTTGGTTTGATGGACTAAGCCCTTCTGAAAGGTTACTGTGAACATTCTAAAAGAATTACTTCGCCCAACTGCTGACTGAGATGAACCTAGCACATAGGATACACCATAAAAGACCTGATTAACGGTGCCCCTAATCAGCAGGAAGCAGTATGGACAAAACTATGCCCATATTTCCAAATATTGTTTATAAATGTTTGTTTACAAAGGGAGATATGATGCAGATATGAATAGTTTGGTATGGATCTTGGTTTATTGATACAAATTTAAGACCAGTTTTATTATATGTATATTTCTGCTCTTAAGGTATTATGTTTGCGTAGCTCATTTAAAAATGTAATGTATAATTTAAAAATATAGGTTAATTGATAATCATCTATAATAGTCAAGTTTGTAGTCACATTTGTTAGATTTTTCTAGATGTACAGAGATATATTTCAGATGGATAAGTATTCTTCATATCTTTCAGAAACCTTCAGAATATGGCATTAAGAACTTAGGACTTTTCATGACAATGAGAAACGTCTGCTCCAGGCAGCACCAATTACTTCGAGAGGATGATGGGCATCGAAGAGGCTCCTTAGCCATTTGGGAAGAAACTGCTCTTGCCTGGACTGCTTAACTGGACATGAAGGACCAATAGAGAAATGACTGCTGAACTTCCCTTAAGTTGAGATGGTCCTTCAGGGTTCCTGCTTCATGAAAGAGTCTGCTAGACATTCTGCAGGATGCAGAAGAAAGTGACTGACAAACTGCCAATATAGGCGGAATTGTCTTTGAAATAACCGTGTTGGTAGGGTGGATCCAGACCCTCCACATCCTATTTGGCTCAATATTACAAAACTAGTGATAATAATTATTATTACCTATTAAGTATATTATATGACAAACTGTATTTTAAGCACTTCATAACAGATGCTACCATATACAATCTTTATAGCTGTCCTGGTTTCTTTTCTGTTGCAACAAAATGCCCTCTACAAAATCAAGTTAAAGGAGAAAGATCTCACAACCTCAGGTTACAGGCCACATGGCAGGGAAGTGAGCAGCGGGAGCTTGGTGGCTCTTCTCACATCTCATCCGCAGTCAAGAGCAGAGAGCAATGAATCCTTCGTGCTAGTGATCAGCTCCCTCTCTCTTTCTTAGATGGCCGAGGATGAGGGAATGACCCTCCCCATACTTAAGATGGCTCTTATATCAGTTAATGTGGTAAAGAGAATCCTCCACAGGCATCCCTGTCAAGATAATATCTCACGGAGGCAATGCTAATCATCACAACAACCTTACAAAATGAATATTATCATTGTTCCAGATTCTCAGGTAAAGGAGCTGGTCGTGGAAAGGTTGAGGATCTCACAAACATCATCGAACAGGTGATAGAGGACATGGGACCCAGCTGTCTGACCCTGGAGTCTCAACTCTTGACCAGCACGTCAGTGATTTTTTTGTGATTTCGGCCATGCTTCCTGATTGTACATATAAATATGTTTCACTGCCAAGAGCAATGCTGCTCGGTGGGATTATTGCTGGAAAGAGGAATGAGATTCCTCTCCATATTCGTTCTTTTACGGTTTCCTTTGTGGCTCCTCCCATTGAGAGTCGACGATTATTTCCTGTCCCTGATGATCTGACTTTGTGACTTTCCTGGCCAACTGGAAAGTGGTGGGAATGACAATCCTGAGCCTAGATCTTCAGAGCTTGTTTTTGATCTCTCTTGATTGTCTGATGGAAGATGAGACATCAGGAGGAAGGCCGGGATGAGTCCCCAGATATGTGAGGATGCCCAAGGACCTGAGGTCAGCCAAGCCTCCTAAGTCAGCCTGCCTTCAGGTGTGGATGCCTGAGTGAGCATCCTAGGCCCAGTGAAACCTCCCTGCTGACTCAAAGACTCATGAGCCGAGCATTAATTATTGTATGTCATTGAAGTTCTGTGATGGTTTGCATCACGGTTGTGTTGTTAGCCAACAGGTTCTGTGGTAGCTATGTACTACAGTGTATGTGATACCCAATGTATAGGATAATGTTTACTGCAGTGGCTATGTCTAATGGATGGGGTACTGACAACAAGGTCAGGAAATGCTTTGTAGATCTGAGCATAGTTTGGCCTCCCAGTACAATGTTTCAAATGTTCTTGCACACAGACTCTGGACTCGTTGAGGAGTGAAAGGCAAAAATCTAACTTAAACTGTATGACCAGTACTCATAAACACACACACACACACACACACACACAGTGGTACATAGCTTGTGAGATCTTTGTACAATAAGAGATAATGGCCTTCACAGTACTCCTAGATGGTTTAATGGTACAAGGATGCTATTTGTATGAAGCCAGGAGCATAGATCTTACATGCATCAGGAAAGAGACAAGTGGCAGCTTGATATTTGACTGTACTGGGAGGCTGAACAGCTCTATACTCTTGATCCTTTTCTTATTTCTTTCTGCTCTTCTGGTTCAGTTGTGTGTTGCCAGGTAACTAATTACTCACATGCTAGCACCATGGCTAATGCTCACGTAATCTACAGGTCAGGGAATTGTAAAGGACATGACATATGCTAGCCATTGTTCTCAGGTTTCTGGGGCTTAGAGTGGGATAACTTGAGTGGAAGGCGCTGAAGTCATTGAGAAGTTTCTCCATACACACTTGGCGTGTGGACTGGGTTAGCCCCGGATGGAACAGAATGTCCACAGTATGATGTTTTCAAGATGGTTGTTTTCTTACGGCTAGTCCTAGCAGTATAAGGCGAATGCCGCGTGGCCTTTTGAGACTTTTCCTTGGAACTCAATGTATGGCTTCATCTCTCCCTTTCTCTGAAGGTTAAGATAGCCACAATCCTGCTCTGAGTCCTGGAGAGGTGGGACATAGACATTATTTCTTGATGGGACAGTTGTTAGGGACTTTGGAGTCACGGTTTTAAACTGTCACACCTTAAAGTTGTCTACCCATTTTTCCTAGTTGCTAAGATCACTTCCTGTGTGTGTAAGAATCTTTTCACTGTGGGGCAGATGGCTCAGCAGTTAAGAGTCTTGGTTGCTCTTGTAGAGGATCTGAAATCAGTTCTCAGTACCCACGTGGTGGCTCACTATCATCCACAACTCCAGTTCCAGGGGAATTTGGTGCTTTCTTATGGCTGTGGCAGGCACCAGGCACACATATGATCATATATATATATATATGTAAAACATTCCTATTCATAAAATGAATAAATATTTTTTAAAAAGAATGTTTTCATTAAAAGACCCCCAAGCTTACATGATACGGGGAGGACACAGATAATCACAAGCATCTGAGTTTTCATAGAATCACTGTAGTCCTGTCGAGTGCTCTGGAGGTGCATGCTGGGGTTTTGTGAGATCAACCCATCCTTGCTGGGGTCTCACTAGACCTGGAGTAGCTAAAGCCTTGCAAGCCCTCAGGGAGGGTCACTGACGGAGGGAACAGAACGCTGTTGCAGGCTTGCCACAGCATAAGAGAGGTCGCAGCGTGATGTGTCTCTTTGAGCTGGGGGCTGGGGAGCTGAGAATCAGGAGGGGAGGAAGGGAAATGCTTAGAGCATAACCCTGTGTTCCTAAACATGTATAAATTTATTCTAGATCTTTCTTCTTAGATCTGTCTTCCTTCTGACCTTCAGGCTGAGTCTGGCTGCCCCTGGTTGAAAAGTCTTCAGCCTCTTGGATACACTCCACACAGTGCAGGGAACAAGGCACGCAGGGTCGTGATGTGGCTTAAAAAACAAACAACAACAAAACCCAGAAAATGCTCCAACCTGGAATCCAGCGGCCCTGATTCTGTGGGCTACTCACTGAGTGACTTTGGACACTGACTCAATCCACTAGAACTCAGTTTCCCCATCAGTCAAATCAGGACCCTAACCTTGAAAGACCTCTAAAATCCCTTCCGATCTCCCTGAAGAGAATGATTCCAGCACACCAGGCACTCCTAAAATTTCAATCTTCAAGCTCAAGTTTATTTCCTGTCTTTTGCCTTACTGCTGGCTGCCTTGCTCTTGGTGTAATTTATTTAACTGAGCCATGCTGAGCAGTTTGGAACTGAGTTTGCGTGAATCACCGTCCATAAAATCAAGTTAAGTGGATTTCATTGCACACCGCGCACCTGTGTATATACGCCGCAAGAAGAAGCCGGATTTTCTTGGTTCCTCCAGACCCTTGTTAGAATTGCTTCTCCACTGATACAGCATTCGCCCTGTATTTATTGTCCATTGTTATAACAGCTTCCTTCAGAAAGCTGAAAGCAAAGCGTTGGAAGCAATTTCTCCTACAGACCATTTTATATAGCTGTCTGGGTTCCCTATCTCGCCAGGAAAACTGACATTGATTTTCCCTATTTTATCAGAGTCGACAAATATCATCAGATCCACCTCCAATTCATTCATCCTACAAATTTTTATTGAGTGTTATAGGAAGTCATCTCGAGTTAGGTACAGGGCTGAGTTCAGCGTTCGAAGACCCTACAAACTGGGTCGGTTAAGTGTTCAGCAACAACTTGGGGTTAAACAATGCAAGAGAATGTCGCTGGGTAGAAAATGGCATATTCAATATTTTCTGAAGGAGGAGAAGCCAAACACAAGGCGCACGATACTGGGAAGGATTATGGGGAGTCTGGGAAAGAGGTTGAGTGTGTGAGACTGGTTTCAATTTGGACCGTTGCCCAGGTTCACCCCCTCCCCCACCCTCGTGCCCCATTGACAACCTGGACAGGCGTCATCTGAGTTCATCGTGGTCTGTAAAAGGATGTGGTGGGGTGGGGGTGGAGATGGCATTCATGGGAAGAAATGCCCGAAGGGTCTGCTCTGGTGCTTGTGAAAATATATTTGCGAGCCGGTGTGAAGGATTATGAAGGGATTTATTTCATTTTGTAACACAGCCAAAAGCACAGGTAGGTGGCTGAGGAGACGGCGGTTTGTAGTTTGTTCTTATTTTCTGTCGTGATACAGGAAATGTCTGCTCTGCCACAGAATAAACATTTTGCTTTTCCAGGGTGATTGCTAATGTTTTTGAAAACGCAATTCCATTTGCCCTCTCTGGGTGCCAGAGAGACGTACAGGGGGTGTTGCGGAAGGGTGTGGTGGCCCTGCCCACAGTTTATTTATGCAGCCCCTTAGGGAAAATCAGGTTGATTAAAGTGACTCAGTTCTGGACGGACTTCCTTGGATCTGTGACCTAAGCTACATTTGATTCGTTTCATTGGTTCTGTGGGTGGTGCTGTTTGGGGTAAGGCATGCCCACGTGTCCCCAGTGCCCATTTGGGACGCTACCATGCTTGGTCGGCACCTTTCTGCCCTGGGGGTGTACTGTTGTGCTCTGGTGAGCAGTGCTGTCTAATGCAAATACAGCACACATGCAACTGAGAAATTTCCTTTCAAACTCCAAGACCTTTAAACAGTTTTGTTGCAAGGCTGGAGCATTGGCACTGGCTACCCTTCCAGAGGACCAGGATTTGGTTCCCAGCATCACATTGGGGTTCATAAACATTGTAACCCCAGTTTCAGAAGAGCTTATCACCCTCTTCTGACCTTTGAGGGTGCCAGGCATGACACAGTACACGTATATACGTATATGCAGGGGCAAAACACATATACACATAAAAGAAATTAAAAAATTAAAAATGATCAGATTTTATTTATTGTGAGTGTAGGGGGCTATGCATGTGTGTGTGTGTGTGTGTGTGTGTGTGTGTGTGTGTGTGTAAGTCAGAGGACAATTTATGAGAGTTAGTTTTCTCCTTCCACCAGGTGGAATCCAGGAACTGAACTCAGGTCATCAGGCTGGGTGGCACCTGCCATTGTCTGCTGGCTCAGTAAAATCCTTTGAAGTCAGTTGTCAGTTGGTGCATCCTGACACCCTGGAAGACCACCAGAAGGTTTATTTTCACCAGAAGGTCTTATTATAATTTTTCCCTCAAACCAGATCCATAAGGGACAAGGAACCCTGGAAAAGAAAGTGGGCAAACAGAATGATCCTGTGCATGAAGTCTAGACAAGTCGTAAATGTGGTACAAACAGAGGTAAGAGATGACATTTTCAAAGACCCAAGGAATGTATCAGATACCATCACAGGGAATGAAGCAGAAAATTATATAGTTGAACATTGGATAATAACTGGTTCTTGTCAAAGCTTAAGACTGGGTTCTTCATTGCCTATAAGAGTTAAAACAAGGGGACTGGAGAGATGGTTTAGTGGTTAAAAGTACTTGTTGCTCTTGCAGAGGACCCAGGTTCAGTTCCCAGCACCTACTTGGTGGCTCTCAGTCATCCCTAGTTCCAATTACAGAGGTCTGGTGCCTTCTTCTAAACTCTAAGGGCATAAGGCATGCATGTTTTGTCCATACATACACACAGGGCAAACATCTATACATAAAAAAATCAAATAAATGAATCTTTTTAAAAAATCCTCTATAAATGAATCTACAGCAACATCAACAGAACGAAACGCCCTCTGTGGAGCCACGAGGCCTAGAGAAGGACAGAGTCACAGAGGCTTGTGCCAATGTTGTCATCAGTAACCAGGTGTATCTATTACACGCTCCTAATGCATCTTGTCTGAAGTGAGATTTGCTATGACCTAAAGCCCATACCTGGCTCTGAAGACTAAGTATAGAAAAAGAAAACACAGGAAAAAAAGAAACATGATGTGCTAATGCCCATAAGTCATTGTAACAAAACCTACACTGCATGTTAACTATATTTTTTTTAGCTTTTCAATCTTATTACACTGTATGGGTATCTTACCTGCATGTACATCTGTGCAGCACTTGTGTGCCTGGTGTTGTGGAAAGGAGCTGCAGATTGCATTCCTGCAACCCTGCTCCCAGCCACCTGGCTAGCTTATGCTCTGAAATAACAACACACAAACTGTTTTCATATAAACACTGCTTGGCCTATTTCTACTAATGTGTGTAGCACTGAGGTGCGCTTAGCGGGAAGACTCTAACCTACGTCCATCCTGGGTCGGAGCTTCATCGTGTCTGCCCCAGAGAGCAGAGCTGAGGCGTATGAGCTCACTTTCTCTTCCTCCCAGCATTCTGTTCTGTTTACTCCACCCACCTATAAAGGCTGGCCTATCAAATGGGCCAAGGCACTTTCTTTATTAGCCAATGACCTTCCTCCATCATGGTGCCTGACCATGGAGGCAAGAAGAAGGAATGGGATCTGATGGAAGTGGAGTAACCAATAGGGGTGAGCCACCAAGTGGGTACTGGGAGTCAAATCCAGGTCTTCTGGGAGAGTAGCATGTGCTCTTAACCACTGAGCCATCTCTCCAGCCATGTACATTAACCATTCATGAGCCCATATACATTAACCATTCATGAGCGTGAACACCATAATGATTTAGTACGTCCACAATGTGGTGCAACCTTCTCCCCTTCCTAGTTCTACGCTATCTTCATTATCTCAAAAGAATCCCCTCTGATCCCTCAAAGGATTCATTTCTCAGCCTCTCTTAAACACCACCCTGCTTTCAGGATCTGCAGATTCATCTGTTCTGGAGATGTCACTTAAATAGAATCACACATATATGACTTTTGCTCCCAGAGTCTTCACTTTTCATAATTTTGAGGTTTATCCATGGGGTAGTATCTATAGGTTCTTCACTCTTTTTTAAAAAATCTTTTCTCATTTTACATACCAATCCCAGTTCCCGTTCCCGCCCCTCCTCCTGCTCTCCCCACCTTCCACCCACCCCAATCCCCACCCACTCCTCAGAGAGGGTAAGGTTCCCATGGGGAGCCAACAAAGTCTGGTATATTACATTGAGGCAGGACAAGGTCCTCTCCCTTATATCTAGGCTGAGCGTGGTTTCTCTCCACAGGGAACGGGCTCCAAAAAACCATTCCATGCACTGAGGATAAATCCTGGTCCCACTGCCAGTGGCCCCACAGACTGCCCCTCCACACAAGGGTTCTTTCCTCTTTTTCATTGCTGAACAGTTCCTTATTGTATTACATACCACATTCTGTGGAACAGGTGCGCTGTTCGCTGCTCACAGGAGGGCAATAGCATGTCATGTTAATTCGCCGACCTATCTACTGACAAACACTGACTTATTGTTTCCTTTGTTGCTATTGTTTTTGAGACAGGGTCTCACTATATAGCTCAGGCAGGCTTTGAACTCATGATTTTCCTGCCTTGGTTTCCTGAGAGCTGGGATTACAGATATGCATCACTATACCTGGCTCCGTCTTTGGATTATTGTCTGTAGTGATACCATGAAATGAAGGTTCATGCACAAGTTTACATTGCAATGTCTTTCTTATTTTTTCTGCTTCTTTTGGGTCTACTTAAGGGCTGGCCTGATGGGTCATAAGGTGAGCCTATATTTAACTTCTTTAGAAATGACCAATCTATTTTTCAGAGTGGATGAGCTGTTTCCATCAGTAATGAACTTAGGCTCCAACCAATTTCTGCACATTCTTACCAGCTCGTATTATTTTGCATTAATAACTGTAATTGGGGCCATAAATATAGTTCAGTAGCTAAATTCTTCTGCAATGCAAGTCTGACAACCAAGTTTGATTCTTAGAACCCATTACAGAAAGATATAACTGACTCTTGAAAGTCTGGAAGTTGTGTCCTGACCTCTACACACATGGTTTGGTGCACACACCCTCACACCCGACCCTCCCTCCCTCCCTCCCTCCCTCCCTCCCTCCCTCCCTCCCTCCCTCCCTCCCTCTATATAAGACATATTTTCAAAAACTACTTATATCCACTCTAATGGTATTAATAGATATCTCATTACAGATTTTAAAAATTAACAATGAGCTATTTTAAGAGCTATTTTAGATTCATAAAAAAATTAATCAGAGTAAAGAGAGTTCCCATTTACCCTCTATCTCCACTTATGTATGACCTTTCCTAGTGTCAACACTTTGAGCCGCAGTGGAACATTTGTTTCATCAATGAAGCTATGTCAGTGTACCGTCATGTCCCCAAGTCCACAATTGACTTCCGGTATTGGACAGTCCATGGCTTTTGGACAAATTCACAGTGGTTGTATCCACTGTTATAGCGTTTTATCCTTTGTAAAGCAGTTTCACTGCCCTGAAAGTTCCATGTCCTGCTCATTGTGGTTTTGATTTGCATTCTGTAATGATTGAAGGCATTCTGCACCACTCTGGTGGTTTTCAAGCAGTCTTGAGAAGCCCCTTGAGGCCCACCATGGTGAGAAAGAGGGGAAGACAGAACAGGTGGCCATGGTATTCAAGATACTCACAATCATTTCACTTTCATCTAACTCACGTGTCATGAAAGAGTCTGCCAGTACCAATGGTGCCGAGGCTAAGCTGACTTGGACACTTGACCTTGTGTTGTCTGTTCGCTCTTGGCTAATGTCTTGAGGTTGTTACTATGCCTAGACTGAGAGTAGAGGCTGATTTTCTGACTACTGGTCCATTCTTTTTCTGCTCTAGCATCCTGTCAGTAACAACAACAAATAATGACTATCACCCATGTCTTAAATGCTTATGTCATGGTAGGTGCTGATATAAACACTGACATGCCATTCTCTCATGATACAGTTCTGGGTTTCATGCTGTGGTAGTTTGAATGTCATTGGCCTCCATAATCTCTTAGGGAGTGGCACCATTAGGTGTGGACTTGTCAGTGTAGGTGTGGTCTTATTGGAGGAAGTGTGTCACTGGGGAGGTGCACTTTGAGGACTCATATATGCTCAAGATACCACCCAGTATCTCAGTCCACTTCCTGTTGCCTTCTGTTCAAGTTATAGACAGCACCATGTCTGCTGCATGCTGCTATGCTTCCCGCCATCATGATAATGGACTGAACCTCTGAACTGTAAGCTGCCACCTCAATTGAATGTTTTCCTGGATAACCTATAGAATAGGAACCCTACTAAGACACATGCCATGAAGTTCATATGTTGTGAAGGCTAGCTTTAGTTGTCAGCTTGACACAACCTAGAATCACCTGGCATGAGAGTCTCAGTGAGAAGCTGTCTACATTGGATTGGCCTTTGGTTGTGTCTATAGTGAATTGTGTTAACTAAGTTGACTGATGTGGGAAGACCCAGTCTACTGTTAGTTGCATTATTATTTCCTTGGCTCTTGTTATATAGCAATTCCCTTGTGATTGAATCATCCCTTCGTTCAGGGAAGCTCCTTAAGACAGAAGGTAAACAACTCAAAGAACTTCAGGAAGTCTCTGAAACTGACCAGATTCACTAGGCCCTTCCCTCTTGGCATAAGCAATAAAAATGGCTGAGAGTCAAGCTGTAATGGAGATTCAGCTCAGACCAGCTGCCTGGAAGAGGCTTAGACTGAGTCATTGAGCTGCCTGCAGGCTGTGCAGCATGTTCCAAGTTCCCAGCTTTGTGAACTGTTCCCCATGCTGGGTTGGCTTTTGATGATGCAACTGTCTGTGAGTCGTTTCTGCTCCTGTAAGCAACCCCTCTCCTATATTCCTATAAGTAACTCCAATAAAACTCATTGGTTCGCCAAACTAGACTCTGGTGGTATCTGTACTTTGGTCTGTTGTGGGCACCCTATCTGGGGTGAGTAGGTGTGTGTGTGTGTGTGTGTGTGTGTGTGTGTGTGTGTGCGTTGCAATGCTCTAGGAAAGTCTTGTCATACAACAGATATAAGTGGTGAAGGACAGCCAAGCACAAGCAGGTAAGCAAGTGAGCATGTCTGTATCTACGTCTGTCTGCTCAGAACTATGGGTGTCATGTGACTGTCTGAAGTTCCAGCCTCGACTTTCCCACAATGATGGATTATAACCTGGAATTTTAAATGGAAATAAAATCTTTTCTCACCAATTGGCTTTTTGTTAAGGTATTTCATGTCAGCAGCTGTCTATTGCTGTCAGGAAACACCATGACCAAAAGCAAGTTGGGGAGAAAAGGGTTCATTTGGCTTACACTTCAGTATCACTGTTCATTATTGAAGGAAATCAGGACAGGAACTCAAACAGAGCAGGAGCCTGGAGGCCTGAGCTGATGCAGGAGCCATGGAGGTGTGTTGCATACTGGCTTGCTCCCCTTGGCTTGCTCATTTCTTGACTGATTTCTTAGGAACCCAGGACCAGCAGCCCAGGGATGACACCACCTACCATGGGCTGGGCCTGCCTCCATTCATCACTAATTGATGAAATGCCTTATGGGGGATCTCATGGAAGCATTTCCTCAACTGATACTTCTCCTTTCTGATGACTCTAGTTACTGTCAAGTTGACACACAAAACCAGTCCATATAGCAAAAGATATAAAACAGAAATACATGGGCCGGAAGAATTCTCCCTAGCCTGCAAAGCTCCTCTCCAACCCGGCTCCAGCCTTCTACTTGCTCTGCCCCATAGGCACAGAAGGCCTGCTGTTCTATTAGGAGGCCAGCCCCCATCTCAGCATCTCATCCCTCCACCCTGTTGACCTTCCCACGATACACTCTTGACACCATGTGCCCTTCAGTAACTGACCACTAGATTTTCACAAAACCCTGAGAAGACGTTGATCCTCTCTTTTCAAATGAAGGAAGTTAAGTCTTGGCTGAGTAAAATCAGTTGCCCAAGATCCCAATTCTCAGATTCATATGCTCATAACTTAAAGAAAGAAAGTCACAAAACCTCTTCCTGGTTCAAGTCGCTGGAGTAGGTACAATGAGGGAGAAAAAGATGCCAGCCAGCCAAACGGAGTCTTTATCCTCAAAGATCACAGAGGGCTGTGAGAGGTAGACAAGGACCACAATGTGCATAGTGCAATAGTTTGTACTATACACAACTATATACTTGGGGGATCTGGCGCCAATCCCCACACAGCAGAAAATCCATCCATATTCTCCGATTGTTCCCAAACTGGAACTATCAGCTTTACCAACAACACAGAATAGCTGATTAACACACTGGCACTCCCATGTGTGTTACATACAGTGCAAACATGCACGAGCAAGGAGAGATCACTTTCTACTATTCACACAAGTTGAGAAGGGCCCCCCAATGTTTTCAGCGGACACAGGTCATAACCGAGCTCATTGCAACATAAGCAGGAGGTGGTTACAAAGCCATGAGACTAGGAAGTATGCCCTGCAGTCAAATTTCTACAGTTATGACTAACCATGCATCTTCATGTGTGCTTACATTTCTTCTGGCTGTGTAGTCTGTAAGAGTTTGTGTGCATAGCTTTGATAAGTTTTACCTTTTTATACAAGACTTGGTTATGGTTCATGGTAGTAAAAGGTGCAATACGCTATCAAGTGGATCTGCACAGCTCGGTCCTGTTGTTCAACTGTATAAGGTGAAAACTGGAGGTATAACCATACATGTGCAAAGTTTTTATTAAAGGTGACTTTCCAGGCGATGGTGGCGCACACCTTTAATCCCAGCACTTGGGAGGCAGAGGTAAGCAGATCTCTGTGAGTTCGAGGCCAGCCTGGTCTACAGAGAGAGTTCCAAGACAGCTAGGGCTGTTACACAGAGAAAGCCTGTCTCGAAACAAAGAAAACAAAAAGCTGGCTCATGTATACCGTGTTTCCCACTATACCATGGAAAATCCCAATAAGGAGAGGCTTAATGAAGAGAGACTTTGTCACAGGAAGAAGGTCTGGAGGCAAACAGATTCCTTACTTGGGATGGAGGGGGGTCCTCTGAGACCCAGTCTTTTTTGACACTCTATTTTATGAACTTTATGGTCCAAAATGGCACCGGGTCACAGGCCACTGTGACTGCATCCCAGGCAGCAGCAGGGAGGAGAGGAGGGTGAGCAAAGAAGACATCTTCAGCAGGTCAGTGCCCGCTGTGCGGCTCTTCTGAGGCTCCACCTTCTGTGAGCATAGACTACGTTGTCAGCAGGTCGGTGCCCGCTGCGTAGCTCTTTGGAGGCTCCACCTTCTGTTCACAGCCCCAGGGCACAGGTGCTGACTTAGCCTCAGCTACTTGAGTGGAGAAATGAAGGTTTCATTAGCTCATCTTTTGCCATACCTACTAGAACTGGAGCTTACTTCAAGGAATAAAAGGGAAAACATTTGTTTGTTATAGTCTGCTATACATGTTTACTTGAAATACTTAAAAACATATTTTATTTTTTATTATATGTGTGTGTGTGTGTGTGTGTGTGTGTGTGTGATGTATACACATGTGAGTTCAGGTGCCATCTGAATCTTGGAAAAGGTATTGTGTCCCTCAGAGCTGGAGTTACAGGCAGTTGTGAGCATCCTCGCACGGGTGCTGGGAACCGAACTTGGGTCCTCTAGAAAAGCAGAAAGTGCTCCTCACCACTGAATAATCCCTCCAGCCCCTGGAGTACCTTTTTTTAGTGGTAAAAACTGGCAGAGACTGTAACCATTTAAAGGCTTCTTCGTCTCAATAAATCCATTACTACATCAATCACAGGCATGCTTAACTATTGTATTCTAGGAGGGCAGTTAGTGACGTGGCGGGAAGTTTGTAATGCTGTGTTAAGCACTAGTTCCTGGACTCTAAGAAAACTTGAGCCAGAAAAAAAAAAAAGGAAGAAAGAAAGTTACTTGGTGATATAAAAGAATGATGGTCCTGTGGCTGTCTTTTGAGAAGAATCCTTATCACTCAGGCATACATCCGCGGATGGTCGGGCATGAGATATGGAACTTGCTCTACAATAGAAATGAAAGAGCGAGGAGGCTTTGCGCAGACCAGAGAATGGCTGTGAGTGAGAGCTCTGCTGTAGCTGGGAGTGGACACGCGGCGATCGGGATCATCTTTATGTATGTCTGAAAATGTCCATAGTAAAATGTTTTCTAAAATAGAGTAAGTATGAATCTCTTAACCTCTGATCCATTTTGCAAAGAGGCTAATAGTGTCCTCTCACAAGGTAGAGCGGAGTTCAGTATAATCACAGGGCGTGCGAGCAACTTGGAGGTGGGTAAGGGGGCCAGCAGGGATCCTCACTCCAGCTGGATGGGACCCAATAAGGTTGAGTTAAGGTCCTCTGACTGCCTCCCGGCCCTCTAAGAGCACTCTGCTCCGTGGATGCTGGTCTGTGCAGGTGGCCGACCACAGACTACTCCGCTGCAGCAGGCTGGTTCTCAGGCACCATGCTCGACTGACTACTGTTCAAGAAGTGGCTCAACACGGGGCTCCAGAGACTGTTTGGATATGGGTTTTCCGGAGGACTCTGATTCTTTGGTTCTTGTTTTAATGTCGGCAACAGTGATTATACCTTAATCTACTGCTATCTCGGTCAGCAGTTGCAGCCTGATTCTCTAGCAGCGGCCTGGCTGCTCGGGCCACAGCCTGGTGAGAATTCTGCTCCCCTAGGCACTGGCCCAAAAGCTGGGGTGAAAACCTGCGAGCTCAGAGAGGCTGAGTAGGAACTAGGTAACCCTCTCCTTTTGCTGGTGTCCATAGAAGACCAGCGCTTCTGCTTCACCAAACCAGAAAAACCTGTGCTAATAATATTCTCTTGCACGTAGAGTGGCTATATCAGAACTCCACCCTACTACTTCCTGTGTCTCTCTATCTCTCCCGGATGCCCTCTGAGGCTCTCTGGTTACTTTCTGTCAACTAATGTTAACACGGCCTCCTGACCCAGGGTTAATTTTATTTAATTAATGCAAATGCATACTCCAGGTTCATAGTGTGATTGAGTATTCCCAACAGGCTCTGGGGACCGATTTTCAGGAGAGAAATATTAATTAGTTGCAAAACAGCCAGCATTTATTGAAAGTCAAACTATGGACCAAGAATAAAGTTAAGTACCTTTTATCCCTCAAATCATTGAATTCTTCCATCAGCTTCCATTGTGTAGGTCTATTTTAACCTCAGTTTGAAAAAATAAAGAGTTCATTCAATAAGGGTAGGTGGTCAAGATCACAGAGCTGAGCTTTAAACCCAGATAGCATGACTGAGCCCACAGGCAGGGGACAGTGGTAGACCGTGTGGCAGTTCTGCTCCGAGGGCCGTGGGACTCTCGGTCTGTGAGGTAGGAAAAGGCCACCCACTTTGCCGAGAATGTGGCGCCATCCTAAGGGTCCACTGTAGGGCTGAGAACCAATAGGTTGTCCACGTCACACTTGGGTTAAGAAGATACCAGACTGAGATGGTCTGACTGTCCTCACCAAAACTCAGATTGACATTTCATCTTCAATATGAGGTAATAAGATGGTGGGGAATTAATGTGAGCGATCTGCAAGCGAAACTTTCAGGAAGTAAGTACATTTTAGCGAGGTTGGAAAGAGTGGGACTCCACGCCAAGGTAGCTTTATGTGAAGGAGAGGCGAGACCTGAGCTGGGACGGTCTGTTCTTGCCAGTCCCACCTGGGACTCTGCAATATCGCCACCAACAAAAAGCCATAGCTAGATATGGGCATCTGATCTTGAACAACCTAGGCCCAAATAAACATACTTACAAATTATACAGTCTGTGATATTCAGCTATTACAGCAAAAAACAGGCTAAGCTAGCAGGCATGCAAGATTAGCTTTGCGGTGACAGTTTTGGTTAGCCTACCTCTGTCTGTTGAGTGCTGTTCTGAGTTTGTTTGTTTTTTATTTTGTGTTGGGGAATGTTTGGTACACGTTGGGGTAAGATAACAACTTGTAGGAAGACTTGGTTCTCTTCATCATGTGGGCTCTAGGGATTGAACATCAGGCTTGGTGGCAAGTGCTTGTATCTGCTGAGCCATCTTGCTGGCCCTGAAATATTTTTAATATCATTTTGACAAAGGAGGGTGTATTATTTGTATGGGAGGAAAACCAGGCCATGTGCTTGATGGCCCTTCACAGACCAGGGACTTATCCATTTCATGAATATGGATGGAGTGGTTACCTTTGTTTGGTAACCACCAGCAATATTCCATGGGAGAAGCATTGATACCAGACCCGGGTCACCCAGTGTCTAAGCTTTGGCAGCTCCATATCTTGACATTGTTTTGGGGAGCCACCCCGTTTCTGTTCTTGGGGAAGGGTCATGACTGGGACTCTGGGGAGTTGCTTCCATGTGTGCTTGAAGTAAGAGAAAGACAGAAAAGAACAGAGATGATCCCTCAGTAGCATCTATGAGAAAGTAGCCAGCTTGTTAATATTCCTGAGGCCCATTCATTTAGATTATTCTCTCAGTTATACCCTCTTGTGTGATATTACTGTTGTTTACTAAAATTTGCAGATAGTATTTCTGTGGGCTATTTTTAAAACTCACATAGGGCTCAAGATTAAATTCCCAGTACTTTTTTAAAAGGCACTCTTAATCCTACAAACATACCTTGCCTTCCTCCTTCAGGGCCAGGACCTAAGTCTTTTTTTGTTCCCCTTCCTTCCAGAGCTTCCTGGGTCAGGGTGGAAAGGGCTCTTGTCAGTGTGCTAAGCTTTACCTTGAGGGATGAGTGAAGACACCCTTTAAATTACCCATAAAACCCTTTGATTCACTCAGGAGAGGTTGCCATGGGCAATTTGCTAAGCTTATTGATTATTTTCTGTTTAAATTAAAGTTTGATGTCCTGGAACAGGCTGTGCAGCTCATGGAGTTAATGGAAAAGGTTGAGATGGAGGGAGAGACACTCACTGGGGAAATGGAGGGTATTCAAGGAGAAAACAGGGAGTCTATGAAGAGGAGATTGCCGGCACCAAGTCGTAGTAAATATGATAGCAATAAAAAAGATAGAGAATGGAGTTCTTTTATGGACAAGGGCAGATTCCCAACATTTAAAGCCCCAGAGAGACAAGGGGAAAACATGTTAATTACACAAATGTTTGTTGAGGGTTCATTATATGTCAAGCACTGTGCTGGGGGGGGGGGATGGTGATAGAGAAGATAGCCCCATCTTTGACTTAGTGTTGTAAGTCTATTGCTCTCAAAAGGGGGGGCCCTAGGTCAGCTGAATCCCTGGTGCCTGGTGTATCTGTCCACTTTCTGTTACCATAACAAAACACAGGAAGTAGTCTACTTTATAAAGAGAAGAGGTTTGTTTATCTCACAGTTCTGGAAGCTCAAGGACGTCATGTTGACATTAGTCAGACGTTCTAGCTTCATTCTGTTTCCTGTGGCAAATCAGTACAGCCTTGGGGAGGAAAGGGCTTGTTTGTCGTACACGTTCATGTGCATCGCGAAGGGAAGCCAAGGCAGGAACTTGAGCAGGATTCCGAAGCAGAAATCATGGAGGAACACTGCTTTCTGGCTTGCCCTCCTGCTTACGCTCAGCGAGCTTTCTTAGACATCCCATCACCACCTGCTCAGGAAATGGTCCCGCCCACAGCGGGCTGTGCACTCTTATATCGATTAATAATCAGGATGGCTCCCCACAGACAACCTCCAGGCCAATCTGAACGAGGCAATTCTTCAATCCAGGCTTTCCTGTCGGGTGACTCTAGGCCGTGTTAGGCTGACAGTTCTTGTAACTGTGACAGTCAGCAAAGTCCATGGCAGGCTGTGGAGAAAAGCAGACTACATCAGCAGACAGGAGCCAGCAGGGAGTTCTTCAGGTTTCCGATTTTTATAACGATTCGTTCAGAGACCCATGAGGACTACCTTAATCCCTAATGAGTACGGCACCCCCAATGACCTTCCTCTGGCCCCCACTCCTTTTCACCAGGACACTGCGGACCAAGGTTGTAATGAGGTTGTAATATAGGCTAGACCACATCCAGCTACAGTTGAATCGTCCTGTATGCAGGTGCTCAGGCCTCACCCCAAACATCCCAAAGCAGAAACTCTGGAGGTGGGTCTTGCCCCTTGCAGGAAATTGGGATGGGGGTTACAGTTTGAGGAACTCAGTCCTGGGAGCGGACATGAGAGGAGGCCAGTCTGGGTTCATTATTGCCAGCATCTGTTACCGATTTATCCTGGCAGGTATCAGCTGCAGTCAGGTCATGTGAATCCCACGTTTCATCCTATGGCAGCTCTTCAAATAGAAGATTAAAAGGAGACTTTCTGGAAGCGAGGAAGGCAGAGTTCAAATATAAGAGCTTAGCTACCCCGCTCAACTGTCTTCCAGGTTCCAGCCCCCACCCCCACAAACTCTGTGATTCATTCCGCTTTGGCCAATGCAATCTTAAGATAGACGTGGTTCTCCCCCCCCCCCCCCCCCCCGCCCCCAAGCTTTGCAATGAGATTTTAGATGCTTAAGGATGAAGAGGACCTAAAAGGAGGGCAGAGAGTGTGGAACGGATTGGAAGGAGGCCCAGGATGCGCAGCTGTGAAGAGAAGCCTGGGTAACTACCCCTCCTGCGCAGCTCCTCTCAGTGGAGCTGGACTTCCAAACACCACGGAGGGACACGTTCCACCAATAATGCCAAATGTCCTTTGACTCTGCTACTTACAGCGAGTTTGTTCTAGTGATGCTATAACAAATGAAGTTTTACTTTTCTACGCCTCCTGTTACAAATTGCCACTAAACAGGGCTGGCAAGATGTCTCAGTGGGCAAAGGCACTCGCCACCAAGCCTGACCACTCGAGTTCAGTCTCTGAGACTCACTCACATGGTGGAAGGAGAGTCAGCTCCCACAAATTATCCTGACTGTATGCTATAGCACACACATGGCCCCTCCAATAAATATATACATACATACGTTTAATTAAAAAATTAAAACACAAAAATCACTTACCTTACAGCCTAAACTAGTATGAACTCATTCTCCTGTATTTCTGGAGAGTGGAAGTCTAAAATAGGGTATTGTCAGACCCATAGACCTTAGGAGGTCACAAGGCTCACCTAAGAATATCCTGCATATCACTATTTACATTATGATTCGTAACAGTAGCAAAATTACAGTTATGAAGTAGCAATGAAATAATTTTGTGGCCGGGCGGTGGTGGCACACGCCTTTAATCCAGCACTTGGGAGGCAGAGGCAGGCGGATCTCTGTGAGTTCAAGACCAGCCTGGTCTACAAGAGCTAGTTCCAGGACAGGCCCCAAAACCACAGAGAAACCCTGTCTTGAAAAACCAAAAANGAAAAACCAAAAAAAAAAAAAAAAGAAAAAAGAAAGAAATAATTTTGTGGTAGGGGGTTACCACAACATGAGGAACTATATTAAAGGGTCATAGCGTTAGGAAGGTTGAGAACCACTGTTCACTGTTCTAGAGGCTTCAAAAGAAAATTCATTTCCTTATACTTTCTAGCTTGTAGGGGCTACCTGCAGCCCTTCACCGCGGCCTTCCCCTCTGCTTCAAAGGCAACAGTTTAGCATTTGCTCGCCTATCTGACTTCCGTTTCTGCATCTTTCTCCCTAGCTCCACCTCTCTTGTCTTCTTATTAGGACTGTATAAGTACCCAGAGTCTTTTCCCAACTCCAGCTCCTAGTTTAGTTATATCACCAGGCCATTTGTCCAAATACTGTAACGTAGTGACAGGTTCTGGGGATTAGAGTCTGAACACTGGGGAGTGGGGGCACCCTGTCTATTCTAAAGGAAGCCCATCTCTCTCCCTGAATACATGTAGCAATACTTCTTGGTCCCGATCTTACAGGAATAGGCAAATCATTTCAGTACAAGTGTACATATTGTCCTTTTCCATGGAGAAGTTGGCTAACAGTGCTGGCTCTAACGGGGCAACCCCAGGATGCAGGGATCACAAGTTTGAAGCCAGTCTGGGCTACACAGTGAGTTTCAGACCAGCCTAAGATACACAGCAAGTTCTTGTCTTCTTAAAAAAAAAAATTAGTGGGAATTGGAGAGGGCTAAGACTTCTAGCGATGGCGGATACATAGCCTGAACTGGCTGTCTCCTGTGACCAGATTGGTGCCCAGCCCAACTGTCATCAGAGAGGCTTCATCCAGCCGCTGATGGAAACCAACGCAGACACACAGCCAAACTTTAGGCGGAATTCGGGGAATCCTGCAGAAGACGGGGAGAAAGAATTGTGGGAGTCAGAGAAGTCAAGGACACCAGAAGGAAACTCACAGAATCAACTAACTAAACTAGTAAAGGCGTAGGAACCCACAGAGACTGAACCAACAACCAGGGAACTTCCATGGGACTGACCTAAGCACTCTGCATGGATGTTACATTGCATAGCTTGGTCCTCTTGTGGGACACCTAACAGTCGGAATAGGGACTGTCTCTGACTCTTTCACTCGCTTTCGGGACCCTACTCCTTATACTGGGTCACCCTACCCAACCTTAGTACACAGAGAGGTGATTAGTCTTACTGCAGCTTGATATGCTATGTTTTGTTGACACTCATGGAAGACCTGCCCTTTCCTAAACGAAAATGGGGGAGGAGTAGATTGGAGGGGTGGGTGGGAAAAGAGGGGTGGGGTGGGAGGGAGGGGGAGGGAGGGACTGGAAGGAGAGGAGTTAGGGGAGACTGTGGCCAGGATGTAAAAGTAAATACATAAATACATTTAATTAAAAAAGAACAAAAATAGTGCTGCCCATCCACCCTGTGGTGTCCTACTGCGTTGAAAAGGGCTTGACTCAGCGTCTACTACAGTGTGCGGATGTGGGGGCGGGGCACTCAATAAAAGGCAGTTACGACAATTGGTTAGATTCCTTTAAAGAGCCTTAACCATGGGTCAGCACAGAGAGCGCTGAGGCCAGTCCTCTTGAGGAAGCAACCATCCAGTGACTCATAGCATCATGCAATGTTTGGAAGGAAAGAAGCAATAAGCTCAGGTCCCATGATGCCCCAGTGATCGTGACCCTGTGGGTCTGCTCCTTGCACTCAGTGAGGTCAGACTGGGCCTCCAACCTCCTCTGGAAGTAGTGGACAGGGCCAGGGCTGCCCACCCCTCTTGCAGGCTGCTGTTGCTCCCCTGGAACTGCACTGGCTGGTGATCAGGGGGACAGAAAGCAGCAGCCGCGTCCAACAGAAGAGAGACATTAAAGTTGATTAAGTGAGTGGGCCAATTAGTGTCTGGCTTCATGCAGTGTGGAGTTAATTAGCCTCTACAAAACAACAACAGCTGCCTTAATGGTGGGGCAGGAGGCCCAGCGGAGAGCAGCCATGGGAAGAGCGGTAGGGCAGTGCTTAATAACTTGGCTGCAGTTGGCCCTGCCCCACTAAAAATGTAGAACAAAGCCTGGGGCAAACTTCTTTGCCTGCTTGCAGGCTGTGTAAGGGGTAGGAGCCAGCCTGATCCAGGCTCCTGCCCTGGGGAGATGCCAAACTTCCATCTCTTTTTTATTATTTTATTATTTTAAATTTATTATTTGAGAGTTTCATACTTGTCTATATTTTGGTCATGTCTATCCCCTAGCTCCTTCTCCTGGTTCCCCCAACATGTCTCCCTCCCAACTTTATGTCTTCTGCTTTCTTATTTTTTTTTTTTTTATAACCCACTGAGTCCAATTAGTGTTGCCCATATGCTCACGGGTGCGGGGCATCCACTGGAGCATGGGCAGCTTACCAAGGCCCCACTTGGAAAGAAAAATGACTCTCCCTGTCCCGGCAGCCATCAACTGCCTAGAGTAGAGCCCGTGAGCCTCCCCTCTTCCCCCAAGCTCCCCACCCCTGTCCATGCTGGAACTTTGACTGGTTTGATCCTGTGCAGGTAACCTCGACGGCTGTGAACTCAGGCTTGGCGAAGGCCATGTCATGTCCGTGTCCGGAAGGTAGCATCTCACAGCACTTCTCCCCAGCCTCCAGCTCTTACATTCTTTCTGCCCCATCTCCCATGATGTTTCCTGAGCCTAGAAATGGGGGTTTGATGTAGAGCTGAGCCCCCACACTCCTTTATTGTCAGTACTTTGACCAGTTATGAGTCTCTGCATTAATGGCTGCCTACCGCCAAAAGGAAGCCTCTCTGGCCAATATTGGTAGAAATCTGTGAGTATAAATTACAGACTAAGAAAGCAGTTTGACAACAGGCCCATTTAGCATATCAGAACTAGGAGGTTCCCCGCTAGGGCTGATGGTCTCCCTGATGATGAGCTTTGGGGCTGACTTTCATGCACCAGGTATGACCTCCCTCCTGTGGATCAAGCGGGATGCAGTTGGTTACCCCCATAGCAGTCACACCAATATTGCACCAACAGGCACATCTTGTCCTGCCAGACTCCCACTTCCTGCTTGGATTTCTTGTTCAGACTTGATAGCACAGTTTACTTCCCATTCTAACAGAATCAACTAATCCACACGATTTTCCTTGATCCTCCACTCCATCTGTCACGCCGTTACAGAATGATATCCCTTCCTGGTCACATAAATAATACCTACCTGCTAGGGGATATCTGAAAAGTATAGAAAAACAGAAAAAAATAGCCCTACTGAAGTAGATTCTTCCTTCGTTGGCCATGAAATGTTGGTGCTATTCAAGGTGTTCAGACAAAGTCTACGTTATTTTTCATCCTGCAAGTCAATGTGTGTGTGTGTGTGTGTGTGTGTGTGGAGAGAGAATGTGTGTGTGATAATGTGTGAGAGTGAGTGTGTGTAAGAGAATGTGTGTGTATGCATGTGTGTGCATGTGTGTGTAGAGATTGTGTATGTGATAATGTGTGAGAGAGTGAGTGTGTGTAAGAGAATGTGTGTGTGAGAGAGAGAGCAACAGACAGTGTGTATGCATGTGTATGTGCATGTGTGCACTCCTGTGTGTGTATTATTTTACAAATTGGACTCACTGTATGACTGTATGATACGCATGATCTTTAACAACCCACTGTTTCAGCAACATGTCAACAACATTTTCCCTATCTCATTAAAACATTCTTAAAACTCAGCTTTGTGGCTCCACTAATTACATGTCGTTGGTGTCTGTCTATTTATGCCCCCCAATTCCTCTTCCAACATCTCTTGAGGATAGAGAGAAGACTTCTTTCCTACAATATGCACGGTAGATCAGAACCTAGGTCAAGGCCAAGCATGTGGTAGGCACTCTTTTAAAACAGCGATGAGTTCATAAGCAAATGAGAGCATGTCCTGAACCAGTACTTCCTCTGGCCCACCAAGCCGTTTCCACTTCTTTATAAAAGATGGCCAAGCAGTTTCGACTGAGTCAGTTCCAGGTGACCCACTACCACCCTGAGCACTGTTTAAATAGACAAATTTATTTCTCCTTTGCACAGATTCAGGAAGTTATTCTCCCTACTAGCATGGACTCCGTCCCCAAGGCTGCCTTGTTGTCCACAAAACAGCTGCCAAAGCTCCAGCCAGTGTGGAATAAAAGAGAGGAGGGCCTGGGCCCTTCCTCTGAGGACCCTTGCTGCAAGTTCCATATGCCATTTCTGCTCACATTCTTGTTAATCAGAGTTTAGTCACAGCCACATCTGACTGCCAGGGATTCTGGGAAATGTGGCCTTAATTATATATCTAATATTCAGCATAACTGTTAATAAGCAAGAAAGGAAGGAAGATTGGGGAGGCACTAGCCAGGATGGCTTTGGCACCTGGATTGACCTAAATGGCCCCTCCCTCGTGTGGCCCCTAGTTTCCACACTTGGGTCTCTGGATATCTGTTGGTCAGCGTGGCTGCTTGGACTAACGCCTGGGTCCTGCGCATGGGGAGGATTTCAGCACGTCACCTCCCTGCTGTGGGCTTCATCTGCCAGTTGACAAAGTAGTCACCGCCAAAGATTGACTCAATAAAGATGCCCCGTTCCCCGGAGGATGTTTTTCCAATTAGTGGGGAGAGGAAGTTGCAGCTGTGAGGACAGGAATCAGGGTTCTGAAATGCAATGATTATTAGTAACGATCAATCAAACAGCCTCACAGGACAATGGAGGAAAAGCCAGCTCTCAAGGATGCTGTGTGGGAAGCGGATGACAGGCTGCTTGGAACAAGAGACGATGTGGCCCAACGGCAGTGCGGCCAAGCCCCTGAGATGGCGAGGGACTGTGTAACAAGGCTTTACTGCCTGCAGTAAAAATCCTGCCAAAAAAAACGCATTCAGGGACGTGCGGGGAGACGCGCATTCATTATTATGCCCCTAGCAGCTATCGCAGGAAACCATCTGGGCTCAGTTGGCCTATAAATTCGCAACTTGCAGTTGGGTGGGCTATGGGGAATCGGCCAAGCAGGAAGTGAAGGTGTGAAGTGGATCTGGCAGGTTCCACACGCAGGGTTCCCGCGGAACATTGCTCTTCCTGGCAGCTGTTTTCCTTTTAAAGGTTTTATTGTGAAATATCACACACACACACACACACATACACAAATACACACACACTCCGGGACATAAATATATGCTTTAACAGCACTCGCAAGATGAATCCACATAAAACAATCACAAGGGTCTGTGTGCTGCCCTGCAGCCGATCATAGATAGCAATCCTAACTTAATGAAGATAGCTTTCAATAAATGATAAAATTTAGTTCATTTGTTTTTTAACTTTTATTATGCAGAACTATGGAATCTATATATGTTTGAGCTTCAGTACTCAGTATTATCTTTAAAATATTCTATATTACATTATGTTCCATCTTGTTCATTTTTTTAATCAAATATTATTCTATTTTTTAATTTGACTGCTTTTGCACACTTTACTGTTCCTGGACATTTGAGGGTGTTCCCAGTTTGGGTTTATTACAAATAACACTCTGCGAACATCCTTGTGCACGTACGTGTGGATTTTCCATCCCTGTGGTTCTCAGGTTCCAGTGTGTATGAAAATAGCTGGTGAGCTTGCTGAAGAGCAAAATCACTGCCTCCCTCCCTAGAGGGTCTGATTTAGAAAGTCCAGACCAGAATCCAGAAGTTCTCATCGTTCCCAGCAAATTCTTTGGCCATGAAGCCTCTGCTGCTTCCTTGGATTGGGCTGTACTCCAAAGCAAGGCCGCCGGAGAAACTGTGGCCCCTCAGGCCACCCCTGGCCACTGCCTGCCTGGAAATGGTGTAGGGTGGTTTTTTCTTTTTCTTTTTCAGTGCTGGGAATGCACATGTCAGGCAAGGACTCTACCAGGCAACTGTCCCAGGTTGAGACTATTGCCTAGAACAACTGCTTCCTGTGCTTCTGTGAGTGTGTGCATGCGTGTGTGTGCATGCATGCATGCATGTGTGTCTGTCTGTGTGTATGCATGTGTGTGTCTGTCTGTCTGTGTCTGTGTGCCCAAAGCTGAATATTACTCTGTGTCTTATTTCTTTGAGTCAGGGCCTATCTTTCAACCTAGTGTTAGGCTGGTGGCCCAGTGATTTCCCCGTCTCCACTTCTCGACCCCGATATGCTAGGATTATAGATATATTCATGACTACACCCAGCTTTCTAGGCTCTGAGGATTTGGACTCTCGTTCTCAGGTGTGAACAGCAAGTGCTCTTATCTGCCAAGTCATTTTCCCAGTCTTGGTGCTGGATTTTGCTTTATTTTAAAAACAGTTTTATTTTAAATGATTGGAAAAAATTCAGAGAAGAACAATATTTCGTGACACAGGGAAATTAGATGAAATTCAAATTTCCATGTCAATAAATAAAACTTTGGTGGCATAATAAAAGCCACATTGTTTTTTTATGCATTGTCTATGCATGATTCAGTACTAAGCATAGTTGAGCAGAGACCTCCCCAAAACCTAATATAGTCACCTCTTTGATCTTTCCAGAAAATGTCTTCTGGGACTGGACTCAGACTGTGTGCCTGGGACTCTGTGTGTCTGTGCATCAGACTACACCGTCTGTGCATCAGCCACACAGTTAGTAGACACTGTTGATTTCTCAAGGGAATGGTTCCTACTTTGTGTTTCCAGCAGCAGCAGCAGCAGAATGTGCCTGTCACTCCACATTCTCAGCGCTATTCCGCCAGGCTTCAAGTTTTGGCCGCTCCATCATGGTATCCCATCCTGGTGTTTGCTCTTTCTTGATTACTAATGGATGCCAAACTTATCTCTAGAGCAGAGGTTCTCAGCCTTCCTAGTGCTGCAACCCTTTAACACAGTTCCTAGTGCTGTGATGCCCCAAATCACAAAATTATTTTTTTTGCTACTTCATAACTATAATTTTGCTACTGTTATGTAACATAACACACACACACACACACACACACACACACACATATATACACATATATACAAATATGACATGTGGGATATCTAATATGTGACTCCTAGGGGGGGTCATGACCCACAGGTTGAGAACCACTGCTCTAAATGTTTACTGACCTCTTGGATTTTCATTTTAGGAAATAACTCTTTGACTCTTTAGCCCAGTTTTTTTTTTTTTTTTTTTTTTTTGGTTTTTTGAGACAGGGTTTCTCTGTGGCTTTGGAGCCTGCCCTGGAACTAGCTCTGTAGACCAGGCTGGTCTCAAACTCACAGAGATCCGCCTGCTTCTGCCTCCCAAGTGCTGGGATTAAAGGCGTGCGCCACCATCGCCCAGCTTTAGCCCAGTTTTTGTTTGTTTGTTTGTTTTTAGATTTCAATTATTTTAAACTCTGTGTGTGTGTGTATATGCGTGCATGCGTGTATGCATATGCACATGAGTCCTGGTGCCCTTGGAGGGCAGAGGCACTGAATCTCCCTGGAGTAGTTACAGGTTGTTGTGAGCTGCTCAGAGTGGGTGCCCGGAACCGGACTCCACAAGACGGCCTGGGCTCATCACCAGCTGGCCGTCTCTCCGGCCTTTTAGCTCCTTTTGTACCGGGTTATCCGTCCCTCATGTGCTGTACCCTTTCTTCTCGTCCATGTGTCTTCTCTCTAGGGTTTGCTCTTCCTGACGTCTTTTGATGAGGAGAGCTTTTAAATTTTAATGTAGTCAACATTAAACTTCTTTAAAATAAAAATGATGTTTATTTATTTACTTACTTTGTGGGTGGGTTGCGGAGGGGAGGGGAGTGACCACACAGGCACACGTGGCTGTCAGAGGATAGCCTGTGGTCAGTTTCTCCTCCCACCATGTGGGCCCTGGGATTGAGCTCAGGTCATCAGGCTGGGCAGCTTTACTCATGAGGCCACTTTGCCGTTTCTTAGTGTGCTGTCTAATAACTTTCCTGGGGATTAGGGGGTGTCTTAGCTGCTAAGGTTCTTGTGAGGATCTGAGTTCAGTTCCCAGCATGTGTAAAAAGCCCAGTGTGGTGGGGGCACATCTACATACCCAGCCCTGGGGAGACAGAAATGGGGGATCCCAGGGCTCACTGCCAGCCAGCCTAGCCTAAGTGACAAGCCTCAGGGAGAGACCTTGTCTCACAAAAACAAAGTGAACACCTACTGTGGAATGACACCCAAGGTTTACCGCTGGCCTGTGTACACATTTGCATACCCTACAAGCACCAAGCACACACACGCGCACACCTACCTTCCTCATCTAGAGATTGTGAAAATACCGCCCTACATTGTCATTTAAAAGTCCCATTAGATGTTCTGTCGGGAACTCACCAAGGCCAGCTGGCCTGGGTCTGAAAAAGCCTGGGTTAAAACAGGTCTCACTGAACATAGCGGACAATGAGGGCTACTGAGACCTCAAGAACAATGGCAATGGGTTTTTGAGCCTACTGCACGTATTGGCTTTGTGGGAGCCTAGGCAGTTTGGATGCTCACCTTACGAGACTTGGATGGAGGAGGGTGGTCCTTGGACTTCCCACAGGGCAGAGAACCCTGATTGCTCTTTGGGCTGACAAGTGAGGGGGACTTGATTGGGTGAGGGGGAGGGAAAGGGGAGGCGGCGGTGGGGAAGAGACACACGGAGGCGAGCTTGGTATAAAGTAGGGGTGAGGTTTCGGTTTGATGGATACTGATTCTTTCTGACGGCCTCTATCAGGTGTTCACTCTGCTCCGACTGCCATTCGGGGATACTTTGTTACAGAGCAGATGTGTGTATGGGTCTGATTCTGGACTCTGCTCTGTTTCACCGCTGTCTCTGTCTATCTTTGTGCTAAGATGGCAGACAGTAAGTTACGATGTCCTCACACGTGTTGAAATTTGCTAAAAACATGTTTTCCATTTTGTCTCTTCTCCCACAGAGTTTTATTCTATTCATTTCTGTCCCTGAAAGATCCTCCTCACTTGTTTACAAATAACTTGCAGCAGACGGACAGCAAAAAGTCGCCCTGGCTGGCAGTTGGGTCAACTAGTACAGGCTCTTTGGAGAGCAGTGTGGTAGAGCCCTGATTATTGAACTGCTGGTGAAGTAACAGTCGACACTAGAAACAGACACACGTGTTCATCTCAGCACTCAGAGTCTATCGGATCTCTGAACACTGAAGGACAACAGTAAAGAACCCATTCTTAGCTTCCAGAAGTTTCCAGCCTCTTTAGGGTAGGTAGGCAGCCATGGAAGCACACCTTGCCAGTCCAGCATGAGTTAGGGGTGCACACAAATGCCAGGTGCATCACCTGTTCACCCAAGCACAGTGTGCAGCAAGGTGAAACTGAGACACAGTTCAACCACTGAGGTGACGGGCAGGAGAATGGAGGCCTTAGCACACTGCGGAATATTGCTCACTTTAAAAATAAAGATGTAGAGCATGAACAAAGATTTTATTATAAGGCTGAGTAAAAAAGGACAGGAGGCAATGCTGCAAAAAATAAGATGTATAGAAAATAGGCCTATTGGTTAAAACTATTGGAGGGAATATATTACCATGAAAATGATAGTCAGGGCAATAGGTGATTTTTTTTGTTGTATTTTTTTCAAATGTTCAGTTATGTGGTTATATAAAATTATAGTAAAAATGTAACTAACAAAGCCACTTCCTATTACCAACGGCTCCCTGTTTTTCCCCTTCAAAGTACCTGCCATGTGCCAATCAACATGCTGGATGCCTTCCTCTTCTGGTGTGATTTCATTTGATCCTCACAGCCTTTATGAGATGGCGTCTGTAAGCTTGTTTTTATGGATGTGTGTGGTACAAGTGTGTACATGTGTGTGCACTGACACTGAGAGCAGAGGTTGGTGCTAGGTGCCTTCCTCTATTTATCTCCACTTTATTGCTTTGTAAAGGTATGTTTTATTTTATGTGCATTGTGTATGTGTGTGCATGTATGTGCACCACATGTGTACAGGTAGCCGTGAAGGCCAGAAGATAGCATCGGATCCCTTGGAACTGAAGTCACAGGCAGCTGTGAGCCTCATGATGTCAGTGCTGGGCACTGAGCCTAGCAAGTGCTCTTTACCGCTAAGCCATCTCTCTCCAGTTCTGACTTAATTAAAAGTTTGTTTATTACTTATAATAATAAGTGTGTGCATGAGTGTTTTCTACATGAGTGCAGGTGCCTATGGAGCCCAGAAGAGAGTGTTACGTCCTCTGGAGCTGGAGTGACAAGTGGCTGTGAGTTGTTTGCCTCGGGTTCTGGGAACTGGACTTGAGCCCTCTGCAACTGCTCCTGACTATTGAACCACCTTTCCAGCCCCTTCAGTTTATTTTGTGAGACAGGGTCTTTCAACCACATTGATTCAGTTAAACTAACTGGCCAGTCCTCCTGTCTCTACCTTCCCAGACCTCGGACTGTAGACCTGTGGTTCACTACACCCAGCTTTTACAAGGGAGCCAGGGATCTAAAGTTAGGTTCTCATGCTTGACAATAGGTACTTTAACAACACAGCCATCTTCTCAGACCTTGGGTGGTATTTTGGCTCATGAATAAGGCCAGAAAACTTGGGACCTGCTGGGAGTCACACGGCAACTGGCAGAATCCCTTAGTTCCCAATTGAGGCCTCATCCACTGAATCAGTCAGCTTCCACCTGCTACAGAATGGTGACATCGTCCAAAAGGGAAGCAAGTTCAAGGACGGCAAAGCATATCTACACCCAGACGAAAGTGGGCCAGCAGCCTCTACACCCCTCAACCCAGGGACACAGATCTCTCCAGCCCCATCTCCCAGTGACCAGGTAGGTGTCTCAGAGAGTGTGGCCCAGTCTTGCTGAACTCCAGTTTACTCCTCTGTCAAATGTGATAACTAGCCCCCACCTTGTAGACTGTTGCATTGATTAATGAGGTAATATATATTCCCCTGGCCTACAAAAAGGAGACACTTGTGAATTTATTTCCTTCTACCCAAGGACACAGGAAACGTGCAAACGCCCCTGCCTTTTCCTGTCACTTGGCCTCTGGTTATTGTCCTGGGTGTAATGGAGTGGAAAACTCTCTACATGGCTCCCTCTGACAGGGAATTTCTAATCTCAGAAAACTTAATGGTTTTTGTCAACCTGATTGTCCAGCGAGAGCGGATTAGGAGAATGACTTCCCTCGTCAGTGGAAAGTTGACTCGCTTCACGGCATTTGTCCGGGTGCCAGTGGGAGGCATGATCGATACAACACAGACCCGAATACTCACCTGTGGTCTCAGGGCTGAGGACAGAGGTTGGGAGTTCCATTTAAGTGCCTTCAGCCATTTCTAAGTGGACGGGCGTGATGTGCATTTAGCGGTTCAGGCTGGTGACCCGAGCTTTGTGGTACGGGAGCAATCGAAAGTCTCCTGCCCAGCGGAGCAGAGGCCTCCAGGCTGGGGCAGAATTTGTCTTCTTTCTTCTATTTTTCCATCCGCACAAAGGCTGCCCATTAGTTGCTGTCTATGGTGCTAGGGAAAGACAGCCCTGAGGTCTCTGTATCAGGACTTGCCTTCAGCAGTGCCCGGAGGCCTCCAGAATGGTTGGAATCTCCTAGTGGGCATGTGGTCCCCAAGTGCCCCTCACACTGCCAACCTCAAATCGGGGTGCCACACAGCACCTACACAGCACTTGTGGAGACCCTCCTGTGCACTGGCTAGCTCTGCAGGAAGCATCTGCTGGGACCAAGTCAGGTTGGACACTTCTGCCATGTCCAGTCATGAGAGCAAAACAAAGCCTCTAGACTGTGGCACATACGGTGTCTGTCACTTCCTTGGGAGAACTCATTCCTGACTAGGTCAGAGACCCAGTAATTTCCCCTCACTGGAAATAAGCATACCCCCAATCCATTTGAATACAAATCTGTGCCTGCTCTGTGTACTGCCGATCCACATTTCAGGCACTTAGCAGGTTCCTAATAAAGATTTATTGACTCCATCAATTCACAGAGCTGGATAGTTCCTTGCTGAGGCCTTGCTTGCTCTGTTTGAGTCACCTTGCACTTCCAGCGTGCAGAGCCATGCCTCCCGCACAGTTGTTTCTCAAAAGCGCCACAGGGCTGATAAAATACTTGGTGTGAGGGACCCATCTCAAATCAGGACTGTGAATGCTAGTTACTGAAGCAGTAAAAACGGAATACAGTTAGGAGGAGTTAAGCCGATGACGTAGTCCTCACTGATAGAAGCCCTCTTACACCACGGTTTTATTTTGATGTTTGCTTTACACGTGGGTATTTTACGCCTAGTTTTAATTGGTTTAAGTACATACGTGTGGCTCCACTCATTCACATAAACACGAGTCAACCACTGCCCACGTGTTGGGGAGTTCTGTGGGCGGAAGAGCAGGAAGAGAGGTCTGGCTGACTAACATCTTTCACATTGTTGGCGCTACGGCGGAGTTGGTGGTATCGTGGGAAGTGCTGATGAGAGGCATTGTGCTCTAAAAGTTTGTCCTTGAGGTCATGGCAAATCAGGCAAAAAGGCATGCACAGGCTAGAAACAAGCCACAGGATTTTGGGGAGGCAGAAGGGAGTGCATCTTAGGGTCGGTCAATGGCAAGGGCAGCTGTGTCTGCTGGTTGTCCTCCTCCCACCTCTTCCTCTTTTGCCTTCCTCCTCCTCCTCCTCCTCCTCCTCCTCCTCCTCCTCCTCCTCCTCCTTCTTTTTGGACAGTGTCTTGCTATGTTGCCCTCATAGCCCAATACTTGCTATATAGCCCTGGTTAGCCTCAAACACTCAACAATTCTTTTGCTATAGCCTTCCAAATGATAAGATTACAGGCAGGTGTTACCCCCCAGCTGTTTCTACTTCTTTAGATTTCCTCTTTATGGGATTTGTGTATCTGTAGCTCTGAGTAGTCCTGCAAAAAACTTTCAAAAAAGGCAAATTTATAGGGATTATTATTATTGCTATCTTGAGTTCCCCAGTTATAAGTAAGGTGGCTTGATCCTACAAACAGGATTCCCTCTGGCAAACGTTACTTCTTTTCACCGCCTCAAGTCTAGCTCTCTGCTTACTGCCTTTCGAGGAGCACCTGAATGCTCAAGAGGAGAGAGCTGGCCTCTCCGGGGAGACCTGACAGCCTCAAGTTCTCCTGAGCATCTCAGGGCTCCCAACAAGAAGCCCACACATGGGAAACTCAGTGCATGGGAATTCAGGAAAGAAACGTCATCTGACATACATGACTGACGGGTCAGTGCTCAAGACATCCCCGCTGGCATCTTCTCCCCAGGCACACAGACTGTGTTTGTCAGTCTCCTGCTCTTGGCTGTGGCTGTGGACTGGTGACATTACAGGTTCAATGTGTTACTCTGGACTCTGGCTCCCAGGGGCCTCCCCCACACCCGGTGTCCTCCATGCTCCTTTCTTCAAGGCCATGCTGAAGACATCAGAGCCTCCATTATCCAGGATGCTTGCAGGACCATGGAGAGGAAGGCTGGCTGCCCTCTGTCTGCCAGTTGAGTGCCATTATGGGAACAAGTGGTAATCACCAGTTATGTTGTCATAGTAATAAAAAAAAAAAACCTCAGAAGGGATTTGGGGTGGTCATTATGACCATCTCCAGGACTTGTCTCTTCCAGGAGGATCAGCTTCGTGGGTTTATGTGTTTTTTTTTTTCCTGTCTTGCCCTTGGTTCTTCTATGACAAGGTAGCTAGAAAGATATAAAAGTCTAGATTTTTAAAAATTGTCTTAGTGGTCAGGCGGTGGTGGCGCATATCTTTAATCCCAGAATTTGAGAGGGAGAGGCAGGTGAATTTCAGTGAGTCCAACGCCAGACTGGTCTACAAAACAAGTTCCAGGACAGCCAGGACTGTCGCACAGAGAACCCTGCCTCGAAAAACCAAAATAAAATAAATCATTAGCGTGTGTGTGTATGTGTGTGTGTGTGTGTGTGTGTGTGATGCCTGTGTGGGGGTATACACATGCCACAATGCAAGGCAGAATTGGTGGACCTTGGTAATCAGTTCTTTCTTTTCCCCATAGCATCTGGGGAACTGAACTCTCAGGTCATCAGGTTTGTATAGTAAGTACTTTTACTTGCTGAAGCATCATGGACCAAAGACAGATGTTTTGAAAGGGAAGGTATAATCTTCATGGCCTCTAAACTGGTTGTAATTAATTAAACTCCTTCAATGGTAGATGCTATTATTGAAGCAGAATATAGGGCTATAAGACATTAGTCGTGTGTGTGTGTGTGTGTGTGTGTGATCATTGCTTTGCCCACCAGACCTGTCAGAATCACTCCATTAATGTCAGTTATCTATAGCCATAGCCTTATCTGGACTTATCATGGCCTTAATATAATTAATATTATTAATGAACAAATGGGATATGGAAACAGGCTGTCTTCAACAGCTTCAGTCTTTGGTTAGGATATTCCTGGTTAATAGTGACAGAAAACTTAAGCCAAGCTGATCTGATATAGTAGAGAATTCATTGCACCATCCCATTGAAAAGCCCAGGGGTAGAAGCTGGTTCCAGGCACAGCTGGACCGGAAAAGGTCAATAGTGGCATCTGAGCCTGGTCTCACCACTTTTTGTTTGTTTGTTTTGTTTTGCAAGACAGGATTTCTCTGTGTAGCCCTGGCTGGCCTGGAACTCACTCTGTACCCCAGGTTAGCCTCAAATTCAGAGATCTGTTTGCCTCTGCTTCCTGCATGCTGCGATTAAAGGCATATGCCACCACCACCTGGCTGCCTTACCTCTTTCCGCCTGCAGTCTTGGCTCTATATGGAGGCAAGATGGTACAGTCACGTCAGTTATCTAAGATCTGTGTGTGTGTGTGTGTGTGTGTGTGTGTGTGTGTGTGTGTGTGTGTGTGTGATCACCCAGAGCCCAGAGTCTGAGCAGAGGGAAGAACTGGGTTCTCAAAGGACCATGAACAAATGTCACCACAAAAGGGGGAAGATGGATACCAAACAAGCCAGCCTTACTGGGTACCAAGAAGTAAGCTGATGCCAAGTTCAGGCAATAGGTCCAGTCCTGTAGCACCAACCCACCTTTGCCTCTTCTAGAACCTGGGATGGACAATTGGCCTGCAAATCCTGCCCCATTTGCCTGAGGCCTGCTTCCCCAGTCGTGCAAAGATGGAGGAAAGCAACACTGAACTCTAATAAAATCTCTGCATCTGACTCTTGCTGTTGACCTTCATCCATTAATGAGGCCTTCTCGGCTTCCTGGTCTAAGCTGCCCTGTGCAACACTCCGCCTGCTCTTGGGCTCCTCGGTTATTGTCATCTGTTGCAGGATATTTGATCACACTGTGAAACTCTGAGACTGTGTTAATAAAATTATCCCTGGATCAGGGGATGGAGCCAGCGACTAGCTGACAAGAATTAGCCATAGATGGTACAGAGGATGCAGGGAGGCAATAGAGAGACACACAAGAAAGGAGTCAGGAGGGACTTAGGATTTGCAATGCGATTGCTGGGTCTCCAACCAAAAAAGAAAGTCAGCTGGTTGCTTCTCAGTTTCTCTGATCTAGCAGGTTTTCACCCCAACTCCTGAGTCTTTATTGGTAAATGAACAACTTAGCTAAAAACAAGTCATCCACTTTTTGGAATGTGCTTAAACTCCTTTGGACTTAATCATGAGGTTCTTGAGAAAGGTGGTTATGTTTGTGTGGTTTCATGATGCTGTTCCCAACTTTTTCTTCTCTCTCCCCATCAGCCTCATTTGCTCACTGCCCATGCTCTGCAGCTGAGTCCTGCCATGTCTTATCTGGCCCTGGAAACTCACAGGGACTCGGCAGTGTCTAAGCTGGTCCTAGAGAAGGAGTCGATGTCAAGGCTTCCCTTAGACAACCTGAGTTGTAGCTTTGAACCCTTGCTGGGTCTTGTGACATGAGCTTAATTGCACTGTTTTTATATCTATTTTTCTGGAGACCGAGTCTCATTACATAACCTGAACCTGCAATGTAGATCAGGGTGGCCTAGAACTCAGAAAAGACCCACCTGTCTCAACCTCCAAAGCGCTAGGATTAAAGGTGTACACCACCACACCTGGCTTTGTTTTCAAGTTTATAGATCCAAACATGAAATCATTTTAAGGTATGTGTGGCTGTAGCTGATGAGGGTGCAGCCCTGAACGCTCAGGGACAGAAAGCACCCGGGTTAGAAACAACTCTTCAGAGGCCCGTGGAAAAGGTCACAAACTGTTTCTCTCTAAGGTCACTTATGTGGGCATGGTTCTTTGTCATCAGTCTCTGGGGAATTTACATGTCAGTGGTTAACTTTCCCTGAAAAATATGTTTGAAAAACCTCCCAGAGCTCAGGAAAAAGGAAGAAACTTGTTTCTTATCTGGAAAATAATGAAAGCATTTGTTAAGATGATAACAGATAAGGTTTATTGAGTCTTTTTTATGTCCCAGGCACTGTTCGAAGCTGCTTAAATATCTTAGTGCCTGAAGTCCTCACAGCAATGCCAAGAGTTGATTTTATATTTCTTAAGGACATTTTCTAGATGGCAGGATGGAGGCAGGGAGAGATAAACTAATATGTCCACAGATAACGAGACAGCCACACCACTAGAGTTCACTCATAGCCACTCTGACACTAGGGGCTGTGCTCATAGCCTCCCCCACTCAGGTGCTTAGTTCCAGTAGGGGCCCAAGTCTCACAAGGGCTCAAAGAGAGCTGGGGGACAGTCCCATGTGGTCACACCAACTCAAAGTAGAGCCTCCACCGGATGAGCAATAAGAGGTCAGGCTGGTCCCCACTTAGAGGTGATACTCAAGCCAACGTCTTTGATGGGGAGAAAGTCAGGCCAGGAACTCAAGGGTTCAGAATCAGGTTGCCAAGGTCAGAAGGACAAATGCAGGAGGCCTGAAGCTGGGCGTAGCTGGAGAGAAAGATGATTGTCCAGTGTGTGTGTGTGTGTGTGTGTGTGTGTGTGTGTCCAGTGTGCATGCATGTGTGTGCCCAGTGTGCATACATGTGTGTGCATATGTGTGCCCAGTGTGCATGCATGTGTGTGTGCATGTGTGTGCGCAGGTGGGTGCTTATGTGTGCGTGCGTGTGTCTGTGTGTGTGATGATCACAGAGGTCAAAGGAGAGCTTTCGGGAGTTGTTGCTTCTCTCCGTCCACCACGTGGAGTGGCACTCCTCCCTTTCACGGAGGAGCCTCCTCGCAGGCTAACCTGGCTTCTTTGCTCCTCAAGTTCGGGTTTTGGCCCGTGATTTTGTCCCTGCGTACTTACTGTATAATCTGGACCTCAAAGCATTTAACAGAGAAGTTCCCCTTGAGTTGGGAGGAACACAGGTATGTGTGGTCAGTGGGCATCAGAAACTATATGAAAGTATTTCCTGGGCTGAGATACCCCCGTGGGACCACACAACGCCAGCAGGATCCCTGAGAAGTAATCATAATCAACTAGAAGAGGCAAGAACAAAAAAGGCAACTGAGGTGGTTGGCCGGAGGTCACAGACAGTTTGGCAGACATCACTGTTGTCCCTGAACGCTGCCCCCAAATCCTGCACAACACTAGGGTGGAGAGGGCCAGGCTGCTCTTGGGAGCTGGGCTTCCTTTGGACAGGCACGTGCGCGCTTTTCAACAAGTTCTGAATGCTGGATGCCTTTATTTCTAGGCAGAAACTTTGTAACCAAATGCCCAGAGTTAGCTATGACTCTCAAACTAAAAACTTCTTGCGGAAAGGGGGAGGGAGGTATTTTTAAATGTCATCATAAGATAGCTCACCCAACCCTAGTACAGAAATCTTGGGTTCAAGGACAGAGAAGAAAGATAAGCATTCCCCTTAAGGCCAAGGCAAAGGGTAATATCGGGGAATGTGGCCTCTCCAGCAGGAGGACTCTTACCTTTCTGCAGTACCCAAGTTATAGGAAGTGAGTGGCTGTTAGCTGGGGAGGGAAAGGAGGTGTGAAGGCTGCAGAGTCCTGCCAAGGACGAGTCTTCACCAGCTTTGGCTTCCGCTTCGGGTGGGGAGAGTGAAATTTGTCCATGTCTGAATGAAGCTCTGGCTGACAGATTTCCACATTCTGCCCCAGTAAGCAAAGGGCTGCTTTGCATGTCCACTGCTTACTTCCTTAAAGGAGAAGCACCCAGGGTCTGGGATCCAGAATTGGTACGTTCCCTGTCCAGATGCCACTCTGCCATTTCCTTGGATGAATGCCCATCCCTGGCTCTCTGTTCCCTCAGTAGTGATTTGGGGAGATTAGTACCTCATACCTACTGGGGCTCAGAGAGGTCCCAGGCACATAGTATCCAAGACGTGGTACTGAAAAATATTATATTATTGAGTGACTAAAAAGTAAATTATTAGGAATGACTCATGGTCTTAAAATTAGCATTACACAATGAGCCACCAAGAGCCTTAGTAGGAATGTTCCAAAAACTTTTCTGGGCTGGGGGAATAGCTCAGTGGTTGAATGTTTATGTGACACACACAAAGCCCTAGGTTCCATCCCCTGATTCCCAGTATGGGAGAGGTTGGTGGGGGAGGGACTTTCCCCATTAGAGGCACTGCTCTGAAGGTCTTTCTTACACAGCCGTCTAGAGACAGAGAGCACTAAGTCACGTGCCTGCCCTCAGGCACCCATGAGCAGTGCACACAAAACAGGCCCACAACCAACTTGACCTAACGCTGAAAGTTCTGTGGCAGCTGTAGCCAAGGGAACGCTCAGTCAAACGGCCGGAGAACGTAGGAGCTGTCATTTGGTCTGAGCCTGGAAGAGGAGGATTTGATCAGGTGGGCAGTTATGGGTAGAGAAAAGACATTTTTGCAAGAGGCAAGAGCATGAGCCTCAAGCATGATGACAAGACATTGACCCAAACTATTGGGAATGCTCGAGTGGTCTGGAGGACGAGGTCCATGAGAGAGGGTCTACAGAATGAGGAAGTGAGCTGGTCGGAACTCATGGGACCCAGCTGAGTGGCGGGAAAATTCTAAATACCTGCACTGTCCTGTATGGTAGCCACCAGCCACAGGTGGCTATTGAAAAACTACTTAGCAAGAAGTTAGTAAGACTAAAAGACAGGGGCTTGACTTTTATTTAATTTCAGTGACAATTTAAATGTCAAATATGGCTAGCGTGTACCATCTTGGACAACACAGTCACAAGGCTTATTACGATGATGTCAAGAGTACGAAAGAGCATTCCAGGCCCTTTTCCTCAGCCCACAAACAGGAGTTCCCAGCCAGCCCCCGCTGTGTTCACCAACTCCACAAGCCCTGATGCTGCTGTGCGGGCCCAGAGGAGGGAAGGCATTACAGGGGTAGTAGCAGCCCCGTGGAGTGAAGCTTCTCTCTGTGCCTTTGGTCTGTTTGTCGGGAGAGTCAGTTTCCTCTTTGGTTCAGCATCCCAGAGCTGCAGGGTCAGGTGGGTATGCTGGGGTACAGCTCACACTGGGTACGCTGGGAGGCAGTTGTTAGTTGGGGATGCTCCCACCAGGTGAGGCTAGGCCAGGCTGTGGCAGAGGTCATCAGCAGGACCTTGTCCTGCATCTGGGGGAGCATGATAGAAGGCCACTGCTCTGGCTGTTGGTTGACAGGGCGACCATGATTCGACTTTCCTAGCAACAGGGCATATATTAGTTTAATACATACTCGGTGTCCTGCTCTCTTCCGGTCGCTTCAGAACCTCCCGCCTCCCAACAGAAAGGACACAGGCGCGGTCTCCAGCCTTGAATGCAAAACACAGTGGCCGATCTGTGAGCCAGCCTGTCCACTCACGACACACAGCTCTGAAGCACTGTCACATTGTCGTGTCTTCAAATCCCAGCACACTTTGAGGAAACTTTCCTCCCAGGGAAATCTGGTGACCACTCAAGCCGTGCAAGCGGCAGCTATGACCGGATCCCAGTTCTCCTGATGTCACCCAGTCCTTTTTGTAAAATCCAAAGGCTGCAACCTGGAAGCTGTTGGTGAAGTCTGCCTCCAGCTGCAGTCTTAAAAATATGCAAGGTTGAAATTTGTTTTCAATCTTTCAATCCTTAAAAAGCAAAAGAATTCACTTAAAAAGCCCATGTCGGCTATTGCTTCTGAGCTTGTGAATTCGTGTGGTACGGAGGGGCTGGGACTGAGTGACTCCTGATGGGACCGCTAAGAGAGCGAAGACAGCAATAAGGGCTGCACATCATTCTGGAAGCTAAAACACAAGGTAATACAAACAGCTTTAAAAATATCTGGTTCATAGCTCATTGCTTATTATAAGAACTAAGAGTTCTCATTTCTACAAGTTTAAGTAAAATGAGGGATTTTGAGAGCCCACTGATTTTGGCCTGTTTGTTTCACAGATGAGCTTTATGGGTCACTACCAAGCCACACAAGCTGGCAGGGAAAAGCAGTGTGCATCCTCCTGCCCACAAGCATACACACGTGTCTGTGCTTGTTTGTGTGCACACATCACACAAACACACACATCAGTGGGATGCAGGAGCTGACTGGATCCCTTGGCTTGCAGGAACTCCAGACCCCATGTAACATTCTTCTCTCCTCCGTGGTTGTGTGAGTCAATCCCCAGGATTGTTTCTATAGAGTCCTATGTATGGACTGATTTTCTGCACGGAAAGTATCGATGCTCAACTTGGCATATAACAGACATTCAATAAACATATTGAATGAATGAAGGGAGAATGAATGAATGAGTCAGTGGAGGATCTCAAAGTGGGCTGTTGTCTTCCATATCCAAGGAAAGGAGAACTGGTCCTCAGGCACTGTCTTCTAAAGCCCGTGGTGCCGTCATCTTTGTTCACAGCCGAGCAGCGTGCCCCAGCGGCTCTGTCTGTCTGTTCCTGGACACTTCGGTGAAAGCCTTTGATTCAATTCTCTCTCTCTCTCTCTCTCTCTCTCTCTCTCTCTCTCTCTCTCTCTCTCTCTCTCTCTCTCTCTCTCTTTCTCGTTATAGCTCACTTGCTCTCGGACTCCACCGGGCGCCCCAGAGCGGTTCTCGGAAATGCTCTGCTCCTACCTGTTGTCCTCAAATGAGACAGATGCCCCCTTCAATGTTGCTTCTCCTTGGGACAAGCTGTCCTCTGCAAAGCCCCTTGATCCTGTGGTAATTAGGTCCCGAGAAGGGAGGTACCCTGTGGGTATCAGGCTGGTTCAGACACGTCTAGACCCGGCTTAAGCTACCTTGCCTGTCAACAAAGATGGGAGCACTGTGGAAAGAAATGAGACAAATGCTTTCCAGAGTCTGGTGGAGCAGTGAGGGGTCCTCACTTATCATTTCCAGGGCAACACTGACCGGGAGGCCACCACAGCCTTCAGTTACATCCTGAGATGGGATTGGCTACTTTCATAGTTTCTGCAAACAGAAGGATTTCTCTTTCTGAACAACAGGCTAGAAACTGAGTGCAAACTCTTTATATATATATATATATATATATATAATCAGTATTAAGGAAGATAGTATATATCTATAGTTCCAGCTAGCTACCTGTAGCTACCTGGGAATCTGAGGCAGGAGGATCACTTGAGCCTTAGAGTTCAAGACCAGCCTCAGCAACATAGTAAGAACATCTTACTTTCTTTAAAATTTTGTTTAAATTGTATTATTTGTGTGTGTGTGTGTGTGTGTATGATAGAGAGAGACAGACAGACAGATAGAGAGAAAGTGTGTGTGTGTGTGTGTGTGTGAGGGGGAAAATTACAACTTGCCATTTGCCATAAGTTATATTCAGAGAATATCTTTTTATCTATCTTTGAATGTCTTATTAAATTAGTTCAACAGCCTTAAAAATGTCGTATTATTTTCATTTCTAAAAAATAGAGATGCAGAGAATGAATCCCAATCTAGGCTTTTGATTTTTTTTTCCTAAAGATAAGGATCTCGTTGTATATTTCACACTGGCCTGGTGCCTAGTCTGTATCCCAGGTAGCCCAGACTGTCATGGAACTATTGATAGTGACCCTCCTGCCTCAGCCTCCTAAGTGTTGGGATTAAAGATACACACTACCGTGTCTGACTTCAGTTCAGACTCTCTGACTACACACCGGCATGTCCAGTCACAGTCCATGAGTCACATGCTCCCCGTGGTAGCTATGGGTGCACCCCGACACAGCACTACACTCTTGCTTAGCAACTTGATTGGCATGGATCTTGAGTGTGAACTAGTGCAGGAGAATTGTCTGTATTCTGTCAATCATGTTTTAAATAAATGCTGATTGGCCAGGTAGAAAGTATAGGTGGGAATACCAGACAGGAAATAGAAATGACGTAATGAGAACAGGAGAATTCTGGGAAGGAGGAATTTGATTACTCCCACTCCAACCCAGACCACTGAAACAGCAGGATGTGATCTGTCCCACTGAAAAAGGTACAGAGCCACATGGCTAACATAGATCAGAAAAATGGGTTAATCAAGATGTGAGAGTTAGCCAGTGAGAGGCTAGAGCTAATGGGCCAATCAGCTTATAATTTATGGAGACCTATGTGTGATTTTCTTTGGGACTAATAAGCTGGGGGACCAGGCGGGACAGAAACAACAACAAACAGCCCCCCTCCATGTTACAGTGAACTTTGCAGATGACAATGGCATATGTGTCGTTCCTTAGCATCCCTCCTCTGAAGGCGTTGTTGGATTCTCCTTTCAAGCTCCCCCAGACCTCACTTTGCCTGCTGGCTTCTGCTGCAGTCAAATACTGAGCACTTGTGTGGTTCTATATTCTACTAAAGCTGTACTCTGCAGACCACACATCAATAGCACACGAACAGCCATTATAAGTGCTCAGAACCGCCAGGAATAAGTCGGCACGTGGCAGGTGCCTTCTGATCCCCAGCCTAATGCTCAGCCTGGAACTTCTGCAGGGTCTTGTTCTAAAGCCACCCCTCAAGATCTCACGGCTTTCCGTTTGTTCCGCCGTGTACAGTAGCAGAACTTGAGACCTTAAGATCAGTGGGTAGAAATGAGGAAGGAAATGACACGCTCAGTGACTACTGTCCCCCAGCTTGTCCTGTTCTTTCTAGATACAGTCCAGACCTCACATGTTAGAGCGCAGCCACTTCTGGTCAAACGTGGAAAGGTTTCTCTCTGCTTCTTACATCTCCATATGAAGGCCGGGATGCAGTAGGATTCCCTGGAAATTCATACGTCTATGTTGGGCTGGCTTGACATAAATTTCTCTTCCCAAAGCCACTGCATGAATAGTCCCAGGTCCAGCCATAGAGAAAGTGTGTTATTATGGCCTCCGTCCTTCAGAAGATCTGATCTTAATGCGCTCCCGACTCTACCAGATCTGTTGTAACTGTTTTCTTCTCCTACCCTTTCCACCCTTGTCCTTGCTTCTGGATTTATTCCCTTGAGCACAAAGAAAGGTTCAGCTTTCTCTTGCCCCCCTTGTCCAGGTACTGGGACTCCTAACTTACAAAATCCGTACCCAGGGCTACCCACAAAGTTGCACACTGAAAGTGGTAAAGAGGGGGGTTCATTTGATGTGGTTAGCCTGTCATCCCTGCCTTTTCATAGCTGCTGGCCCCAAACCATGCTCCCGCTCACTCCCTCCCCCTGCGTTTCCGTGGTTGAGCTTCCATGGATGGGTGCACGGTGAGCTTTACAGCCTCACTTGAGGCTGAAGCAGGGCCAGAGGGTGAGGCATTCCCTTTCTTTCTGAATTCCTGGCTGCTTAGACTGGGTCAGGCCAGTGTGGCCTTGGGTCCCCAACAGAAAGAGAAAGCAAGAGGGAAGGGAGATGCAAAGGCTGTTGTTACATGGTTTCCCTTCAGCCCCAGAAATAGAAAGCCAGACTTCCGACTTGCACAGCCCCCCGTGCAAACCACTAGACCACACTGCCAGATAAGAAAAATGTTAGATTGTGTCATACTTCCTTCACGGGCTGCAGCTTCTGCAAATGGCCCTGTATGTCAGGGAGCCTCATAGGAAATGAGGATTGAGAGGGAATGAAGAAGAAAGACAGCGGAGACTTCTCCTCTCCCGTTTCTGGTGCTTAACGGCTAAAGGAAAGGAAAGCTCAGCAACGAACTTGAGTGAGCTAACTTAATTACTTCGTGTATTAGAGAAGGAAACTAACTGGACCCCCACCCCCACCCCAGCAAACAGGGAATCTGCTAGCTAGTTCTGTGTCCTTGGCATTTTCAGTACCCACACATGCATTTATCAAGTACCAGCAAGGCACCAGCTGCCACATTCAGACTGCACATTTTGGGGTGCAGAACGAGGAGGCAGGCCCAGGGTCAGAATTACCTAGATTCCACCTCTGGGCTCGGCACCACTGCACCATGGAAACAATTTCCCTTCGTTCTTTTCCCACAGCAGCCTCGCCAGGCTCCCGCATTGTCAGCCGCTCTAGGAAGAGTGATGGTCTGGGTGTTGACAGGCTCCTAATTGGAAGGTAGGAGGTGCCGCCAGAGATCAACTATAAAAGTTATCTTTGGATGGGGGTGGGCCGCTGATGCTGGGAAGAGACTTAGGGGTGAGGTGGGGTGAGCTGTCAGCCTGGGACACAGCCTGGCCTGGCAGACAGTTGATGCACGCAGGAGGCGGCAGCTACTAGATGGAGCCATTTCAAGCAATGGCTACAACAGTATGCATGCCAGACTGCAGGAAACCAAGAGTTCACAAGGGGGGTGAGGTGCAGGGAAAGAGAGCCTGTAGTGCTCCCAAAGACCCGGGCCCAGGAGAGCTGTTGGAAAGAGCTTTGTGGCAAAGACAAGGGGAAAGAGCCCACGAGTATCCTTCCAGTCAGTCAATCAAATGTCAGATGCTTCTGAGTGACTGCTGTGCCCTTGCAACTGTTCCAGGCCCTGAGCGGCTCGAAAGGAGAACCAAGTGAGAAGGATACAACATCTACTTCAGAGCAGGTCAAATCTATATACTGAAGTTATCACCGGTTAAGAGGGTGCCCGCGCATTACGTAATACTGGCACTTGTGCAAACTCCTTCCTGCTGCTACGTCGATTAAACCTCTCAACAACCCTGCAGCCGGCAAAGTAGGCACGGTGGTCTCTGTTGTAGGAGCGACGGGGATGTGGTTCTGAGAGCCGGAGTATTCTCACCAGGTCCGTGGAACCGGCTAAAGCGGCTGAGCCAAGGCTTTAACCGGCGTTGGTTCCGAACTTCCTGAAACGGTCCCCTTTGCTGAGAAAGCAGAGTGCTGTTTTGGGCAGTAGGGGAGGGTGCAGCTGTCTGATGGGCAGAGGAAGTGTCCAAAGGGAAGACCTTGGCAGAAAGTGAGAGATGAATAGGGTTTTCCGAACCACTGGAGGTCTGGGAAGAACCTTAGAAGGGAGAGGGAAATGTGGGACCAGGGCAGTGACTGCTTCACAGCACTGTATGATCCACTGGAGGGCCTCGGAACAGAGACTCATTACCATCACTGAAGGGCTGGGGGTACAGTAGAAACTTGCTTAGCATGAGCAAGGCCCTGGGCATGACCCCACTCTCCCACCCTACCCCTACCCCAGCATCACAACAAACAAACAAAACAAAGCTGAGAGACCTGACCCAGAGGTAGAAAGTCTAAGCGAGGATTCGGCCATGCAGAGCTTACTCAAGTCTGGCACAGCCCAGGGGATTGTCTCTGCTGGCCTGATGCCCCTCACGAAGCATCCCTAGCAGCATGGGAAGACATGGGACAAGGGTGAAGCTTCCCAACCCTCGAAAGAGCAGCAGCATTCAGAAAGAAGGGGCCACTCAGGCTGTGGAATGGGCTTTGCTGTCTGTCCACAAAGGCCTGCGGGTGTCCTGGCAAAGCGAGAAAGTGGCAGAGGCACCAGATGCTAGGGTACCGGGGCCTCCTGAGAAGGAACAGGTGCGAAGCAGAGCAATTAGCCCAGAGGCGTCAGTGGGACAGACAGGTTGGATTTGATGGGGAGCCACCGGGATTACATCACCTGCTGGTGAGCTGGCTTCATTAAGTCTCCCGTGCACGTGGGTCTGCAAGGAAACTTGCTTCTTCTGTAAGGAGCCAGAGGACACGTAATTAAAATAGTTTTTTAAAATCAAAACATTCCGAAGGAGGTCGGAGCCTTCAAGCCTCTCACAAAGCGTTCTGGGCGCTCCAGCTTCTCTCAAGAAGGGAGGAAGAGCGCGTGCCGCAGATGCTGAGACTCGGAGAAGCCCAGAGTGAGGCAGGTGCGCACTATGTGAACTGGCAGCTGCTAATGTCTTTGGGAACTGCTAATTTACCCTTCTGCACCAGTCAAAAGGGGGGGGGGAGTACTCAATTATCCCCCAACGAGGCTGATGCCTACCTCGACCTCAATCTCTGTCTCTCTGCTCTGTGACTGCCTCTGATCCCCGCACCCTTGTGTGTGTGTGTGTGCGTGATTGCATGCGTGCGTGCTTGTGCGTGTGTGTGTGTGTGTGTATGCGTGCGTGCGTGCATGTATGTGTGTGTGTGTAATGAATAAACTGGGTGGCTGCCCTTACTCACATTCCCAAACACCTTCCCTCACTGAGAAGAGGACAAGGGTTGTGAAGACGGGACTGGGAGTAACCTTGCTCCTGTGATGGTCCTCAGAGCTTGAAGGGTGTCCTTCCAAAACCAAGACAGGCGGGAAAGTCTCCCTTCTACCACATAGGACCAGTGAAGGAAACACTTTTAGGGAGTCTACCTCTTGCCAGTGGTGAGTTTGATTTTTACCTGGCCTGTCTTGCCCACGTGTCTCAGCTCCCCCATGGAACAAATTCTTTGTTTTCACCATTCCAAATTCTTGATTCAGTGTTTCTACCTCAACGCAAACTCCCCAGACATTATCTGAAAAGCAGAATCTTAATGCCAAGGCTTCCTGCCTTTATCTGGTAAGTGATTGCAATTCCCCACTGTCTAGTTTAGACTTCACGAGGCCTCTGTCTCCTTATCTGCAATAGTGTGGGAACTCACAAGCTACTGCGAGGATTAGTGAGAGAAACCACAGACATGTCTGGACACACGCTGGCACTGACCCTTGTTGGTTGTTAATGTTAACTATCCTTGCAATAATCACATCACTTGATATTATAATCACTCCCCACTAGGCAGTGCCTTAGTCCTGGTTCTCCCAAGGAAGAGACTCAACAGTGACTACAGGATAAAAGGGGGTTTATTTGGCTCACATGAGATTGTCTGGGTGGCCCAGCAATGGCTGTCTCACAGTGGTAGTTAGTTGCCAGGTCCATTCAGCTGGCTGTAGTGGCAGTCCCAAATCAGGTACTGAAGGCCTGGAAGGTTATTGGAAAGTCATTGTTCTTCCTTTCAAGGTGGGAGCCTTGTTAGGTCCTGATATCAGCGAAGGAAGGCAGTACATGAACCTCCCAGCAAGAACGAAGGCAGGTGGGTAAAAAGCAAAACTCTTTTCTTTTTTCATCTGAACCCTGGGCCGCCACCAGAAGGTGCTACCCATATTTAGGGTGGCTCTTCCTGCTTCAGATAATCTGGTCAAGAAACTCCCTTATAGGTGCTAGGGAGATGGCTTGGCAGTAAAGATTATAAACTACTCTTGCAGAGGACTTGAGTTTTGGTCCCAGTACCCACATCTGATGGCTTACAGCCGCCTATAACTCCAGTTCCAGGGGAATCCAATGCCTCTGGTCTCCAAAAGACACCTGCGTCAGTGGACAAACACAAAAACTCTCATTCACACACACACATATATACTTAATTAAAAACACAATAAATCTTTTTTAAAAATTAGAAAAGAAACTCCCTGACAGGAATGCAGCAGCTTTTTTNAAGAGGGGGCTGTTGGGTATGCTGACACGTATTTGTAATCCCAGCACTGAGGAGGCAGAGTCTGGGGATCCTTGAAGCTTCCTGGCCAGTCATGGATGAACTTCAGGTTCAATGAGAGGCACCATGCCTACAAATAAAGGTGACACCAGAGTGACTTCTGACCTTCATATATGCAAGCCCATATGCACACATCCATATTCGCAAGCACTTTATACATTCACACATACACACTCACATACACACACACACACATATACACACACATGGAAAATCTATAAACAGGTCCTGTGAGACAACAAGCCTCAAAAATATGCTAAATGAAAAAAAGTTAGGCACATTGGAATGGAGAGAGTGCTTATTGGTTAAAAACTGTTACTGCTCTTGCAGAGAACTGGATATGGGGTTTTATCTCTTATACAGAGGCTCACAGATGCCTGTAACTCCAGTTCCAGAGGGCCTGACACCCTTTTCTGACTTCGGCAGGCTCTGTATGCATGGGGTACACACAAAGACACTCTTCTCTCACACATAAAAGAAATAAGAATCTAGGTACACGGTAAGGTGGGATAAAAAGATAGGGAAAATTATGAAGCCACGGAAGGAAAGGATCCCACCACCAAGGAAGCAGGTGAGACTCTTAGAGCTATGCATTAAGAACCCCAACTCATTGACAGCATTTCCTTAACACCTTTCTTCTTCCCTAAGACACAAACCTACATTTCCTATGCATCTCACCAGTACAGAAAATGTCCTGTCCTAAAACCCTTTTCAAGCCTAATGGTTTTAACTTTTAATTGTTTAATTTTTTTCTAGTTTTACTACATCAGATTATAATACCATCCAAGGCATTTCGGGACACACCTTATGATTTCATGTGTCAAAGAAAGAAAGAAAAGAAAAAGGCAGAAGTTCTTAGCAACCCATGGAGTCATGGCAAAACCACCCAAGTAGGATATATGACTACTGATAAGATTCTTAATTTCCACTCACCCTGAGGAACTCAGTCTTTTCTAGAACATTTCTCTCTTTTAAAAAAGAAAGACAGACAGACACCCAACTCTGCTTCATGGCCCATCTTAAATTTCTTTACTGCTTTGAAGGCAAAGACTTGGTTTGTCTCAAGTTGACGTCCTTAAAGCATCATATGAACATCTGAGGCTGCCAAGGACAGCCGTGTGGAGCTCTGCCTCCACCCCAGCTGCCACCGAACAAAAGACTGCATGTCTTCTGCTTCTCTGCCTAAAAATAAACACGAAGTATCTATAGAGCGCAAATTTATAAATACAGAAAGAACAGCAGTAATTGCCGAGACTGAGAGTGTCTACAAAAACACTTATAAAGACTGAGAATGGATGGAGATTTTATAAAACTGAATTGTTCAGACTGGAACCAAACTCGGTGGATATAATTTCAGGCTGCTCTTTTCTGTTGTGATTTTTAAAAAGACTGACCAAAAGCAATTTAGGAAAGGGCTTATTGGAATTACCAGTTTCAGCCATTATCAAGGAAACCCAAAGCAGGAACCTGGAGCTGGGAACTGTGTTCGAGACCATGGGAGTTCTACTTTTCCAGCTTGCTTTCTGTGGGCTGCTCGGCTACCTATCCTCTACACCCGGAGCCACCTGCCCGGGGGAAGCACACCCCACAGTGGGCTGGACCTTCAGTTAGCAATCAAGAACTGCCCTGCCAGGCGGTGGTGGCGCACGCCTTTAATCCCAGCACTTGGGAGGCAGAGGCAGGTGGATCTCTGTGAGTTCGAGGCCAGCCTGGTCTACAAGAGCTAGTGCCAGGGCAGGCTCCAAAGCTACAGAGAAGCCCTGTCTCGAAAAACAAAAACAAAAACAAACAAACAAACAAACAAAAAGGAAATATGCCCTGGTCCTAAGATTAGAGTCAAAAAGCTAAAAAGGACCAGTGAAAGAAACAGTTTGGCCGTGAAGTCAGAGCCAGCTCTGCCCCTGACCAGCTAAACTGACCAGTCCCTGAGCAGGGGAAAAATAACCAATTTCCCTTTTCTCTGGAAAAACTCCACCCCTAAAAGGCCCTATATAAGCTTCTCCACCCCGTCAGTTAAAGGTTGCCATGAGGCTTCCCTGAAACTGCCTTTAATCCATCCCTGGCCGAGGCAGTCACTCTCCTGGACACTCTTCCTTCCCAAATAAATCTCTTTCTGGGGGGGGGGGGAGTCTTGGGTGATGACCTTCATTCACTGGTGCAGACTAGGAGAACCTGACTGGAAAGTCCCTTAGGGAACTGAGCTGAAAAACCTTGCTGAGATGCTCCCTAGGGGTCCTCAGCAAGGCGGAGCAGAACAGAAGAACCTTGCTACATTGCTCCTTCAGGGGAGCGGAGCAGGGCAGCCGGAGGAGATTGCTACATTTCTGCAAGGCGGGCTTCCCTTAAGCAGAATGTTAGCAAAAGAAGAAACATTTTGAGCTGGAGAAGAAGCATTTAGCTCTGCTAGGGACAGTTCCCTTAAGGGAACAGAGCAGAACTCAGCTGTAACAGCTCTCCAGGAGAAGAGCAGGATCCCTATATTCTGTGGGGGAGACCATCCCCCACTACACCCCAACTTCAGGTAGCCTGGCTTCCCAATAGTCAGGACACCTTTCCTCCAGGGCTGAGCTGTTCTATTGTGGCTCTAAGTATATCCTGGCTTCCAATAAGTCAGGTTATCTCTGCAACTCTACAACTGTAACACATTCCCCTACAACCACTGCCCAACTCTAACTCATCTTCACGCCCTCAGTACCCTGCACAGTAGCTGACACAAATGGTGTCACACACCCTGGACATGAAAGAGAAGCAGAGTCTCAGGTAAATTTGTCATCTGTCCTCTGCATCACCCACATCTGTTCCTTGTCTCCATTTCTGTTTATTACTGATCCCCTCTCAGTTACAAGGGTCTAAAATTCCTTGGTAGTTGCGAACACTGCCTGACTTTGTGGTCAGAATTTTTCAGGCTTGAATTTGGCTTTGTCAACCACTAACAGTGCTGCCTGGGCAAGTTTCTTGGCCTTCTCTAGCCCGTTTCTCCTTCCAGCAAGTCAGGATCACACCACAAGCTTTACCGATTCATTCAAACAGCATTTACTGGGCATCTAAGACATGGCGGGAGTGTTCCAGGCAGTGGAAATACATAGATGTCAACGAGACAAACATTCCTCTCACCTGACAGAGCTTCCAAACCAGAGCAGGTGAGAGACCCTGAAAAAAACAAGCAACACGGGACATACTAGGTGGTCAGTATGTAATGTGGAAAAAACCCAAATGGAGTGAGGGGGATGGGATGATATAGTCAGGGTTATGGGTATCTAAATCAGGTGTCAAGGGAAGACCTTCCTTCCTTTTTTTTTTTTTTTTTTTTTTTTGAGACAGACTTTCTCTCTGGAGCCTTGACTGTCCTGAAACTCACTCTAGACCAGGATAGCCTTGAACTCATAGATATCTGCCTGTCCCTTTCTCCCGAGTGCTGTTGGAATTAAAGGCACGTGGCACGTGCTACCACCACCTGATGTGGAAGTGTCTTCTATCTATCTGTTGCTTTCATTGGTTAATTAATAAAGAAAACTGCTTAGCCTGATAGGGCAGAATTTAGATAGGCAAAGTAGACCGAACAGAATGCTGGGAAGAAGGGAAGTGAGGCAGACACCATAGCTCTCCTCTCTGAGATGGACGTAGGCTAGAATCTTTCCTGGTAAGCCACCACCTCATGGTGCTACACAGATTATTAGAAATGGGTTAATCAAGATGTGAGAATTAGCCAATAAGAGGCTGGAACTAATGGGCCAAGCATTGTTTAAAAGAATACAGTTTGTGTGTTGTTATTTCAGGGCATAAACTAGACAGGCGGCCAGGAGCCGGGAGGAACACAGCCCGCAGCTCCTTCTACAACCGCCCATCAAGAGAAGGCCTTTCTGATGAGGACTGGTATCTTGGGAAGAATGTTCTAGGAAAGAGGGAATAAACAAAGACCCTAGAATTTGGGATTAGCAAGGTGGTCACACGACTGAAGCCACGAGAAGAACAAAGATGAAGATACAGTGCTAGTTGAGTGATCATGGAAACTTGGAGACGTTTTGTTTTTGCTCTGGCTGAGCAGGTAAAGCTTTGGGGGAGCTCAAACAGAAGTGTGAGATTGTCTGACTTGAGTTTTAAAGGGTCTCCCTGGCAGCAGCATGGGGGGCCAGGCACATGTACTCTACAGGCTTATTATAAGGAACACACCAGGTAATGCATGCTTGGGCCCGGCTAAGCCTGGGAGAAAGGAAGACTCAAGTCATGGTGGCAACTAGAGATCACAGCTAGAGGTCCAACCTGCCTCAGTCCCCACGTGACCTGTCATGCAGGGTGCCACCTGTCCCTGCTCACTCTCAAACCTTATGCCTCTTTCCTTCAACCCTCCCCCATTGTGATGCTCCCCATTGTGGCAGCTTCAGCTCCTCCTTCTCCTACCCTAGTCCCACTGAAATGCACTCATGTTCTTCCTCATTCAGAAGTCGCTACCTGGCTAATGGCTTCTTAAAACACAATCAGGAAGACTGGTCTTCAGGGCCTCCCGCAATGCAAAGCGTTTCCTACCTAATGCTACTGTTACCTTGGAGATGAATAGCCTTGGAGAAACAGAACTGGACACAATGTGTAACTCCAGTCCAAATCACAGGAAACTGCCCTGGTGGTGGAAGACCAACCTTCTCGAGCCTTTACTCCATATGCCCTGCCCACCGTGGACACATCTCCCTGGCCATTCCTGCCTCTCTTCTCCCATTGTGTTACCATAGATTCAACAACCATGAATCTTTCCTTAAAGCTCCAAAATGGTGTGGTTTCCCAAATTAGTTTCCTTTTATTGCTCTCTTCTCCCTTGGGGGCCCCTCATTCATAACAAAACACCCTCACTCTGCTTTTACCAGTTCTGATGAGAGACCCAGGCTCCAAGTCATGGTTCTCTTTCCTCAAGTGTCTCTGTTCTTCGTCTCCGCTCTCCCTTTCCAGTGTGGCTCGCTTCACAAGGCATGAGTGCCAGACTGAGGACAGATAATAACTGGGACCTTCTGGCTGCAGGGAGAAGAGCCAAACCCATGACAGTATATTTCTACCAACCTGGAAGCCAGATCCTGCCTCCCCCCAAACAGCCGCTGGTCGTGATAGATTTAAATGCCACCTGATTTCTCCCACAGAAGGGCAGAGAGATTGGTTTCAGGAGAGACACCTACCACCGGGTAGATCTTAGAGAAGACAAAGAAAACCTGGTCCCCAACCCCAATGGTCTAAAATAGAAGGCCTGAGGCTAGCTTTCCTTGACACACATGCCAAAGCACAGACAACCACACAAAGTGCTGGGACACAGATGGCCTCCGTTCTTATGAATGGGCAGCCACAAATGCTGCTATGGAACCTTAAAATGTGAGAATATGGTTGTAAACCTTTGAGTTATCGCTACCCAGTTCTGCCTGATACGGATGAGGGCTACATCTGGGACACTGTTTTCCTACCCAGTGCCAGGACACCTGGGTAGCTTTGTGTCTCCACTGTTACCCCTCACTGTTCAGAATATATAACCCTTTTGCTACAGCATCATAGGCCAGGAGCATCCTGCTCTCCTGAGCAGCTATCGGACAAACAAAAGGCAATGCTTTTGAGCTTTGGGGCCCACTTTGTCTTCCAGCCGTTTGTCTCAGGATTACGGTACCCAGTTGGGAGCCCAGTATGGAACTGAATGTGCCCTCAAGGGTCTGCTCTGCGCTGCATCTCTCTGTGCCTCTGTGACCTGAGTCTGACTTAATGGTTGTCCTGGCCTAGGCTATACTAGCCACATTGCAGGTGCCCAGCCTGAGCACCTACAGCTAGAGGAAGACTGCCCAGTAAACCGAACCATGTACCAAAGTGCCCCTACTAGGGCACGAAGATCCACTCCTGGGGGCCTGCAGCAAGCATCACATACTGGAACAGGGGTGGCACCAGACAGGCCATTCAAGTTGTGACTCCCCCCACTCCCCAGCCCACACTGAGAATGAGTAGACTATACCTCATTCTGCTTGTACCAAAACCTCCTTTCCCACGCCTCTCAAAGAAAGGCCACCCTAAACTAATAACTCTGTACACCAGGCTGGAACTCTATCCAAAGGCTTGGATTTCATGAGGTGCTGGACCTATTGTCCTTTCCCCAAACCCCCTTGCCCCCACTACCAGTAAACAAGGTACCGCACAAACCATCAAAACGAGGTGTTTCTGGTGGCATCCCTAGGCTCCGCCCTTCTCTATGCAGGACTGTAGGACTTTGGCATAAAACCCCTGGTACTGAGTCCCGGTTGTGTGTCCAATACCAACATGCGTATCAGTGCCTGTATCTTCCTTAGCTTGAAGAGCGCAGCTAATGACATTGAGCCCCACACACTAAACAGACGTAAGCGGTTAGAGTCCCAGAGGAACCCAGTTCACCTGTGCCAGTCTGCCAGCTCCTGCTGAGGTCTCACCGCGTCTCAAACTCACACTACACATAACTAACTCTGACAAGTGCTTTAACACTGTTTTAACACTCTGGAATTGAATCACACTCTTGCAATACCCTAGTCTGAGCTAAGCCATAACCCCTTTCTTACCCATTGCTTGAAGGATACGCGTGGGTCAGGAGGATACCACTAAGAGCTTGCAATCTACCCACACCAGGAAACTGGCGGAAGCAGCAGAGAAAAGCCCATGTTATCCAGCCTGCATCACGCAATCATCGATGGCACTTGGTGCTTCTACCAAAGAGCCCGAATTTGCTGGCTCCAGAAGCCTTGACAGCTGTCTGGGGAAGAGTGCCAGCTCCGCAGACATAACGCTTCCTTCTGTATGTGGATAAAGTTTGCAAGCAAAAGTCCGTGGAGCCCAACAGATGCACTACTAAACCAAAAGCAGATTCTATATGCAGTAGGTTGAGCTCCCTAAGGCTTGGATGTCTTCTGCAGCCTGGCATGACATTGCTTCAGGGGTCCTCCTGCCCGTAGGTAGATTTCATGTGCTAAAACGGCTACCTAATATTGGTACCATCTACATGTAAGCTGTGTTAGCAAGAATCCTGGCATACTGAGATGAATGTCAGAGAGTGAACTGTGGCAAGATTGAGTTGGCTGCACAAAGTTGCTCACAACAAAGTGACAACAGCTAATGTCCACTGAGGCAGAAGCCATCAGCGGCTCCAGGTCTTCCCAGTTCTGTTTCACCTAGAAAGTCTGGTGCAAGCACTCACCCCTTCACTTTCTAAACCTTTCTTAATCTTCATCTTATGTGAATTTGTGTTTGCGTGTGTGTGTGTGTGTGTGTGTGTGCGCGCGCGCGCGCGCGCGCTTGGTGCCTGCAGAGACCAGAACACAATGCTGAGTCCCCTAGAATTAGAGTTACTGACCATTGTGAGCCCACTATATGGGCGCTGGACACTAAACTTGGGTCCTCTGGAAGAGCAACAAACGCTCTAATGCTCTAGCGGTATCTCCACCCCTACCGTTTCTCTTTTTGATAGACTCACTCCTGAACAGGTCATCTGGAATTATTCTGATCTCTCTCTCCTGATCTCAGCCTTGTGCGCAGCAGGTATGTTCCTGTCTGTTATCTGCAGCCCTGGGGCCAGGCTCTTCTCTTCTGTTGTGTCCTGTGTAGCTTGGTCCTGGAAACCTGACAGGGGTGGCAAGGGAATGAAGGACAGATATACAGACACACATGCACAGAAAGATGGGGATCAGGTGGGCTGTGCTCGTGCTAGTGAATTAGTGGATTAGCCCACCATGGATGGGGACATTGCCTGGCTGGCCGGGATCCTGGACTATCTAAATGGATAAAGGGCACTGAATAACTTGTGTGTATTCATTGCTTCCTTCTTCTGGGGTGTGTAAGGTAGCCAGCTGCTGCAGGCTCCTGCTGTCTTCCCTGCCATAAAGGGCTGTACCCTGGATCTGGAAGCTAAATAAGTCCTTTCTCTCTTAGGCTGCTTTTTCTCATGGTGTTTTATCACAACAACAGAAAAAGAAACTAACACACACATTTAAAACAAAACAAAACAAAAACATGTGAGCCCGTGAACCAGAGTCTAGCAAGCAAGTGTCCTGTGACTCTAGTGGAGGCTTTGGGAAGACTTTGTCCTAGTCTCCTCTTTTGTCAGGTAGGGAGCTGTTTGACTTGTCAAGTCTGGGGGGGGGGGAGGAGGGGGGGGGGGGGGGGGGGGGGGGGGGGG
>NW_026067937.1:5612847-5618017 GCF_014885135.2 Alexandromys fortis | reverse complement strand
GAGGGGAGGGGAGGGGAGGGGAGGGGAGGGGAGGGGAGGAAGGGAGACTGGCCGGAACATCGAGCTGAGAGTGCCTGGTTGCTCAAAGAAGGGACCTTTCCTTTAGCAAGCTTGGTGGTAGGAGGGGGAAAAACTGGGCAGGAAGCAGACTTCTAACAGCAAAGAAACCGTTAGAATCCATCTCTGCCCAAGCTGAAGCCTGAGCAGCCCCACCCAGCCCCTATCCACTATCAAGGACACTTGTCTGCTATCAGAAGCCCCGGGGACACTTTTCCCTGCTTTATCAAGGACCTGAGGAAACATTTCTCCAACTGAAGATAAGGTATCCCGTGCCCCCAGCACACCCACACAGGCACACTCTTTCTCTTTTTTTTTCCCTAGCTACTTAAACTGAGTTTCTGTTATTTTCTGCAAAGAAGGCATTTTCTACCTGCATCTGCAGTGACGTGTGGAGAGGCAGGTAAGACGTGTTTGACTCCTTAATACATTCATTTCTTCAACAGTTCTTACTGAGTGCCACATACCAGCGGACGCTCTTAGGGTCAGAGCTGAACAGAGGTGGGAGCCAGGTACAGTCTAATGGGCCTAACATGGGAATTCGCAAAGTGAGGGCTGAGTTTGGAGTTTGGTCCTGCAAAGGTATGTTCTGATGTAGTTGGTGCTGGGGTGGGTGGTGTAGAAAGGACTTCCCTGGGGAAATAATATTGAGCTGATGGAGAGAGAGAGAGAGTAGTAGTAGTAGTAGTAGTAGTAATCAGACAGACTTCACTCTTGTCTTTCACGTAGCTCTTTTGGGGTTAAAAAAAAAAAAAGTGCCTCACCTTTCCCAAGACTTGCTGCTGTCTCAGATCCCAAGTCACCATGGCGTCACCTCGTGAAGGTTAGGATGGAAATGACTCCCTGGAGTGACAGGGAGGCCGGCACAAACCCGAAGCGGCCTCCTTCAAAATTCAATCTGCTTGGCAAACGTTGCAAGATAAAAGATATTTCCAGAGGGAGGGCCACTCAGGAAATACAAATGGAATATATTTTTTGATGACTCTTTCTTTGTGAGGTCTGATTCGAGGCTCCTCCTGCAATAGCCTGGAAGCGTCCTGAGAGGGGCTGGCTCTCTTCTACCCTGCTGCCTTCGGAAGGGGCTGTGGTCTCCCAGGCTTTAAAAAGGATGGATGTGTAGGAGATACCCCCCCTGCCTCCCCCCATTCACGGATGAAGGCTACACCTGATATACGGTCAGACAGATGTTGGGCTATGGAACGAATGTTTGTGCATAACGACCAATGTATTGGTTCTCCGGCCTCTGAGCCAAGCAGGCTTCCACAGAGATGGCTGTCAGGGATTTGGGGACTGGTATAGTTTCCAAAAGCTTACGAGGCCAGGGGTGACCATTGAGGTACCTGAGGAGGGTCTCACTGGGTCTGGCTTCACTGTAGAACCGGGGATGTTAAAAAGGACCATGGAGGAGCCTGAGAAGGCTCTGAGCTCCCTAACACCATCCTGAAAATTCTGCCTGTGGGACAGATGTGCAGCCAGGGAATGGCCGTTAACTTTCACCAGACTTCTTTGTGTGTGTAGTAAAACATATATAAAATTTCACGGTAAACACACACAAAATCTACTGACTAACCACTCCCGAGTGCACAGTTCAGTGACACTGGGCACATTCACATCACTGTGCAATTGTCACCCACCATCCATCTCCAGGGCCTGTCTTGGTTTAATCTTCCCCAAGTGAAATGCTGTGTCTATCAAACCATAGCTCCCCACTCTCTGGCTTTCCAGATCTGACCTCTCAGCACCGCGGAAGAGTGAAGCCATAGCTTCGGTCTTAGTGACCGCTTCCTCCACTTAGCTTAATGTCTTCCACATTTCACAGCGAGGCCGAATTGCCTTTCTCTTCGAGATGGCACAGTGTAGCATTGCACGTAGGTGGCGCTACCTTCTAAGCCGTTCACCTGTCAGTGAACACTGACTGGGGTCACCTTTGACTACGGTGAGGAATACTGCTGTGCACGAGTATACAAATTATCAGCTCGGGCCCTTGTGTTCTTTTCCTGGAGGTGCAGATCAAGAGGAGGGGTTGTTGAATCGTATGGGAATTATATGGGAATTACTGTTTTCACAATGGCTATGCCGTTTTTTATTACCATCCTCAGTTTATAAGTATTCCAATCTCTCAGAGCTTCGCCAACACTTGATATTTTCGATTATTTTTAGCTTTGTTTTATTCTTAGTTTTGGCGCCAGAGATAGGAGCCAAAGTTTCGCCCACCTTAAACAACCATGGCTAAGCACATGCACCCTCTCACATCTAAGCAATATCCTCCACTCTCACCTTCCCCTTATTACAGGTGTCAATTCTAATAGAGACAGAGTAGTGTCTTCTTGTGGGCTTGGTTTTCAGGTGTCCCGTGAGGAGGGATGGTGAGCATGTTTGTGTATGTTTGGGGCACTTGGATACTTTCTTTGGAGAAATCTTGGGCTGCTTGCTTTGTTCCGTGCTCTGGACCTCAGGTCCAATCAGACAGATCGTTTGTAAATACACTATGCCATTCCAGGATTCCGCTACTTTCCACTCTATGGACAGTGCCCTTTGGTGTCCAAAATCCCTTCGTTTTCATGTGGTCCAGTTTGCCTATTCTTAATTTTGCTACCGTTGTCCTTAGCGTGCACCCAGGATTTCACTGCTAATTCCCGGCTCCTAATGCGTTTCCTCTAAGCTTTCTTCCAAGGGATTCAGTTTTAGCTGCCAACAGAATGATTCTGGGGAACTTCCTCACTGACATAAAAACCCTCCAATTATCGCATCAGTATGAACCTAAAAGTTGGGCAGCTGATACCATGGACATGAGATTTAAAGCCTTTAGTTCAAAACAAATTATTGAACATCTCCAGACTGAGGCCACCATGCGGGAAGCTAATGAGTAAATACCATGATCTCTCTTTTCCAAGAACTTAAGGGAAGACGATTTTTGAGGTGGTAAGATTCTGCACACACAAAATCATGAAAGCTAGTGAGGCATGTACCCAGGTCTTAGAGCTAAGAATGAGGAACCTCAGAAATACTCTCACCCCGAGATTCAGGGGTGAGAGACCAGACCTTCAGGATAAACTTAGCGCTGGAGCTGTGGCAGGCAGAGAAAACTGGAAAAGCTTCTTACCAACCACGGTAATCACTGGTGTTTACTGAATGCTTGTTTTATGCTGGTCCCTGTTCTCCTTCCATCTCACACAGGATCTCAGTTACTGCTCCCAATCCTGTAGTTACCATTGCTTCTATTTTATCAGTGGGATTTGCTCTCCATTACCCTGATAGTGAGTTGTGAAGTAGAGAGTCAAAATTAGATTTATTTATATTAAAGCCTCTATGCTTAGTCATTCTATTTTAGTTCCAGAACTTCGAGCAAGGGCAAAGCAGATACTTCAGACAGGGATAAAAGAGTAGATGGTGCACAGACCACGGGTACAAGGAGGGTGTTTGAGACCACTGCAGGATGGAGTGGAGGAGCCGGAGTCTCAGTTTATGGGACAGAAGTGGGCAAGGATGGGACACCTTCATGGGAGGGTAGAGGAACTTGGCCTTCATCTGTAAACTAAATGACAGAATCACACCCAGAGCATCAGCGCTAACCTTCAGTTCACTTCTTTCCTCTTGAAAAGAGTGAGACAGCTGAGGCCTCACAAGACTGGTCAAACCATAGAGGCCATGGGCCATTGCAAATTCTGTCATAAGGTGAGGATTAAAAAAAAAAATAGAAAAAAAAATAGTATTCCAGACAGGCTAGGTTAGCCACATGGAAATGAGGGCTGATCAAAGAGGAGCAGGGAGCCAGCAGAAAGAAGCCCCTTTCCTGGTGTTTACTGAAGGGTACCTCCCTCTGTATCAGGTCTTCTCTCTACCTGGGTCCAGCATAGATGTGAGCCGAGCTCTGCTTTTCTCTATGGTTCCTGACTCACAGACACGAGGACAGGCTGTGGGGCTAGGTATCATCAAGGTTTCCTTCCTCTGCCAGGCCCAGTACATTCAGCTTCCCCATCAGCACCTTGGTCTCAACTCCCGCATCCCTTCCTCCAATGGAAGGTTCCTCTGGGATGCAGGCTCTCAGACCAGGGATCCCTGAGTCTGAAGAGTCGGTGACTTTGGCAAGGTTCAGTCTCTATCTCTGCAAGTTGTTTTCCTGAGCCCAAGGCTGGGCCAGGCCTTTGTAATCCGAGTCCATGAATTCTCAAAGGGTCTCTATAGCAAGAGAGGGAAGGTATGTGCTCCCAGCAAGGCTACCAACGACTCTGCTTTGGCTAAGCTCTCATGTGGCAGGATTTTACCCATCTATCTCCAGCCCAAAAGAGCCCTCTGATTGACTTCCTCTAAAGTTCCCTGCTTAATTAATTCTAATCATAGCCGCTGCTGTTGAGTTCTTAGTCCGTGAGGATCACTGTGCTAAGCATTTGGCATGCACGATCTCATTTTATTCCTACAACCCCAAGATGAAGATATTATTATCCCTATTTTGCACATGATAAAATTGAAGCTCAGCCCCGTTACATAATTTGCCTAAAAACCTGCGAAGGAGCCAGGACTCAGGCCTCAGCCAGTCTAACGCCGAAGCCTCGGACTCACTACCTTCTCTGCCTGAATCCTCGTGTGAGAGGGCATCCTCCAGTGGCAAGTCACACGTCAGAGTGATGCCACCTGTCAACCAGAGTTTCAGGAAGCCAAATGTCTATGTCTTTCAAAAATAAAACTCCTGTACATATCCAAACTCTCATGCATAGCTATGGTCCTAGAAACTTGGGAGACTGAGGTTTGTGGGTTGCTTGAGTTCATAAGTTCAAGGTTAGTCTGGACCTCAATAGGGAGACCCTGTCTCAAAAACAAATGAATATAAAACTACCTCTAAACTATTGACCCCAATATTAATGGTATCTATGCCTATATTCTTCATTTGAATATTATACTCAGGAAAGACAAGAGGAATTGACCCTTTTTGAGAATCCCACGCCCATGCACTTGGGTATCTCTAACTTTTTCCCCTGAATGACTCTTTTTCTTTTTACCCTCATGCTTAAACACATCTTTTACTAAAAACAAAACCCCATTTAAGAAACAGAGAGAGGGAATGAGAGAGAGAGAGAGAGAGAGAGAGAGAGAGAGAGAGAGAGAGAGAGAGGAA
>NW_026067937.1:5578368-5612682 GCF_014885135.2 Alexandromys fortis | reverse complement strand
AGGGGGGGAGAGGAAGGGAGGGGGGGAGAGGGAGGGAGGGAGGGAGAGAGAGAGAGGGAGGGAGGGGGGGAGGGAGGGAGGGAGGGAAGAAGACACATTTGAGGCTGAGAAGAGAGCAATGCAGGAACCTTCCGTTGGAGCCAGCTTGGTTTGCTGCAGGGAGAGAAAAGACTGGTGTGCGATTCTAGCACAAAGATGGAGAGGGAAGAGGTCATGGGTGTGGTACATGTCAGATGGCAGGGCCTTCCAGGCCCACGTCAGGATTCTGGACTTCAAATGTGGTGAACCTGGGTCCCAGCCACTGTGGTGTGTTCCTTAGCGGGGACTGCCTCTACAGCTGCAGAGAAGAATTCCTAGAAACAATACAGCCACAGTTCTGTGAGCCTCTTTATCCAGCTCTGGCTCACTTTGAACTTGGAGCAGCCAAGGAACTTCAGGTCCAGGACCAATGTGGTCAGACACAGGAGGAGAAAAGGAGCCAAGCTGACTCCCATTTGCCCAGGCTGCTAAAGGGTTTGAATCAGCAGACATTCAAAACTGTTGAAGCTTGACTGTTTTTAATGCATTCTATCAAAGATGGCTGCCAATGGCTCCGAAGTCCTGTAGAAACTTACCCTGCACCAGTGTCCTACCCCCAAGTACCTCACCTGTTTCATTTCATGGAATCCTGTAAAGACGGTGGGTGACAGGTACTCTCAAAGTCCCGGTGTACAGATGTGGAAGCAAAAGAGCAGAGAGGCTGGGCCACAAGCCCAAGGCCAAGGAAGGCGGAGCTGCTGGGGGTGCAGCACTGGTAGGCTCATTAGGAGGGAAGCCCTGCAAGCTCCAGCTGCTGCAAGGAGGAAATCCTACTTCTCAGCATTTCTCAGACCCCTTCCAGTAGGGCTAGCTAGGAGCTGTACTCTGTTAAGATCTGTCTGGAACTGACATTTAGGACCCTGCTGTACCTGATTTGACCTCCTCTCCCCTCTCTCCCTCCCCCATCTCTATACACCACGTATAGATAGATGTTTGATCTTGTGAAGGTCAGAGGTCAACATCAGTGTTTTCTTCTGTCACTCTCCACCTTCCTTTTTTGAGACAGGGTCTCTCACTGAACTTGGAACTCACTGATTGGTTACTCTGACTGACCACAAGCCACAGGGATCCCCTGTCTCCTAGCTCTGAGATTACAGAAACTGCCAAACTCTTATCCCAATGGTGCCTGGGATAAGAACTCAGGTTCTCATGCTTCTTTACTAAATGACCCAAATCTCTAGCCGCTGGCCTCTTAGCTCTCAAAAGTGACTCTGTGAGTGATTGGAAGGCAGAGAGTCAGTGAACAAAATCAGGACGCGGCTGGAGCAGACTGTGTGGCAGGGAAACAGTGCAATTGCCAGCAGCTCTCCCGGCCAGATCGGCACAGTCCTAGGACATTGTCTGAAATATGGGGATCCTTAGCCTAAAGTTTTGCAAATGCTGGGGTCTCACTTCAGCTCCTCCTGAGGCACCCCAGACTCAGCTGTCTCTGGCGGATGTCTCAATCTGCTGGAAGATTGCTGATGTGGTGATGATTGCTTCTGAAGGATGGGGGAATAGCAAGCGCGATCATTTCTGAGCATTTTCTAGGCACAATCATTGTGCAAAGCATTTTTGCACATATTATCCCACCAAAAACTCCTGTGAGATGAACAGGCAATCCCGTGACACTGACCCTGCTCTATCCCCTATGGAACCTCTTTATGGAACTTCCATGTGACCGAGAAAGTAACTTCCCCCAAACCACACATCAGAGTTCTGTCTACGTAACGCCTGTGTCCACTCCCAAGACTCAGTTGATAGGGATTAAAAAGAAAAAAACAAAAAACACTTTAAAAAAAAGATTTATTTGTGACTCTTTCCTACAAAATCTGATTTGTTCATCACTAAGGTTACTGACATAACTAACTGACCCTGAAATGTTCCCAAATGAGCTCCAAAATGCTGGCGTCTCACCTCAGCTCCTCCCACAGTACCCGATGATACCGGATGGTATCCGAAGGTACCCGAGTCTCAGCCGTCTTTGGAGGCTGTAAGTCAGAAACCCCTGGCAATTGAATGTTTTAAGAATTTTGCATGCGAGCCGAAACCATATTAAAAAGAGAACATTACTTTTGTGACTGTCACAACTAATAAGATCTATGCTGTAGCTCAGCTTCTAATGGTTGAAGGGGGGGGAATAGATTGTTATGGTTGGCTTTTCTTAGCAGAAGTCCATTTTAGCAAAGAAATGTAGTCATGGTCACGTGACACTCTTTCCCCTGGAAAATAATTGTAAATGTACTAAGAAGAGAGAGAGAAAAAAGGAAATTCCCAGTGAGAAAAAATATAATCCATCTGGGTCACATGCTTCATTCAGACTGATTCAGACTTCTGACATTCTTATGCTAGAAGGAAAACTTGGAAAATGTTTAAACTTCAGGATATTTAATATTTTGGAGGGTGGAGGAGACATTACAGTTTAGCCCTGCTGAATCTCCCCAGTTACTAGTTGCTACGGGAAGATATGATGAGGTCAGGACTGCTTTAAAGTCAGTCATAATAAAAACACATTTTGAGACTTGATTCTAAATGTTATACTTAAATTTGGGTGACTTAATTGCCCATAGAGTAGGAATGAAGTCCCACCAGGAGGCAGTAATTTCTTACAGCCACTGTGTGTGAAATTGAAATCTTAAGATATCACGTCAAATATGCCCCTTCTTGAAGAAGGTTCTCCCCAAAGAGTTGTGAAAGATAAGAAGTTGACCCAAAGTGGCACACACACCTTCTCCCTTAAACACACTCAGGTCAAAGCAGAGGCATCTTATTAAAAAGAATCTTTATAGCCGGGGGCGATGGTGGCGCACGCCTTTAATCCCAGCACTCGGGAGGCAGAGGCAGGCGGATCTCTGTGAGTTCGAGACCAGCCTGGTCTACAGAGCTAGTTCCAGGACAGGCTCCAAAGCCACAGAGAAACCCTGTCTCGAAAAACAAACAAACAAAACAACAACAACAACAAAAGAATCTTTATGCCCTGCAGTTGGCCATTCCAAAGTTACCTCTTGGAGCCCAAGGAGATATTTATTTTAATAACTAACTCCATCCCCATAGAAAAATTGGAGCAAGGAAAGTGGTCCAATTTGGTATAAATATACCAAAATATAAATAAATACTAGTATATAATATTTATTGGTATATTTATATATAGATATATATATATCCCATTCCGTTCCAGATCCATGCACCACATGTTGGGTGCACAGCTCAGCCAATCCTTACACCAAACGCTCCAGTAAGTAAGTTCCCTTGCTGAGAATGTAAACTCTTGCTGTCCAGACAGAAATGAAAGTAACAGTTACCTAGTTATCATACAGTTTAGGCTTGCTGAAACATTGTAAAGATTTTTTGTTTTTAATTAAAAGAAAAAACAAGAATCTAAATAGGAAACTTTATATGCCGAAGGTGGGTTTTGAACCAACACAAGGGCAGGCACACAGACACAGATTTTAATTGTCTTCTTTCAGTTCACAAACTTCAGGGCTTGGCGACAAGAAGATGACTTGAATCTGTGGGTAGTGAGTCAGGTTATTACCAGTGAGTGATCAATGCGGATTTGGCTCTGTATGAGCACATTAAGCATCCAGGAATTTACTTCTGACTTCAGCAGTCATCTTCCAGTGTGAGTTGATCTAGGCTGCAAAAAGAATCTTTAAAACAGGGGTGAAATACCTATGGCCTTGATAAAACAATGGATTCTAAAAGCATTTGGGAGTTTCCTCTTTACAGGCTTCAAGACTGGCATCAGCATAAGCTAACAAGCCTTGAACATTCATTTCTAAACTCAGTTTCAAGGAAGTCAATGCCCAAAGAAATCCAAGTTTTCCTTCCTGGAAAAGTAGCTAGTTAAGAGTCCTCTTCTTCCCGTCTGCATTTCTTTCTCCTTCTAGAGCTTGCCTTCAAGCTTGGAGGAGAAACCTGAAACCCAGATCAAGCCTGCCTTTTCCTTTGCTTTATAGAGGGCAAAATAGGTCCTTGATCATTGGGAAAGCACTTCCTCTGGTCCGAGTATTGCTGGCACTTTACAGAGAGGGCAAACCTAACCGCTGGAGTCCGCTCTTTGAAAGATGCTGAGGGAGGGAATTCTGTGGCCAGCAGATGGAGAGGAGGCCCGACAGTGTGGTCCCTCCCAGCCACCCTCCCCGCGGGATTAGCTGCCCCCAGCACTGCTCAGGCGCACCCGGCGCGTGAGGTGCCTGATCGCACAGCTCACAGCTCGCGGCCGCTCTCTGGAGCGCAGTCGCAGCCACTAGCTCGCCGCCAGCAGAGCCGTGCTGTCCCAGGCGTCCCAGAGCACTGCGACCGTAGACCCGGGACCTCGAACCCTAGACGAACGTGCGCGAGCCAGCCACTAGGAACGCTTGCGTTTCTGCAGGTGCTTATCTCCCGTTCTCGTCTTTTCTTTCCCGCTGGAGCGGTCAGGTGGTTACTTTCAGCCTAAAACTAAAGGGAAAGGCAGAAGAAGGGGAACCCTGAGAAGGACGAATTTAGTGGCAGCCCGGCTTCTTGCCCCTGGAGAGGTGCTCAGGGGAGACTCTCGTTCTCCGACGCGGGCCCCTTTAAGAAGCCAAGTCAGTGCTGCTGCGGCTGCTGTTTGGATTGCTAATCCCCAGGAGCCCCGTTTTAAAAAAAAAAAAAAAAAAAAGGAAGAAAAAAAGGGGAGGGGGCGGGCAGCTGTCTCTTTAAATGTGATTTCCTTCTATTGTATTTGAATCGTGATCAGGAAAAAGGAAATGAAACCAGAGACAGAGGGAAGCTGAGCGAAAATAGACCTTCGCGAGAGAGGAGGGAGCCCGGGGAGAGAACCGCGCGGTCCGCTCCCCGCCCCCAGGCCGCCGCCCCCTCTCTGCCCTCCGCGCCCCGACCCTGGCAAAGGTGCGGGGGGCTTGGGGTGACCGGGCGGAGCCTGCGACTGCGCGCGATCGGGACCGGGCGGCGGCGGCGGCGGCTGTGGTGACGGCAGCGGGACCGGGATGGAAGGTTAAGTCCTGAGCAGCGGCAGCTGCAGCAGCCGCCGGAGGGAGACCGGGCTGCTGCTTCCCGGCCCCCTGCCTCGGCCGCCCGAGCGCCGGGCAGCCGGCTGATTCGCTCTCTCTCTTTGGCGTTTGAAGGGAGCGCTGTGACTGTCCTTGAGCGCGGAGGGGCGAGCTCGCCGGCGGAACGACCCAGCAAGAGGAGGCGCAGGAGCGGCGGCGCCCGAGCACCCGAGGGGGTCCGAGTCCAGGCAGCGGGCCAGACACGCGCCACAAAGGGAGCGCCCCCGCCACCCGGCACGCCGCCTCCCTCCCCAATGTCCTCGGCCATCGAAAGGAAGAGCCTGGACCCGTCTGAGTAAGTGTGGTGCTTCTGTCCCCGCGCCCACCTCCCACCGGGTCCCAGACTAGGAGCGAGGGGCTGGCTTTAGGTACGCGCCCTCAGCGCGCCCGTGGTCCCTCGGTGTCGCAGGGGCTCCCCCTGCCTCTCGGGTGACTCTGGAGACACCGAGAGGGACTGGGCGGCGGAAGCAGTAACAGGAGTCGTCCCGGCGACCCTGCGGGCGGCTCCGATCTATCTGGAAAGCTCCCTAAACCTTCACCCGGGCCAGAAAGTTTGCCTAGGAGCAGGCACCTGGAGTTCCCAGGTGCGGTGCAGGGAGAATGGGTAGAGGGTCTCTGCCTCCTCCCCTCTCGTTCCACCGGGTTCCCTTTCTCTTTGTCCATTTGGTCCTGAAAAGGGGAGACACTCCAACAGAACGTTTCTGGGGTCCCGGACGGTCTCCGACCCAACCCCAGGTAGAGCAGCTGCGGGCATTGATGAGGTTCGCCGGTCCACCTGGGAACTGGTTCAGTGCTCCAGAGACTTCTAGAATAGCTAATTCGGAGTTCCTCCGGGTACATATTCGCCTCTCCCCCGAGTCTTCTTGTGTGGGCATTCGAACCTCGAAAGTTAGAGCACCAGTTGTTTGCTTGTTTTATTTTTTTTAGGTATTTTTTGGGGGGAGCAGAATCCCATCGAACTCTCAGGGGCTTGGGGGTCAGTGAAGAGGAGCTGTAATGAGCTTGTACTGTCTGTGCTCTGAGCTTTGCGCTGGTTTGCAAAGAACACACCCCGCGCCCTTCCTAGCCCGATACCCCAGCCCATTCTCTAGCTTTAACAAGGGGAGCCAGGAATGCTTAAGGTATCGTTTTTCCGTGTCCCCGCAAATGCCCTTTTAAGAGTCGTTAGCTGTCTGGTTTTGAGTTGTATTCCTTTGAAGTCCCCATCTAATCCTTTGAAGGGATTTGTTAACACAAGACCAAAGGAGCTGGCTAATAACTTGTCCATTTGTGCTTTTAAGGAGCATTTGTTTTGGTGGCTTTTTTTTTCTTTTCCTGCTTTGAAAGAATTGTGCTTTCCTGCTGAAGTTCCCCTACTCACCTCCCCCCTTCAATTTCAGCCTTCTGCGGTGTTTATTTACCTGGGTTTTACCCTCTGTCAGCAACATAAAAACCCAGCATGTTCTCATAAAACACAGGAAGTCCCACGATCCAGAGAGAATATAAACATCACTCTTCGGTCTTGAAGGTTAAGACACCAGCTCAGAAAGGAGCTAGGTTTGTTGACATAAAGACCAGCTTCCTAAAAATCTCAGGAGAAAAATAACAAGCCTTTAAAAAACAAGTTGGTGTCTACAGTTTATTCCCTTTTAAAAAATAAACAGCATTCTTCAGAGCTCTGAGTTTTCAGAGATTGGACAAGACATAAGAATCCAGGTAAGGGGGTCAGTCAGTCAAACTGGTGTTTACTGCTTGCCTGGCAGAACAGCCAAGCCACTAACCCTTTATTAGAAGTTGAACCTACAGAATTCAAAATTCGGCTCCTTAAAAAGTGGGGTTTTATTGTTAATTATGTGTACGTATGTGCACCCAAGTGCAGGTGCCCCCCCCCAGGCCAGAGGTGTTGGATCCCCTAGAGCTGAGTTACAGGTGGTTGTAAGCCCCCCATTTTGGGTGCAGAGACTCTCACTTGGGTCCTCCGGAAGAGAAAAAAAAACCCACCCATATGACTGAGCCATCTCTGAAGCTTCAGGGTTGGCTTCTGTAAAGGAAGTTTTGTCTTTCCAAAGTTTGTGCATGTTTACGCCTCTGAGTCTAGAAAGCAGGAAAGTATCTCGAGGCTGTGATGGTGAGCACCTAGTCCAAGGGATCCACTGGCAGGGCCGCAGCGCGTGCCAGTGAAGGAAGGCTGTAACCAAAGCTGGGCAAGCCGGGTGGGGAACGTCTACAGAACACTTCCCCTCTTTCTGGGAAATTGTCGAGAAATTTCATCAGAAAACAAAGCTACAGGAGTACTCCGATGTCGCATTCAGGATTGGCTGGTGGGAGAAAGTCAGGTATTAACTTAAGGTGAATCTCATTCAGCCTCTGGCATGATTGTTCGCCAGAGATAATGTCACGTCATCGTTAGCTACAGAAAGACAGATGGAGTCAGTGTCTTGCCCTGCCCTTGTCTGCTCTCAGACCCTCTCTTTCTGTAACAACTCACTCACCTTCCAGCTGCCGCATCGTGTGCTTGCTCAAAGCCAGCCTGGGACTTTACCAGGCTATCTCCAAGTACAGATTGGTCCTTGCCTAGACACATGCAAAGGTAGCATGAACACAGGGAACCAGAATTCATGAGCATCGATTTCCTCTACCATGCGATTGGGGAGCCCTCCTTCTTCCCTGCAGGTCACTTTAATTCTGGGGGGGGTATATTCCAGATAAATGCAAACGCTTCCCTTTCAAAGGTGGTGATAACATTAGCATCTAGCATGATGGGGGTTCTGTGGGTGTTTTTAAAAGCCCAAAGCAAGACCATGAGCTATGCAGAGAGAAGAGAACTGAGTCTGAGTCAGTGTGCTTGCATAGGCCCAAGGGTCCAAGTTAACTCCAGATGGGACGGAAACCCTTACATATAACCTATAAAAACAAAGACTGTAGTGTCTTATTAAAACTATTTAAGGTCTTAGCCCCTCACCCATAATTCTCCATACACGAGAGGCTGAGGCAGAAGAATGGAAAGTTTTATTCCAGCCTGGGCAAGTTAGAGAGAGCTTGTCTTGAACTTTAAAAGAAGGGAAAAGGTGTTTGTAAGGTGCCTCAGCTGCTAAGGCGATTGCTACTGAGCCTGACAGACTGAGTTTGATCCCCAGGTCAAACACGGTAGGAAGAGAGAACCGAGTCCTGAAAGTTGTCCTATGACCTGTGTGCGCCCGTGCACACGCACGCACACCTGCACCCTTTAAAAAAAAATAAAATAAGGGAGCTGGAGAGATGACTCCATGGCTAAGAGCATCTCCAGCTCTTACAGAGGACACACGTTTGATTTCCAGCACCCATATGAGATGGCTCACAATCACCTGTAACTTCATCTCCAGGGTATCTGACACTTCCTTCCAGCCTTCTGGGGCACCTGCTCTTACGTGGACATACCCACACACAGACATACAATTAAAAATAAAAAGTTAAGAGCAATACAAACAGAAAGAGCTGATTGATTTGGTTGCTTTTTTCTAAACAAATAAACGAAGCAAAAACAAACAAACAAAACTGACCTGAGCTTCAAACTTCCTGGTTCCAAAAGAAAGTAATCTAATGTTTTATGTGAAAATAGTAGGTTTGGTGTTAGCATTTAGCTAAATATTTACAGTGGATGTTTAATGATATGAAGGTGTTGGGGTGCCCGATAAACACCCATTCCCCAAGTCTCACTGTCCTTAATTATAATGGGGCTGAATTTCACGTGTGCAGGCCAATGAGGCCACAAGGTCACTTGGTAAAAGTGCCAAATAAAAATAAGAGGCACAGACTTATCGCCCCAGGGTACCCAAGAAAACGCCACTGGGCATTTCACAGTAGGAATGAAATCTAATTTTTAAAATTAAATTAACTAAATTTTTAAATTAAAAATTAATTTTTAAAATTAGAAAACTAGATTTTAATACTTTATTTTTAATTGAGCTATACATTTTCCCCCACTCCTCTTCCTCCCTCCCCTCTCTTCTACTGTCCCCCACCATGTTCCCAATTTACTCAAGAGATATTGTCTTTTTCTCCTTCTTAGGTAGATCCATGTATTTCTGGAATAAGATTCCAGAGAGCACTAGCTAACTGTTACGAATCGGCAGGCATTAAGTTTTGCCCTGTCTCCTAATTGATGTCACAATCATTTCTTCCATGCTCCTTTTCTCTTAGAAAGGTTATTTCTTCTTATCTGTAAAACAGAAGTATTTAGGTTCCGGGAAGGTAAAGCAAGTAGAAGGTATATGTATGACTTTAAAACATTTTTTACACTTATTTGTGTGTGTGCGCGCGCGTGCGTGCACATGTGTACACAAGTAGAAGTCAGAGCGCAGCCTGCTGGGATTGGCTCTTTCTTTCCACTCTGTGGTCCTGGGATCCACATCCGATCACCAAGCACCCTTAACCTCCGAAGCCATCTTTAAAATGGAAGAACACATTCCTCAGGCTCACTGTGAACAAACTGCCTGGATTGAGAATTTGGTATCGATTTAATTGCCTTTCATTCTCCTTAAGACCATTGTTTGCCCCTTTCTCCACTTCCTTTACTACTTTAACTTCATTCAGAACACTTTACTGTTGTAAAAAGAAGAAAAAGTATGGGAAGAAAGAAAAATCTAACAATGTCCTCTGCTTAGCAACAGTATTGCATTCTAGATACTCTTTGCAAAGATTCATTGGATTTAGTATTCTTTTGTTGTTTTGAGACGGAGTCTACTGTAGCCCTGGACCTCTTGCTGCTGATAAACCTGAAAACCCTGTCCTCCAGGTTCCACCTCTGGATTGGCTGGGATTAAACCCCATATTAGGTGGTACTGGAGACTTAAACCTAGGGCCCCTGATACGTTAGGCTGCCTCTCTCTCCATGGACCTAAATCCCTAGCCAAAGAGTCATCCAGGAAGTAGGATAGAATGCATGATTTCAATTGAAATGACTACATATTAGTGGAATGTTTTAGTTTGGAAAGAGAAAGCAACCTAATACAATTTTGATTGCTTTGTTCTTCCTTCTCTCCCTTTGATTCTGTGCACCAGGAAGGGCTTCAGTAGGGTGAATTCAACAGATTATCCATAAATCCTTAGCACATTGGGTCATCAGATGCTTTGACTGTGAGCAGCTCCTCTGGTCCCAAGTATGTTCTCTGGGATTTGACAGTGCATATGTCCTGGGTACCAAAGAAGAAAAGGAGGGAGGACTGGGAAGCCAGAAGGTAGAAGCAGAAGGCATCAGAGGTGCCCACGGTGGTGCTGGAATATAGTCAAGGGTACAGAGCCACCTGAAGGCGCCTTGGACATCTTCGGGTATCAAGTCTTCGAATTTTCAAATGATAATGTCTCTCTCTAGCTTGCTCCCTCCCTCCCATCTTATCCAAGGGTGGCTGTGTCTCTGCAGTCTGAGATAGGGAGTCCTTTCTCCTTACATTGCTGGAAAGAAGTGGAGTAAGGTTCTCCATTTGGCATAGAACCATTCCTGGGACCTGGTACTTGTCTCTCCCTTGGGTGAGTTCTCTCTAATGCCTGGCCTCCTCCTCAGGGAACCGGTGGATGAAGTGCTGCAGATACCCCCGTCCCTGCTGACATGTGGTGGCTGCCAGCAGAACATAGGGGACCGCTACTTCCTGAAAGCCATCGACCAATACTGGCATGAGGATTGCCTCAGCTGTGACCTCTGTGGGTGCCGACTGGGAGAGGTGGGGCGGCGCCTCTACTACAAGCTGGGACGGAAGTTATGCAGGAGAGACTACCTCAGGTACCTTTCTCACACTCTCCAGGCACGGCTGAGTTTGACCACGTGGTCTCTAGCTCTTGTTCTGACTCTGAGGTGCCTGCCCAAGGGTGCTAGGCTGGGGAGGCTGAACCTCGGCTGCCTCTGCAGAGAGGCCTTGCGCTCTTCCTCTTCCGCTGCGGTAGCCATGTCTGCAGAGACACATCCCTGTGTGGTAATCACTAGTGTCTTTAAAGGTAAGAGAAGAATAAACACAGAATTCGGAATAAGGACAAAATTCTGGGGAGCGTATCAAAGGATAGGGTTTGGAGAAGTATGCATAGGGAAATGGAGTATCATGGGGACTGGGGGTAGAGAGAGTTCATTTAGAAGTTTCGGGGTGGGTTCTTAAGACCTCATTTTAATGCTCAATAAACATATCCAGGGGGCTGGAGAGATGGCTCAGTGGTTAAGAGCATTGCCTGCTCTTCCAGAGGTCCTGAGTTCAATTCCCAGCAACCACATGGTGGCTCACAACCATCTGTAAAGAGGTCTGGTGCCCTCTTCTGGCCTGCAGACACACACAGACAGAATATTGTATACGTAATAAATAAATAAATATATAAAAAATAAAAATAAACGTATCCATATATTTAGATATTCTTTTGTATGATGCCAATATTATTGATAAGAACTTTTAAAATAACCTTCTTGCTAATAAGCTCCAAGCACTGAGTCTCCCAGCAGAAAGATGGCATTCAAAAGCTATAAAGGGTGACAGCCCTGGATTCGGGAGGTCAGTCCCAGCCTCATTGCCTCCTAGTGCTATGGTCTGGGCAGTGGGGATAGGAATTGTAGTTACTTCTAAGGTTAAAAATAATACAAATGAAATTCTTGACTTGGTATGTGTCTTAAGAAATAGATGTTAGGTCATTTTATAATTGACATGTGTCGCAGCGGTATCATAAATTATTTTCCAATATAACGGACGAGGAGATGGGAGCTTGGGAGGATGAAATTGGAAGTGTACAAGGCCAAGTGAGACAGGAACTTTCCCCTGATCTGGGGCCCCCTCTTCTCCGTGTGAGTGTCTGGCACGCCCTGAGTGTCTGCCCGGCACGTTCTAGCGTCTCTAGCTTCCATATGAGCTGCACTGGAGGTAACTCTGCCCTGTTCTGTCAGATCCAGTGAGGTGTTCGACTGTCCGCTCTTTGTCACCCAACAGCGGCAGGAGAAAGCTCCTCCTGCATGTCCCCTGAGCGTGCAGCCCCGGTATATTAGGACCATCCAGCCTGTGGAAGAAGCCCTTTCAGACCCCAGCGCCCTTGACTGCTGGGGTGGCTCTTCCTCCTGTATTTGTTCTCAGGGATTTGCATATGTGAAATAAAAGCCAAACTGCTGGTAATGCCGCAGCCGAAAGAAGCTTGTCTGGTCTTCCAAAGACTGAATCAGCTTGTACACGCCTATGTCCTTCGACGAAAATCATTGCAAATTTAGTGGGCTTTTTGGAAAAAAGAAAAGAGAGCAAGCAGATCTGATTATACTTTTGTTGAATTTCTTTCTTTTTTAGAGTTATAGGCCAATAGAACAGAGATAAATACAGACCTGGTTTGACTCACCCCAGGTCTGCCAAATCAGTCAGAAGGCAGCTGGGTGAATGATGCCTACTGGGCCCCTGCCTCCATTCCTGTCGAATCATTTGAATCTTATTAAATGAAGTCAGATACAGTAAGGTCAAAGGAGCCGATTCCTCCCTATCTCCACGGTTTTATAGAACATTCAGGAAGAAAGGCAGCGCTGCCTGGGCTTGTTAATCTTTTCCATTTTCAAAAAGGAGAGGAAAAAAATAGTCTGGGAGAGTCCAGTGTTAATTAACTTGTGTCTTGGTGACACGAAATAATTCTTCTCCCTGCGACATTCCCAGGCAACATGTTAATTAACTCTGCATTAGTGCAGGCGTTCCCAGCCACCCTTTAATATTTATATTATTGTTATTAAAATGGGCAGCAGAAAGCTTAAGGCACTGACACCTCTTGACAAAGGAGGAATTTTCTTCTCCTCCTCCTCCTCCTGCTCTTCCTCCTCTTCTCCCCCCCTCCTCTTTCTCCTTCTCCTCCTTCTCCTTCTCTTCTTCTCTTTCCTCCTCTTTTCTCCTCTGTCTTCTTGGATGGTCCATCAGTCATGGGTTTGTTTACTTCAGTTCTTCGTGCTGATTTAATGGGGTGAGTTCAGAATGACTCAGTGGGTCCTCCAATGAGGTCCAGTCCCTCTCCCTAGAATAGCTTCTCCACATGATGGTCTTGAATGGTCAACTATCTTCTAGTCCTTTCGAGATATTCAACCTCAAAAACCCAGGCCCTCAGCTCAAACCTGCTACTGTTACATTATGTTGTCAGCGGCTGTTTATGTGGGTGCTAAGCCCAGATTCTCATGGATCCAGTTTTCATGAACTTTTATATGGGGCAATCCCCTCTAGCCTGTGGTTATGTCTCAACAACCGGCTATGCATCTTGTCAGCGCCTGTTGTAGCCAGAAATTTTGCAGCCTCACAAGACTGTGCAATGGCCCTGGTGCCAATACTTCAGGAGAGTCCCAAATCCCTGCAGCTTAGAGGGAATCCAAAGCCACTTGGAGATGCGAATTATGATTCAGGAGTCACCAGATATAGGGACAAAGGTCCTTTTGAGACTGTGCTACTCAACTCTCTTCCCCCTTCCCCGCTTCCCCTGAGGACATCATAAACTATTTGAATGTAAACCCTTGCCAGTGGTCTGCTTCTGGGTCATCCAGCCAAGACATGGGTTCTCTGAGCCAGAGATTAATGCGCACGTTAAGCGTCAAGTCCTGGCTTATTTTCATTACTGTTATCATCTTGGAGTTCCTGATTTGGAAAGGACTGCCAAGGTCTTTTCCTCTAGCCCTGGGCTTGCAGTGACAGACACGGAAGCCAGGAGAGGACATGCCATTTGCTCAGGTCACCTAGCTAGTTAGAGGTGACTCTGGGGACAGAGCTTATCTCCCAAACATTAGTCCTCTGTCCTTTCATTAACTGCCCAGTGTGGTGTAGTTTGCTTCCTGACTTCCGTCTAAGAAGCCCCCTCCTTTCCTTAAGGATCTCACACCTCAGGCAGTCGGATTCATTTGGTGCATACTGTTTTCTCTGTTGCGTGTCTCTGCTCAGCTCCAAACTTAATTTACTGAACTGTCAGCGCACCAGAATACACTTTCTGCTCTGTGCCCTCCAGGGTAGCCATTACCCACGCTCCACCACTGCTCCTGTAGGCTAGAGTGTACACCACGGATGAGTCTGCTTTCAGCCCACAAAGTGGGATCCCAAAGAGAGAGGAGCTCCAATCTCTCTACTCACAGACCCCTCTTATAGGCCATTCGCTCTGGCCAGAGGTCGCAAACTTTGGTAACTGCCTCTACCTCCCCTATAATCTCTTAGGATGCACCAGTTGATTCTCCCATTTTTCTTCTTTTGGTTTTTCGAGACAGGGTTTCTCTGTGGCTTTGGAGCCTGTCCTGGAACTAGCTCTGTAGACCAGGCTGGTCTCAAACTCACAGAGATCTGCCTGCCTCTGCCTCCCGAGTGCTGGGATTAAAGGCGTGTGCCAACACCGCTGGCTTATTCTCCCATTTTTCTAAGTGGGTAAGAACTGCTGATGAGAACAAGCGTTTACCAGGAATGGTCATAATGGCTCTACATGGAAGCTCCGAGCTGACATGCTGTGTTACAAGCTCCATATGAAAATGACCCCGCAGCAGAAGTTGGTGTTCACATAGCCAGTGTTGGCTCAGTCATTGATCTCTGATGCTGAGGCATGCCCTAAATGTTGCACTAGTGTCTGGGCACTGTAGCTACTGGGATAACTCGGAGAAATCAAGGCCACACGACCTTCTGGTCCTTATCCTGATGCTCTTCTGTTCTTACAGGCAGGCTCATCTTTAAACTTTGGCCATGGATAGATTCATTAGCACACAGATTGCTGAGCCTTCTCTTAGGTATCTCTATCGGGTAGAGGGGTAGTTGAGAATTTGTGTTTCTAACAAGCTCCTGGGTGCTGCTCATACTGCTAGTCCCTTGACCAACTCACCGAGAACTATTGCCCTGGCTCCTGCTAAGTTGCCTCGCCCACCCCAACACTAAACGTTGCTTGATTTGGTGGCTGATGCACTGAGGCTAAAGAGAAACTTGATTTAGGTGTGAGAAAAGTGATCTCCCCAGAGAGTCATGCTGAGGGGAGGGGGGGGGCATGAATGGAGATCTTCTGCACATCCTGGAGAGATGCTGTTTGTCCTCTGAGTCTCTGAGGCATGATTAGTGGGGCTGCATGTCTCCCGGGATGCTCCTGTCTCCTGGCAGCTGGGGCTCCAATGAGTAGTCATGTGGACATGGACTTTGCAACTTGAGACCGGGGAGATGACTCAAGGCACACTTCCCAGGGGGTGAAATTAGTGTCTGATGATATCGTAGAATTGGGAGCCTCATAATGATGCCCATTTTATTGCATTCCTGGTGAGTTACCCCTCCAAGGCTGGCTCCAGCTCCTTTTCTGTTAAGTTCCTCTGGGGAGGGGACATGTACTGCATGCCTGACTTCTTCTCACAAGTCACTCCAGTTACAGCTCTTCCAGAGCTGGTCCACGCAGCCTGGAGACATGGAGAAAAGCAGGAAGGACTCAGGGAAGGGAGGAATAACAGAAAATAAAATGCCACAGTGTTACCCAGCCTATTCTCTCTGCTTTCAAGGAAAGATTATCCTTGTTATGCAGGTGCGACTTTTTTGTTGGTTTGTTTTTTATTTTGAGAAAGCATATCACTGTGTGTCCCTTGCCATCCTCTTGCCTCAGCCTCCTGAGGACTGGGATTACAGATGTGTACCACTGTATCTGACGAGGTCCAGCTTTTCCTAGCTCTGTGGAATCCTGATAGAGAAAGAGCCAATCACCAATCCCTTCTGTCTGTTTTCTCTGCCCCATCTCTTAGCTTTGTTTTTATCCTTTTGGCCCCAGGCTTTTTGGTCAAGATGGTCTCTGCGCCTCCTGTGACAAGCGGATCCGTGCCTATGAGATGACAATGCGCGTGAAAGACAAAGTGTATCACCTGGAGTGCTTCAAGTGCGCGGCCTGCCAGAAGCACTTCTGTGTCGGCGACAGATACCTCCTCATCAACTCTGACATCGTGTGTGAGCAGGACATCTACGAGTGGACTAAGATCAATGGGATGATCTAGGCAGAGTCCCCGGCACCTTTGGGGAGGTGTTCGGTGGAAACACTGTCTCTGTTGGGTTCATTTTTAGGCACTTTGGGAACCTGAGGGTGGGTGAGGCATGACTTAGGAGACTGGACTCTCCTTGGGCACTAAGACATAGCATCCACATGACATATTGCAAAGGCCAAGACTTCAGTGACAAAAGGACCAGCCCTTAGAGAGAATTTGTGGTCACAGGCTATCCATAGTAACTGACAAGATTAGTGGAGGAAACATTTGGGGACCAGCATGCACTGCGCCATCATGGTAGGAGTGCCCAGCTAAGCAGTGCTGGGTAAAGACTGTGTGTGACCGTGGCGTTTATGGACTAGACATGTGCAATTACTTTCTTCCTGGCTTAGGAACTATGCTGTTCCAGCCACCGTCCTCCACACGAGAGAAGGAAAGAGAGAAAAGCAGGCATTCTTTTTTTCTTGGTCACCTTCCCATGGCCTAAAGCTTTGGAGCCAGGGGAAACTGCATGGAAATACATTTCTGTTGGGAATGAAATACACACCTTTCAATCAAACAAATATTTAAAGCAAAGTTGATGAATCACTGTTTTAGACACCTTCATTTGGAGGTGAGGCACCCCCACAGATTGTTTCTATACAAATGTAAATCTTAAGAAGTCAAAGTTGTTCAACTATTTTATTATCTTAGATTATATCAAAGTATTTGTTGTGTGTCATTAAAAAAAAAACTTGATTCTGAAGACTTAATAAAAATGACAAGCTAAAATCCCATGCTGTTGGTGTGAAATGATGTACAATTCGGGCTAGCAGGGAAATGGTCTGCTATTTTCTCTCAGAAAGGTGAAGTAAATAAGCAATTTATTTCTAGGCCAAATAAAAGTTTCCATTTATTGCACGGGTTTATATGAGGTTTATATAGGTTTCTGTATTACGGGCAATTATATAACAGGCCATCACATAGCTCAGAGGGACGTAGAATAATTAAGTTGTTATTGTAAAATGTGCATTTCACTTCGGCATTGTGTGGAATGAGTGGAAGGCAGCAAGATCATTGCCTTTGGGAAACTTGTAACCTAGAAAGCACACAAATACATAAAATAGATTCCCTTTGGGAGAGAAGGTAATTACCTGGCCTGAAATGTGGCGAAGATGCTGAGCTTGACATTTCTATTTTCCAAGATATGTGTCTCAGGGTGTTTTATGACAAGTGGTTACGTTACGAGGACCTTACTTTGAGGATTTAAGGCTGGCACCTTAGCTTGTGTGCTCGCCTGCACCCCCATCTGGGGTGTGATCTGACTTCAAGCGCCCCCTGGTGGTCATTCCTCAACCTACTAGTCCAAGGGCGTCCCAGGGAATGACAGATCTCCGTGAAGGATATACTTGCAATTATTTCATAAAACCATTGGCAAACACTAGATGTGTTTAATTATCAAGATGTCAGAAACATGCAGCTAAAGCTGTGTTTAATTAACTTGAAAGTGCTCTAACGTCTCTGTCATTGAAGCTTTTTTTCTTTAATTCTAGAGGAGGAATAATAAAGCAATGTCTCTCTTGGCCTGTAAAATGCTCAAAGTGCTCCAGAGATCTGACTGCTTACGGTGGCCTATTTAAAATGAATCCAATTATCTCGAACCGCGGCCTAGGTGGCCATCAGGTGCTCCTGAGGAGGGGATGATTGCTCTAACTCTGCAGCTCTCAGACTGCAGTCCCTGAGCCTGGCTATCTGCATCACCAGGAACTCGCTGGAAATAGACCCGGGCACCCTATCCTCCAAACACACAGAGGCAGAAACCCAGCTGGGGGCTGCCTGTCCTGGAGCAGGCTCTGGGGGTGACTCTGACTCGCGCTCTGAAGTCTAAAAATGGCTACTTTACCTACCTCCCAGCTAGCGGGACCGTGCATTCTAAATTGTTAGTATTCAGTATATGACATGAAGGTTAACCGCTGAGGAATTCACACATGTAGACGAACATTGCTTCCCCAAGGGCCCGAAACTGAGAAGTTCATTGTTCTTCCTCGGCTAACAGCTTCTCTTGCTCCTCATCTAACACCAGCCACAATTCAGTCTACCCCCCCCCCTTTTTTTTAAATCTGTGTTGTTCTAATTATATCTAGTTGAACATGGCAGTGAGGTTACAAGAATGAAGGATACATATCTAAGGACTAAAATAAAAGGCATTCCCACTTTACTTGAAGTGCTAAACACCGTATTAGCGCATGTGAAGTTATAAGGTACATCAAGAGGATCTGAGCCTTTATTTCTGACTGACTGAGAAGCCTTTTATATTTAATCCCATTCTTAGACTGCACGCTGCCATTGATATGCGATTTGCATGTCTTCCTTCCATATAACAGATACATTACCAAGGTGAGTTCACTGTACCCTAACAAGTACTCCCACTGGAGACTGTACAGATATTTTAATCTGCATAATACCTGTTTTGTTAAACTTCTTGCAATTATGTGTGTGTTCGAATATAGTTTTTGTGATGTTCAAAATTGAGCCAAAGCCTTTGCACATACTAGGCAAGTGTTATTGCGGTCAGCCTAACATTTGTAGCACACCAACGATGATAGTAACAGTATTATTGCTACGTGATGGTTTTCCTTTGATTTTGTTTGAGACAGAGCCTCCTTGATGCCCAGGATAAGCTGGAGCTCACAATGTAACACAGGCTGGTTCTAAACTTGCAATGCTTCTCCTTCTTACTCCTGGATGCCAGATTTGTAGATCTTCCAGCACACCTGGCTGTCCCCATAATAAATAAAAATAAGACGATCATTGGTTAATGTAAATTTTATTGCTAACCCCCAACTATAGTACAATTCCTAGACCATCACCATCCCCCAAAAGTGATCCTTGACTGCCCCCATCTTTATTTTCTTTTTTTTTTTTGTGTGTGTGTGTGTGTGTGTGTGTGTGTGTGTGTGACTCTGGTGCCATGGTGTGAATGGGGAGGCAAGAGGACTCTAGGGAGTCAGTTTTCTCCTGCCCCTTCTAGGATCTGGAAAATGAATTCAGTCATTGGACCTGTTGCATGTACTCCACACACTGAGCCACCTTGCCAGCCCTTGTGGGTACATAAGCAGTGTTTGCAGAAAACCACCGTAGGGATCCCAATACCTAAACCCTAACTGACTGCAGAGAAAGAGGCCCGCTCCCAGAGCCTCCTGTGGTGCTCCTGGACTGAAGGCGTCACTGTTTTGTCCAGACCCAGCAGATGGGAGCTGGGTAGCACACCTTCCCCGGCCCAAACACTGACCCATCAGTTCCCTGGAAGTGTTTTTCCTCTCTTCTTAGGAGTTTCCTCTGCTGGGAAGTGGCTTCTTCCATTGCTCCAGGAACTCAACCTGTGCTTCTCAGGAAAGCTTGGGCTCCCAGAGAGCTAAACTGAAACACCAGCTGGGAGCTTTAGCCACTGAAGTCTTGGGTTTTAATTACAATGACAGATCTGCTTAAGAGTCCTCCACGCCGCACTTCCTGGGCCAGATGCCTGCCCTTCCAGGAAGCTTCTGCTTATATTGTTACCTGTGTGTACTGTGGAGGACCCTGAAGCCAGGTGTCTGAGGTCCTCCATCCCAGCTGGGGCAGGCTGCTTTCTCTGGGCCTCTCAACCCACTACCCTGATGCCAATTTAGGCTCATCCTACTACACAGAAAGATGCACCAGGGAGTAAATGAGAGTTTACCAGAGAGTGGTCACTTTTTGTTGTTTGTTTGTTTTGTTTTACAAGACAGAGTTTCTCTGTGTAGCCCTGGCTCCTGGCTGTCCTAGAACTAGCTCTGTAGACCAGGCTGACCTAGAACTCACAGAGATCTGCCTATCACTGCCTCCTGAGTGCTGGAATTAAAGGTGTGTGCCACTTCTACCGGGCCAGAGAGTGGCCACTTTTGTTTTATGGATCTTATGAGGGAAAATTCGTGACATCCCTCCACACACATATCCTGAGCCAGCAACAGGACTTTGTCTATATGGTAATCCTACACACATACCCACAGCCACACCACACCACACACAAACAGCGATAGGGCGTTGTTTATATGGTAAGCCTACACACACACACACACACACACACTCCACAGACACAAACAGCAACGGGGCGTTGTTTATATGGTAAGCCTACACACACACACACACACACTCCATGACACAAACAGCAATGGGGCATTGTTTATATAGTAACCTTGCGCACGCAGGTGCACACACACACACAGCAGTGGGGTTTTGTTCATACTGTAACCCTACACACATACACACGTACACACACACACTCCACAGACACAAACAGCAATGGGGCGTTGTTTATATGGTAAGCCTACACACACACGTACACACACACACACACACACACACACACACACTCCACAGACTGTAACCCTACACACACACACCCTGAGACTGCAACAGGACTGAATTTATATTGCAAATAATTTTTTTTTCTTAAAACAAAAAGCTTCTTATCACCCAACAGAGAAAATCAATACCTTTTCCCCCAGTTACAGGATGCTTACGCTTAGTCTATTGGGAAATGTCAACAAAACACAAAAATGAAAAATAAGCACATAACAAAGATATGTGAAAAGTACAAAGGCAACAGATTAGCTCGGGGGTGGTTGTCTAGGAGGAGGAAGAGGTAGCGTTTCCCATGGCCCTGTCCCTGGGAAGAGCCTGTGTGGGAAGAGCCAGGAGTCAAGTACCTGGCAGGATGCCGCTCTAAGTGAGCTCTGAGCGCATGCGTGGAGGCTTGGGGCTTGGCTAGCAGGTGGCTGGGGAGCGTCCGGTGGTGTTCAAATTCCAGTTCTGGGCCTTGACTAGCAAGTTAGCTCAGTGGTGGAACAGGATCTTTAATTCTACTTTCTCACAGGACACTACTGTGCCAGGCCCAAGTGGGCCCAAGTGAACTTCATAGGCCCCGCCCCCGCCCCGCCCCCACCCCCATGCTGATGTTGCTGACTTGGTGTTTGGCTTCTCTAAGCTTCCGCTGCATTCATTGCCCGCACTTCTCTTGTTTTATTTCCCACCTTGCTCCCTACTTTAAGACGTCATTTGGGAGGAAGGCCCTGTCTCCAGCCAGCAGAGCACAGGGTTGAGAGCCCTGTGGCTAAAGCCTGCTTCTGTCTGTCCCTGGCTGTCCGACCTCAGGCAAGCCGCTTCACAGGTCTGGGCGTCAGTTTCCTCAGCAAGTGACAGTAGGTAGAAACGGCCGCAGGGGGCTCTTCTAGGCGTTTGAGTTCATATTCATAAAGCTCCGGGCTCTTCACTGACACCAGGTAGGCCAGAGTTACACATGTAGAAAGGACTAAATGTTTATGGGGTGCATAGGGGAGGAGAGCAGCCTGGCGAGTCAGTTTATAGGGGAGACAGACTTTTCTGTAATTAAATAATTGCATTTATCTATGTACTGTGTGTGTGCATAAATGTGTGTGTGTACCCATGTGTGCCACCCTGTGCACTTTGTAAATCAGAGCTCAACTCGTTTGAGTTGGTTCTCTCCTTCCACCATGTAAGTCCTGGGGCAGGCTGGGCAATTAGTGCCTTTACCCACTGAGCCATCCCGGTATTCTGTTTTCAGAAGGGATTGGAGAGTTCTGTTCTTTGGAAATGTCAATGCAGTGAAAGATGGTGAGCATCTGTGAAACGCTTCAGACTAAAGAAGGCTCCGGTCAAGTAAACAGAACATGTGAGTCTACTGAGAACCCAGTAGTCTTCGGTAAACAGTGCTACAAACAAACAAACAAAACCCATCATTAGGGACTGGGGAAATAGCTCTGGTAATGAAGCACTTGGGCACAGTGCTGAGACCTTGGATCTTAAGAATCTGTGTAAAAGCTGGGAGAGTATGATGACGTCCCTGGAATCCCAGCGCGAGGGAGGCGGAAGCAGGGCATCCCCCGAGCAAGAGGGCTAGCTAAACTAGCAGGAACAGTGGGCTCCATGTTCAAGGGAGACCCTGACTTAGTGTATGGAGTGTGACCAAGGAAGGCACCTGGTGTGTTGTTTTGTGTCAACTTGGCACAGACTAGAGTCACCTGAGAGCTGGGATCTTCAGCTGAGAAAATGCTTCCGTGCGATCAGGCTGTAGGCAAGCCAGTAGAGCATTTTCTTAACTAGTGAGTGATGTGGGAGGGCCCGGCCTGTTGTGGGTACCCCCTGGGTGATGGCTCAGGTTTCTATAAGAGAGTAGGCTGAGAAAGCATTGATGAGCAAGTCAGGAAGCAGCAGCCCTCCATAGCCTCTGCATCAGCTCCTGCCTCCAGGTTCCTGACTTAAGTTCCCAATTTGGCTTCCCTCAGTGGACCAAATAAACTCTCTCCTCCCCAAGTTGCTTTTGGTCATGGGTTTCATCACAGCAATAGTGACTCTAAGAAGTGTGGCTTCAGGCTTGGGCTTTGACATGCTTGTGCATGTGTGACCTTCTTACATGTGTTCCCCTCAGATACCATTGGGTTAGTTGAAAAAGTTGGAACATGAAAAGGCATATTATTGTAAAGTGTCCCATAAAATTCTTTGCTGAGGTTGATAGCTGTCTATAAAATCAAACACATATACTGAAATATCTAGAAATGAAGGGCCATATTATATCTAATTTATTTCCAAACGGCTGAAAACCATGCATGTGTATATGTGTATGAGAGAAAGAGAGAATTTGAATGTGTGTATAGAGAAAGAGAAGAAAAGGTAAGGCAAATAGGGAAATGTCAACAAAAGGTTAATCTAAGCAGTGATGGATGAACATGCTATTTTTATTCTTGAATTTTTTTCTATGATTGGGACTATCTAACAAAAAGGTTTGCTCCATTCTTAATTCAGGAATCTTAGCTTTTTCTTGTCTGGGCTCCTGGTTCTATTGGGAGGAGAGCAAAAGCAGCAGAAGAAAATCCCAGTCTGGAGTCCCATGATGCACCAGTGATCCTAACATGTTGCTGGCGTCAGAAATGATCTTTGCTGGAAGTGAGAGGCTGAGGCAGGAGGACTGCTGTGTGTTTGAGGCCAGTGTGGGCTAGAGTGAGATCTTGTCTCAAAACGCAAACCCGTTGAGCTGAAACAAGTGACCCCATCGATGCTTGCCACCACACAGTACCTACAGGGGCTGCGGGAGGATTGGTTTAGTGACAATTTCTGAAGCAGGTTATCTCTCAACCCTGGAAAATGAACTTGCTAGAAGTTTCATATTTCCTTTGTAATTAGGATCGGAATCGCATCGCTTGACTCTGGAAATGTGCGTATTAAGGCAGGAATGTAAACCGTCACCTTTGCTTGAATGTCTTCGAACTGACTTAAAAGACGTTTGAAAGCACGAGCCTCCGAGGCGGCTCTCTGCCAGTGCTAGGAATTAATTCTCCTGGGAAGAAGTCATTTCTACAAGTTAATAGAATCTTTGAAGCTCAATCAGGCCAATTTTCATTGTCACATTGTGATGCCTTTGAACTTGGCTCATTGAATTAGCCCACTGGATGACCACCTTGAAGATGGTTTTGCTGGTGATTCAGGCGGCCTCTCTGCGGTTCGGTGTCCCGTCCTATCCCGTTCATCCTCATTGCTTAATGAGAAGCTCCAGGCAAACACTCCCTTTTCATTAAATAGTAGCTAAAAGAGACTTGTAGCTAACATGATAGAAATGAGCTGAAATCAAGAATCCCAGTGCTACCACTAATGAGGCCACCGGGTCTGTCTCCTCGTGTGCAAAATGAGGAAGTTAGGTCGTTTCATCAATCTAGTATTCAGATTTTTTTTTAGAAAGTATTGTTTTATTTTATATGAATGGGTGTTTTGCTTTCATGTGTGCTTGTGTTCCGTGTTGGAGCTTGGTGCCTGAGGAGGCCAGAAGAGGGCAATAGATCTCCTTGGACTGGAGATGCGGAAGGTTGTAGCCACCATATGGATACTGGGAATCAAGCCCAGGTCCTTTGGAAAAGCAAGTGCTCTTAAGTGCTGAGACATCTGTCCCGCCCCTGGCACTCAGAATTTGCTTTACAGACAGGTAAGTATTCCAAGGAGGAGCAAGCATTTGGTTGCAAGGTGCTCTTAAGATTTTGTTTCTGGGGGGGCTGGAGAGATGGCTCAGAGGTTAAGAGCATTGCCTGCTCTTCCAAAGGTCCTGAGTTCAATTCCCAGCAACCACATGGTGGCTCACAACCATCTGTAATGAGGTCTGGTGCCCTCTTCTGGCCTGCAGGCATACATGCAAAACAGAATATTGTATACATAATAAATAAATAAATAAATATTTTTTAAAAAAGATTTTGCTTCTGGGGTTTGAGCTGAATGAAGTTTCTGCCTACAGCAAATATGGATAATATTCCAAAGATATCACAAAGTTGATGAACTATGGCTTCTAAGACCAGGTCCTAAAGACAGGATGACTTGAATGTTGCTGTCTGCTGGATCGATTATTCTGGAGCCGTCGGCTCCACAGGGAAATCCACGTGGGTGAGGAGGAACTGGAGCTACTCGCTTAACCAACCCTCCTTTACCCATCTTGGAAACTAGCTCCCTGGAAAGTGGATCCTTTCTGCCCAGACTTTCAGATGATGTAGCCCCAGTTTGTGTCTTAGACAAAACCTTCCTAATTTCCCACACCCAGTGAGCTAAGCTTCTCCTGAATGTCTGACCCATAGAAATTTTGGGAAATTATAGCATTATCATAAGCCCCTGAGTTTTGCAATAATTTGATGTATAGCAAGCTGAGATGCTTAAATCCAACTGTCCACGTGACCTCTGGGTGTGTCTGTGAGATTGAGTTAAAAATGAGATGACTCACCCCAAATGTGGATGGCACCGTCCTGGGGGCTGAAGAGGCAGAAAGCTGAGTAGAAAGCAGTATATACCTCTTTCTGCTTCCCAACAATGGGCGCTATTAGTATCCAGGCATCTGTACTGGCCTGACCTTGGGGTATACGTCCTCAGCTGTAGCCACTAAGAGTACCACCTGTGCACCTTCACTATGTTCCCTTTTAAATGGACCCTGCTCACCTCCCATCTCTCTCTTTCTCTGTCTGTCTGTCTGTCCCTCCCCTCCTCTACTGCTGTCCCCAGAGGCCAGTCTCCCCTCTCCCTTCCCCTTCCCCTGGCGTCTTTCTCTCCGAATTATAGCAGGTACAATATCCTAACTGCCTCATCCTCCTAACACTGCCTTCCCCGACATGATGAACTGCTTCATCAAACTGTGAGCCAAAAGAAATCCTTCCTTCCATTAGGTTTTTTGCCATAGCAATGAGAAAGGCAACCAATATACAAGCTATAATTAAAACACATTTAGTAACTTTTATAGCAATTTGATGGAGCAATTTTACATCTAATGACTCAGTGATAAAAATGTGGGGCTTTTATTTTGTATGCCTTTTTAAAATTGTATGTTCCTTGTCATCTGGTTTTTATGGCACTATACAAAAGCATCAGCGAATGGTAGATTGAAGAATTAAAAAATAATTGGCCCCACTCCACACAAGTTTGAGAACATTAGTCAGAATATTACAATCTTTGTGCCAAGTTGAAAGGGTTTTAAAATTATCTGGTCTAGCCTCCCACTTGGTGATAAATTGCCTTTTACCGTTTTTCAGCAATGAGGTTCTGATTCTTGGCAGTGTTGGGACCATCAGTGCTACTCAACATGGCTTTCTCTGAGTACTTCCATGTCAGTGCCCATCCCGGGCATTTATGGTCCATATGCAACACTGCTCAGCAGGTACTTCTAGCCCAGTCTCATAGAAGAGGAGATTGAAGCTTGGAGTAAAGCTGGCATTTTTGACTAATCCAGACCATTTGATTCCAGACTCAGGGTATAGCCTCTGGCTTTTTCAGTGTATTTGTACCCAATACGCTTCATTTTATCTAGTAGAATGATATGTTTTCTCTGCTGGAAGTTACACTCATTTAAGAAGAAAAGGACATGTGATATAGGCCATGAAACAGAGTGTTTGGGGGGCCAGAGAGATGGTTCAGTGGTTAGAGCACTTCTTGCTCTTCCAGAGGACCCAAGCTGACTTCAATCCCTAGAACCTTCTGCTTCGGTGCTGAGGCAGAGGGTGAGACGGGAGAGCAGCCTGGAAACTAGCTTTGATAGCCTCAGCAGAAACAAAAGAAACCCTGCCTCAAAGTAGAAAGGAAGAATACATCTAAGAAAGTCATATGTGGCATGTGTATATATACACACACACACACACACACACATTTTTTAAAAAAAGGTATAAAAGAATAATCACTTCTACAAGTCCACATACCACAGAGATTGTTTGATGATAATAAAGTCTAGAACATATCTGCCCCATGGCAAATACTATGTAATCAGCCCCCATATCCATAGGTTCCACGTGCAAAGATTTAACCAACACCAGCCTCAGAACATCTTTTTAAAACCTGCACTGATGGACAGCTTGGTAGTTAAGAGCACTTGCTGTCCTTGCAGAGGACCTGGGTTCCAGTTTCCAGAACCCACGTGGTGGCTCTCAACCATCAGTAACTCTTGTTCCAGGAAGCCAATTGCCTTCTTCTGGTTGCCAAGGTTGCACTACACACACACACACACACACACACACACACACACGTTACACTTACATACGTGTAGGCAAAACACCCATGCACATACAAATAGATAATTCTTTAAGAACATGTGCCTCTAGTGAGCATGCCCAGATTCTTCTTGTCATTGTCTAACAGACTATTGTAGCTCCTCACATCATGTTTACACGGTGATCGTGAAAGGGCTCTGGAGATGGTTTTTACGGGAGGATGTGTAGAAGTCATATGTAAATCAGGTGACATACATGCTTGCCCATCCACAGATTTTAGAATCTGAGTGGAGCTCTGAGAGTCAGTCCCCACAGATCCCAAGGGGTGACTTATTACTTACATGGTCACATCCTAAGAATTAATTATTAGGTTAAAGAAAAGCCAAATGCTAAATTCACTCAAACTATTTTTAAGAGTGATTTTTGTAGCAAAGATGGGATAGAGACACATGGGACTTTGGGTAAAGTTATTGTCAGTGTTGTTGCCCGAAATAACAGAAGCTGAGAACTGGGGGCCTAGAAGGGGACCTAGAAACATATTTCTTTTTCCCGGAGGAGAGGAGGAGATCCAGAGAAAGTCAAGACGGTGAGCCTGAAACTGCAAGGAATAGCTAACTGCTCAATACCTGTCCAAGATTCTCCAGCTCACAGTCCTGGATACAAAGGCTTGAAAGAATAAAGTATTTCAGGACCACTCAGCACTCCTGCAAGCAAGAGCACTCTATTTGGGCAAATAATAAACTCGGAATCTGCTTATCAGCTCTCCTAATGGAAATGACAACCAGCAAGGCAAAATGCCTCTCGATTCTCAGGATAACACAACCGGCTCAGGGGATCTCCAGTTATTACTGATGGAACCCTCCCAGCGATTACACCTCGGAAGAATACTAACGCGGGCAGCCAGCAAAGACAGAGCTGAAGGAGGGGGAAGGAAGTAAGGGCTAAGGCCCTGCACAATGCGGCCGATATTCAAATTGAGCTCTCCTGAGCTCTGTCTAATATCAGCCAGCACCATTTTTTAAAAGAGAGACGTATCGGTTGCAGTCAAGGTTTTTATTTTACTTTCCCCCATTCTTCACTGCCTGGATGAGGGAAGTGGGGGAGAAAAAAGAAAAAATAGAGTCACCAGCTACATTGCTTTTTAACTTAATACCCTTGAGTAAGGGCAGTCACAGCGAGGCTTGCTGGAGTCGGCGGAGAGAGCGAGAGAGCCGTGCGAAGGTCCTTGTCCCCGAGCCTGGGTTGCAGCAGCCATCCGGCATCATTTTCTTCAGGTAAAACCTTGCTTGCCGCTGCCAGGGCATCTCTGCATCAAATTATTTGGATTCCAGACACATCGACAACACAATGAAAGGCCCCTGCCAATTTTTGCAGCTTGCTTGGAAAAGAACACCAGAAAGCCTGCATTAGTCATTTCTAAGACTCCCAGGTTTCTGCTGTAAATTTGGGCCTGCCTCCAGGTGAGGCCCTGTGGCTTCGCTATCTAATCTTGTAACCCTTTGCAGCCAGTTTCTTACCATAAACACGTGCTTAAAACCCTGGCTCAGATTGGCCACCTCTCAGAACCTTTTTTTTTTTCTTTCTTGTGGGGCTGGAGCTGTCACCACCGCCACCGTTCCTGTTTTTTCACGCAGAAATTTGACAAGGGCCCTCTCATCATGGCGTTGCTGAGGTTAACCCAGCTCGTTTAAATGAGAGATTTTCAAGGTGTCCCTCCACCCCAAGTCTCCCTCCTCGTTGTCTTTTGTCTCCCTCCCACTCTTTCCTTCCTTTCTTCTTTCTTTTAATTTTTATTTTTTGCTTTGTTTTGTTAGGGACAGAGGCACAACTAACCCAGACTGGTCTCAAACTCACTACGTGGCAGAAGCTGGCCTTGAACTCCTGATCTTCCTGTATCCAATTCCAAAGGGCTGGAGAAATTTTTGAATAATAGTTTTTACAGTTTAGGAAAATTTTCACAATCTAAATAGGGGAAATTGCACATTGTTGCGCAATCTCAAATTTCCATATATTTTATGCATGCACATAGACATACACAATACATATTTAACTAGAAGAAAATATAGCAAGGCGAGTGGTAATTATTCTGTTTCTTCTTTACCTTTTTGTTTATTTTCTAAAGCAAGCAAGGGTTGCATTTGTAGCCAGGAAAGAAACGCTATTTATAAAGATAATTTCTACCACCAGTGGCAGCACACGCCTTTCTGAGTTCCAGGCCAGGCCAATCTGATCTACAATTCCAGGACAGTCAGAACTACACAGAGAAACCCTGTCTCAAACATGCAAACAAACAAAGATAACTTCTACCAAGGATGTTTTTAGACAAAAAAAGATTGTTTTCACGGGCCCCTGGGCAACAGAGCTGCTCCAAGAGACGTCATCTGTAAACTGGAGAGTTTGGTCCTAAAGGAGCAGAAGTGGCTTCATTCACCCATTGGCATTCTCTCCTATGAACTCAGCTGTCCAGAGAGCAGACACAGGCGTGGGAAAGAAGGACAACGAAGAAAGGAATGAAAGAGTGAATCCCTTAGCTGGCCAAGTGAGAAGGAGACAAACTTGCTAGCTGATCTGTCACAGACCCTGGGTAAACTTCCAGTCCAGTAGCTGCTATACTAGGCAGAGCCACGGGTTCTTTTTCCCATGAGGCCTTGGTGATTTTATAGTGATTGGATCAGACCAGAACCTTGAGCGTATTAGACAAATGCTCTAGCACTGAACTGCAACCCAGTCCCCTGATTTGTGTGTCTATCTGTCTCCGGGCTATGTGACACATCTAGAAGTCTACTGCTCCGGGTCTCTAGCAGCAGAGGCCACAGGTCCAGAATTACCGAGTCAGGTTTGGCATTGACTAGATCCCCAGTGCTCTTTATGCACTTGAGAACTTGAGAAGTACTGATCAAATGTAATGAAGAGGATATGATGTTCTTTCGGTAGCAAAACATGTCTTTTCAAGCCAGTGAGAGGTACTCACCTGTCATCCTAGCTCCGCAGCAAGCTGAGGCTCAAAAGGCCTCTTGAGAGCACGGATTCTAGATCAACCTGGGCAAAACAGAATCTGTCTCAGTAAGCAAGTAAATAAACATTTGCTTTAAAGATAATATTGTACAGGGGGAAATACCTAGAAACAGATCTGACTGATGGCCTGAGTGTGAGATCTCTGCCCTCTCTGGAGTTGCTATGCTGCGAAGTTGGCCATTAGTGTTAAGAATCTGTTTTTGCCAGGTGGTGGTGGCACACACCTTTAATCCCAGCACTCCGGAGGCAGAGGCAGGCGGATCTCTGTGAGTTCAAGGCCAGCCTGGTCTACAAGAGCTAGTTCTAGGACAGGCTCCAAAGCTACAGAGAAACCCTGTCTCAAAAAACCAAAAAAAGAATCTGTTTTCTAGTTCTTAAAAAAGATTTATTTTAATCAAAAAAGTATGCCTACTTGTATGTGTCTAAGGGGTGTGTGTGCATGTAACTGCAGGAGCCCACGAGGTGAGAGGCGATGGGTCCTCCTGGAGCCGGGGTACAGACGGCTTTGAGCTGCCCGACGTGGTTCTGGGAACTAACCACTGCTCTCTGAAAGGGCAGCCAGCTCACTTAACCACTGAACCATCTCTCTAGTGCTGGGTTGGTAAGATCCTAGCAATTTGTTTAGCAACTAATCTTTTTGTAGATACCGTAAGCTAATTTTTCTCGTGTTTCTAAACCATTATGTCCTCAAGGGAATGTTATACATTCACTTTGGGTTTCCAATTTTGCTCAAAACATTAATTTTATAATCACTCTTCATCAGCACTGAACAACGCGTTTTAAAGAGAACATTTTTCAGAAGTATGCTACTGGCTTTCCATTTTGGAGACTGTACTTTTCTATCATTGCCTACTCCCACTAATTAAGTTTGATCAGCAAGATGGCAGTCACTCAATTCTCCCATCCTATGCTTAACAGTGACTTAAAATTTTATGTTCCATAATGTCTTTCCATTATACTCCAACATTTGACTGCAGCAAAAAAAAAAATCATTGTATAATTGTATAATTTCTTGGATGGCATAAAAATATCAATACTATCAAAATAGATTTTTGCTACATCATCCAATACCAAACTTGAAGCTCGAACAAGAAGTATAGAATAGACTGGAAATGTAAAGGCTCATCTGCCTGCTGCAGTCTCTTACCTTGTTTGCCAAATGTGTGGGGTTGCTGCACATAACTCTGGTTCTAGATCTATTTTCTACAGGCAAAAACCTGTCTCTACTTCCTTGTTATTAACTAGGCAGTCTCCCTTTCCCAAACCCTCACAAATGAGCAGTTTTCTTCTTGGAAGTTCAAAACTCTCCTAGTGTTTGGTTTGTTTATTTGCTTTGGTCTTGGGTGTTTCATTTTTCTGTATATGAATTTGTCTGTGTGTATGTGAATGAAGACATGCATATGCCATAGTGGTGTGTGTGCAGGTCAGAGGACAACCTCAAGGGTCAGCCTGTGCCTTCTCTCTTATTTAAGACAGGGTCAGACTATCTGGTCCTTGAGTTCCCAGGGAGTCTCTTTCCTACCCCTCGTTTTTTTGTCATAGAAGTTCTGGGATTGCAGATGTGTCCCCTGACACCCCCTTTGCCCGGGTGCTGAGGACCAAATTCATGACCTCTTGCTTGTGCAGCAGCAGGTATTTAACCCTCTGCTTTAGTTACTTTTCTATTGCCGTGATAAAACACCATGACCAAGGCAACCTACAAAAGACACCATTTAATTTGGGCCTTACGGTTTCACAGGGGTAGAGTCTATGACCATTACGATGAGGAGCAGAGCAGCAGGCAGATAGGAGCAGTAGCTGAGAGCTCACATCTTGATCCACAGACACAGGGCCAAGAGAGAGCTAACTGTGAAAGACAAACTTCCCCCAGCAAGGCCACACCTCCTAATCCTTTCCAAACAATTCCACCAACTGCAGACCAAGTACTCAAACAAATGAGCCTATGGGGACCATTTTTTATTCAAACCTCCACACCCACTGATCCATCTTCCTAGTCCTGTTTTTCTGTTTTGTTTTGTTTTTGTTTTGATACAGAGTCCTGTTATATAGCCCAAGATGGACTTAAACTCTCTGCCTCAGCCTCCCTAGTGCTGGTATTACAGTATATACCACTATGCCTGGCTCACAAGTCTTATAGCTTTATCTGTTTTATGTGGCTTCCCCCACCCCTCCTCCCTCAAGGACATAGGTCTAAAGTAATCAAGAGTAATGAGTAGCATTTCTTTTCTTCCCTCCCTCCTTCCCTCCCTCCCTCCTTCCCTCCCTCCCTCCTTCCCTCCCTCCCTCCTTCCCTCCCTCCCTTCCTCCTTCCCTCCCTTCCTCCCTTCCTCTCTCTCTCTCTCTCTCTCTCTCTCTCTCTCTCTCTCTCTCTCTCTCTCTCGACCTGGCTGTCCTGGAACTCACTCTGTAGCCCAGGCTGGCCTCTAAGTCACAGACATCCGCCTACCTCTGCTCCTGAGTGCTGGGATTAAAGGCGTGCACCACCACCTGGCAGCATTTCTTGTCCTTTTCAAAACTGGTTCATTTATTATTGCATCTGCCATAATTTGTTTTTTATTTCATTCCTTTAAAATGTGTAGTACTTAGCTGGGCAGTGGTGGTGCACACCTTTAATCCTAGCATTTGAGAGGCACAGGCAGGCGGATCTCTGTAAGTTTGAGGCCAACCTGGTCTACAGAGTGAGTTCCAGGACAGGCACCGAAGCTACACAGAGAAACCCTGTCTTGAAAAAAAAAAATGTGTAGTACTGAGCCTGAGGAGATGGAACCAAGTTTGACTCCCAGCACCCATATGGCAACTTGAAATGCCTGCAACTGCAGTTCTCAAGAATATGATGCCCTCTCCTGACCTCTGTGGGCACCAGACACCCACAGGGTAAACTGATCTACAGGCAGGCAAAGCCTCCATATACATAAAATAAAATAACAAAAAAATGAATGTAGTATTCATTGGTGTCAATGTGACATTATGTTATCAAATGTCGGATGGGTGTCATAAAGGAAGACAATGTGAATTGCTGTCCTCTATCCTGGATAATCTTCTCCCTAGACATTACCTTGTCAAAGCTGAATCATGTCTACTGTGCACACAATGCCATTTCTCATTTCCACACCAATTTTGTTTGTCTCTGTCTATATATATTATACCATATTTCAACCTTGATTTCTTAACATGCCATTGAAATGCTCTCTGCCTTCTGCTTATCGAGTGTGTGGTAAATACCGCCAGGCCTTGCTCTTGTTTTCAGTCTTTAGTTGATACATTTTTCAATCCTTAAAGAAATTAGAATATGAAGATTATTAAAGTAAGATGTTGATTGGGGAAAGGTTCTGCATTGGCAAGAATTTTTGAATAAATTGTTTCTGAAAACCTCCTACCTGTACTGATGGTAAATTTAAACAATGTAAATTTGATGAAAAATTAAATTTATTTCCTTTATTCCTTCCTTTATTTCTATCTTATATAGCCCAGGATGACCTTGAACTCCATATATAGCTGGGGATGACTTTCAACTTTTGATCCTCCTGCCTCTACCTCTTGAGTACTGGAATAACAGGTCTATAATTTTCTCTCATTAGGCCATCACATTTGATTTATTTGGTGCTGAGGATCAAACCTTGATATTTGTATGCTAGGCATGCATATAAAATAAAATATTAATTTTATCAACTGAACTACATCCCTAGCCTCAAAGGGTTAAATTTCAGAGATAATGTTTTATAGATAAACATCAGCTACTGTTTCATGCTAATACTTGAATAGAAAAAAATTCAGTCTCCTGTTTGCTTTTCTGCTTTTTTTCAGGTTATGCTTGACACAAACACTAGCAGCCAATCTATATCCTAACCCAGTATTTTTTTGCTCCCCATCCTATTCATTTTCTGCAAAAATATAGCCAATTGTTTAGTTTGTTCTCTTTCATTTATCCCCCTATTATCTGATTCTGAAATTGATTTAAAAAGACCTGAGTCTCTAAACAAAAGCCCAGTAGATAGCATCTTACCTGAGAACTTCCATGTACTTAATGTACAAAACATACAATTAATAACCTGTTAAATATCACATTACTAATGATCAGTTGATGCTGTTAATAACAGCATAGCCCTAATAATGAGCAATTTCTATTATATAATTATATCATTAAGCGCTAACTTCTAATTTATGTTTAGATAATTTATTCTGCGAATTGCTTGATGATGAGTTATATAATAAACTTCCTGTGGGTTTCAATTGAGAGCTCACAGTAGCTTTCGGATACAGCACAGAGCATGCTATAAAAGGGGTAGGAAGCACTAAATTATTCAGTGCGTGACGAACAACAGGGCTTTGATTTTTCTTTTATTATATGTTTACCAGCTAGTAAGATGTGTCAGCAGGTAAAGAAGCTTGCCATGCAAGTCTGACAACATGAGATTAACCCCCAGAACCCATGCAGAGGTGGAAAGACAGAACAGACTCCGAAAATTTGTCCTTTGACCTCTACATCATGGCACACCTTGCCCCATCACACACACACACACACACACACACACACACACACACACACACACGATGGCGTTTTGAATTACACACTTGTCAGTGTAAGTAAGGATTAGAAAAGCAGTTTCTTAGCTGAGCACATGTCTTTAATCCTGAAACTCAGGAGGCAGAGACAAGTGGCTCTCAGTGAGTGTGAGGTCAGCCTGGCCTCCACAATAAATTCTAGGCCAGCCAGGACTACATAGTAAGACCCTGCTTTTAAAAAGTAAAATCTTTTTTTTTTTTTTTTTTTTTTTTA
>NW_026067937.1:5465320-5577754 GCF_014885135.2 Alexandromys fortis | reverse complement strand
AAAAACCAAAAAAAAAAAAAAAAAAAAAAAGAATATCCCAAGTCTTAAAGAGCATACCTCCAAAATGGCATTTAAAAGTTTTATTTTTTTTCTTTTGTGCAGGTATGTGCCACAAGAGTGGAGTGCCTACAGAGGCCAGAAGAGGGCATCAGAAGCCCTGGAAATGGAGTTACAGACCATGAGGGTCCTGGGAATTGAATCCAGGCCTTCTGAAGAGCCAGCAGTGCTCTCAACTACTGAACCATCTCTCCAGACCAAAGAGGGAATGTTTTATCTCACAGGAAATTACTATACAACACACACACACACATACACACACTAGTGTAAATTCACAATCTCTTTCAAAAAAGGACAGCACAACTCTGGCATGCTTGCTTAGAAACAATGGTCAAAAGGGACCTGGTAAGATTGTTCAGTGGGTAAAGGCACTTTATAGGCAAGCCTGGTGATATGAGTTCAAGCACCAGATCCTGATGTAGGAGGGTTATCTGTCTATGTGTTAATTTCATTGGTTAATAAAGAAACCGTCTTGGCCTTTTGATAGGCCAGCCCTTAGGTAGGTAGAGTAGACAGAACAGAATGCTGGGAAGAAGGCAGTGAGGCAAATGCCATGAAGCTCCGACCTAAGATGGACATAGGCTAGAATCTTCCCGGTAAGCCACCACCTTGTGGTGCTACAAACATTAATAGAAATGGGTTAATCAAGATGTGAGAATAAGCCAATAAGATGCTGAAACTAATGGGCCAGGCAGTGTTTAAATGAATACAATTTGTGTGTTGCTATTTCAGGGCATACGCTAGCCAGGCAGCCAGGAGCCAGGTGGCAGGAACGCAACCTGCTGTTCCTTCTACAAGATCCCATGTGAGGATAGAAGTTGTCCTATGACCTTCATGCATGCACCATGGCACCCCCACCACCATACACCCCAAAAGCAATAGAAAAAGGAATCAATGGTCAGAGACATATTCGTGTTTTCTGTTTCTAGAAGTAGGCAAACTGTTCAATGTAAAGTTCCTATTACACAATCCCAAGTACTTGAAGTAAGTCCTGAGTGACTGTTTCTCACAACTCAGATAGTGAAGTTTAAGATTAGCAGTAACTACCACAGGGCCCCAGCCTGAGACTAGCACATCAGACATTGAGCCCAAAGTGCTTTGTGGGCACTGAGGTGGTAGAAGGGAGACCATGCAGGGGAGGTGATAATGGAGCTAGGTCATGTCAGGGAGTCAGGCAGAGACCAGAGATGGAGAGGAAAGCATCCTGGGCAGAAATAACTGTCTGAGCAAGATGCATACAGACAGAGCCACTGAGGGCATCTAGAGGTGCTGGAGGAGGAGAGAACATTAGTGAGGCCATGTTTCCTGTGAGGGAGCTGAGCTCGGATAGTAACCACTGGTTCTGTGACCTCTGAGGGTGGACATGGAAGCTTGATTGCAAGGGAGGGGCATGGCCAAGCTGCAGACAAGGAAGAGAAGGTTGTAGAGGGCCTAGTTATCCATCTCTGCTTTGACTTTATTGACATTTAATACATTTAATACATATATGTCTATGTCGTGAATAATACACATATACATATATGTATATGGCTTGAATAATACATATATACATATATGTATATGGCTTGAATAATTTCCTTCTTGATTTCTAACGTAGTCTTAAGAAGGACTAACAGTAAGTTGGTAGAAGGAGAAATGTGGGCTTTAGTGGTTAGGTCAATGGAGTTGGTCTTGGGGTAAGGAAGGTGTCTTAGGGTTTCTGTTGCCTCAATGAAACACCATGACCAAAAAGTAAGTTGGAGAAGAAAGTATTAATTCAGTTGACACTTCCATATCACTATTCATCATCAAAGGAAGTCAGGACAGGAACTCAAACAGGGCAGGAACCTGGGACAGGAGCTGATGCAGAGGATCATGCCATGGAGGGGTGCTCCTTACTGACTTGCTCTCATGGCTTGCTCGGCCTTCTTTCTTATAGAAAGCCCAGGGATGGCACCACCCATAATGGACTGGGCCCTACCCCATCAATCACTAGTTAAGAAAATGCCTTACAGCTGGAATTTTGGAGGCATTTTCTCCATTGAGGTTCCCTCCATTCAGATAACTCCAGCTTGTGTCAAGCTGACATAGACCGCCAGCACCGCAGGTGTGGTGGCCTGAATGAGACAGCCTAGGCTCATTTATTCGCATGCCTAGGCCCCAGTTGACAAGTTGTTTGGAAGGAGGGGTGTGGCCCTGTTCAGCAGCTTGGAGGAGATGTGCCACCCAGAGTAGGGATTGAGTCTTCAGAAGCCTATGCCAGGCCCAATGTCTCTTTCTCTTCCTGTTAACAGCCTGCAGATCAGGATGTAAAGCTCTCAGCCCCACTTCCAGTGCTATGCCTGCCTGCTTCCCATCATGATGATAAACAACTAACCTTCCAAAACTGTAAGTAAACTCCCAACTAAATGCCCTCATTCATGAGTCACCTTGGTCATCGTGTCTTTTTATAGCAATAGAACACTAAGACAAGATTGTATTTGTTTTTGGCAAGAGGAGCTAGATAAGAGGAAGAGACAGAACCTTTAAGAGAAAGGTGGCGGGACCAGGAAAAATTGCTCAGCATTAAAGAGCACATACACTCTTCCAAGTTCAGTTCCCAGCACACCCATGAGACAGCTTATGGTCACCTGTAACTCCAGCTCTAGGTGACTCAGCTACCTTTTCTGCCCTCCACAGAACCTGCACTCACATGCTCATACCCCCACGCAGATGCACATACATGCATACATGCATACATACATACATACATACATACATACTGTTATGATTTACGGCAGGTGGGAGACCGCAGCAGGTAAGGGACAGACAAATATGCCATACAGAGAGAGCTTGGGTATGGATTTTAAAAATATAAGAGAAAAGCGGGAAATTGATGGAGAATAAGGATACATATGGAAGAGGCGGGCCCCCAAAGCAGCTGATGTTTAAAACAGAGATGATAGCTGGAATGAAACTTGGTATAGCACTGGTCTAATTTAATACACATGAGGCTCTGGATTTGATCCCCAGCACCGTAAAACAGCAAGGATGACGTTAGCGCCTACTGCACAGGACTGTTAAGGATATTGGGTAAGTCTGTTTATGTAACACAGAGAGGTCAATACACAGCGCGGCACACAGCTCGTGGCAGGTGCTAAGGAAGAGATAATGATGCTGATGTTGATGATGATGATGGCACTGATGATGAAAGCCTTTAGGGGACAGGAAAGATGAAGCCCACAGGTAGGCACAGGGGCACTAATGTGAGAATTCTTTCCACACGAGAGGTAAATAGAGTCAGTCTATCCTCTCTTTTTAAAGTCCCAAGGACAAACCACAGTATTCTACCAAAGTTCAACCTGGGGAAGCAGCGGGTTTAAAAGGCACGGGTGCAGGGGTTCTTACAGGCTTCTAGGGAAACCCAAAGCGGCCACACTAGAAAGTCTTCAACAGGAATGACCGTTTCCCCATAGACGCGTAGATGGAGTCCCCCTCAGTTAACCCTCCCCCGCCTTTGGATGCTAGCACCTCCAAGAGCCCTAGGCTACTATATGCAATTAGGGAAGAATTAAATTCAAATGGAAGGTACAGGAGGGACCCTCTGAAATCTCAGGTGACGTCTTTTCCCACCAGCTCGCTCTCTAAGGGATGGTCAACAGTCCAGATCTCAGGGGTCGTCTGCAAATAGTCACAGCTCTAAGTGAGACAAGGAAGAGGCGGTGCTGCCCTTAGCCTCCAGTCGGAAATCACCCTTTAGACCGGCTGCCTTTGCCTGGGGTTGGACTCACCCTTCCCACTGGTTAAAAACTCCCGAGGGTCACAGAGTGTGCACTCTCAGTCCCTGTCCCTCCTACTCACTCATTTAGCTGGAATGTCTTGTCCCCGTGGCAGGTATAGTCCACAGCCAGGAGCAGTCCTGTTTGGGTCATATTGTCTCTCATGTCATCCCGAGAATAGGAGGAAGCTAAGGTGTTCACACACTAGTCTTAGGGTTGGTATAGACCAACGATGGGGCGTTAGTGTGGGGCAGCAGTGTCTGTGTGTGTGCTTTAGAGTTTCCTCGTGACGATGGTTGGAGTTAGGATGGCGAGAATTAGGTGGGCAGGTGTTCTGAGAAAGGGATAGGGTGCCTAGGTGGCAGAAGAATATTCTTTCCCTTCCCTTGGAGTCCTGTATGGTAACCGCGGCCATGGACCCCAGTATTTGAAGTTCTCCTGTTAATCAGTTGCAGTGATAAAAAAAAAAAGGGGGGGGGCGGGGGAGGGAGGCAGTCCTTCAACCTCAACGTCTGTTGTAGAACTTGAATGGAATGGTTGAGCAACCAGTACCAACGTCATCTGATTTCTAAGGAGCACTTCGCTCTATGAGTTTGGTTTCATCCCAGCAGCGGACACCTCCAGGAGTGTGTACCCCGGAAACTCTGGGACCTGCTTCGGGTCTTCTTGGCCCAGAAGGTAAGTCCGCCCCATCTGCACATCGTCCGGCCTCCTGAGGGTCCTCTTCTGAGGGACTGGTGGAGTGATTTCGCCTGGAGTGGATGCATCAGATGTCAGAAATCTCAGGAAGCTTCCGCGCAGGTTCACGATGCTGCCGATGCGGTCTCCATGCGCCTAGCGCCACCTTCCGGACATTGCCGGTCATTTTGCCCCTGCAATTGTGAGGAACCAAAGAGGAACAGGTTAACGGGAGAGGGGTGGGAATATTAGATGGTAACCAGGAATGAGGAGCCCAGGCCCAGGGAGGACTCCAGGCTTAATGCTGAGGCTCCTCTGTAGGACCTCACCTGGTCACAGTGCACGGGTTTTCCCTGGGGACTGCCTCCAGACCCTCCAAGCAAAGTACATCCATTCAGACTTCCTCGAAGTGAAGTTGCAAATCTAGCTGAATCGTATAAACTGGTTCTCTGCAAATAGAGAAACCATAGCCTTGGTATCTTGAAACAAATGTATTACTTGCCAGCACAAAGAGCAAACACAGTTTTGGCGTCTGCATTTACCTGTTTGCCCATGTGAGAATATGGCAATCCAACAGTGATGCACAGGGGTACAGTGCATGCCAGAGGCCCTGGAGTCAATCCCAGCACCAACACCAAAATACTCAACAAGAACCCTAGTGTGGTTTAGTGGAAAGAAGATGAATGATACAATGTATAGTCCAGCTTTCAGTCTGTGATGCCCTTTCTTAGAAAAGGATGAAAGGAATGTGTTACTAATATTATTCAGTCAAGCTCTGCTCCTTCACGTCCTTCCCAGTTCTGGGGTGGGAGGGGCTAGTCTCTGAAAGTCTAGAGAGGCTTACTTGCAAGGTTAGGGCTTGGACAGAGGAAGGGGGAAGAGCAGATGATAGAGGTGAGGAAAGAGGAGACAGACTCAGGGGAACCTGGAGAGACAACCAGGAGATGCCAGTTGGTCTTGAACCCTGCTGCTCCTCGTGGCAAAGACAGGTTGATGTTTTCTTGGCTTGTTCTGTTTTTGAGATGGCCTCACCCTATGGTCTAGACTGCCCTACAATCTGCGGTGATCAAATGCTGTCACTTCACTCATGAGCCACGTGACTGAGACATCAGCTTTTATTGTTTTGTCCACAGAACTAAGCAGCTTCCGTACAGGGGAAGAGCTGACAGGAAGTGCAGGTTTAGCAGGCTATGTACAAAGAAAAGGCTGTGACTTCTTCTCTACTCTTTTATGGAGTGGACAGAGGCAGGCCTACAGGAAGGGTGGAGCGCCCTTGGGTCCTAGGCAGAATCTAGCCAGAACTGTCCTGGGAGGCTTAAGGAGGGGCCCTGGAGTGTTCCCTGAGGGGCTCTAAGCCCAGCCTCTGCTGACTTTTGACTAAAAAAGCAGAAAAGTATCTGTTTGGGTGTCTGGTAGCAGCCTACACCTCCACCCTGTCCCCAAGATCAGCCAGAAAGGATGTTTGCAAGAAAATCCAAGGTACTCATGAGGCCCATAGGTGAGGGGGTGACTCCAAGTGGCTCTGTGGGAGCACAAGTACAGTGCCTGCAAGTATTCAGCCTTTAGCTTGGTGTTGCCTGTGGATACACTGGTTAACATTGGTGCACAAAACCATGTGAAGATTAGTGTTAATTATCAGTTTGATAAGATCTAGGCTTACTGGGGATGGACCTCTGAGCATGCCTGGATGAGAATTCTGATTGAAGACCTATCTAGTATGGATAGCCTGGTTCTATGGCAGGGAATCCTGGACTGTATAAAGCAGAGAAAAGTTACTGAGCTCTATCAAGCATGAATTCATTACTGTAATGATCTGTGTCCTGTTCCTTTAAGAGACAAACTCCCCCACCTCCACTGAGGCAAGCAGATCTTCCTTCCAGCCTGAGTCTCTTCCTTTCCAGCTTTCTCCCTAAGAGGCAGCTTCTGCCTTTCTCTCTTCTGCACACTTCTCCCCCTCTCTCTCCCTCTTTTTCTCTCCTCTTTCCCCCTTTTCCCCTTTCCCATTTTCTTTTTTTTTTAAATCCCCTTTCCCATTTTCATTTTCTCTTCCCTCCCATAACCCACTAAATAAATATCCAACCTCACTCTACATGGTGTGAGACCCCCTTCTGTCTTGTCTCTCACCTGCTGCAGCTGTGGCTCCTCGTGGGACTGGCTGCCTTTGTGGCCCGCCGCCTTAGTCTTGTGGCCCACTGCCCACTGGGGACTTGCAGCATTTTACTTTTACCATAACAATTACTCTCTGCTTCTTAGCTACCTATTAGATCAATCATGTGCCTTAGGCAGGCAAGGTGAAACAAATGTAGCACATCTTTACATCATTAACAAAGGCAGCAGAAAAAAATGTAACACACCTTCACATAGAGTAACATTCTGCCCCATAAACAACTGAAACACATCTTTACATAGTTAAACTATACCACAGGTGACAACTTGCATCTCTCCCTGCAGACATAATGTGATTAGCTTTGCCTTCTCTACAATGCTGGCTATTGCATTTTTTTTTTAGGGGCTATTGTTTTGTAGTTTTGGTCAACTTAACATAAGCTAGATTCATTTGTGTAGTGATATTTTATGTTTTAATTAATAAAGTCTGCCTGAAGATCAGAGTGCAGAGGTAAACCACTAGAAGCCATGGAGTGGTGGCTCACACCTTTAATCCCAGGACTTGGAGACAGAGGCAAGGGATCTCTGTTAGTTCAAGGCCAACCTGGGCTACAGAAGATTGAGTCTGTCTAAAAGAGAAACAGAGTTCACACAAAGGTGATCCCAGCACTTGGGATCCCACACATTTAATCAAGGCACTGGGGAGGTAGAAACAGAAGTGATTTGGCTGGGTGGAGAGAGGAATATAAAGTGGAAGGAGCCAGGAATTCAGTGCAGTCTGAGGATCACCCCTGCAGTCAGAGGACAAAGTCTGAAGAGACAGTTTGAGGATAGAATCGTCTTTTTAGTCTGAGCATTGGTAGAGGTAAAAGGTCTCTCTGGTGGCTGGCCACACTGCTTCTCTGATCCCTCAGCTTTTACCCCCTAATATCTGACTCCAGGTTTTATTTATTAATACCAACTAGAATTCGTGCTACACATTTGGGAAGAGGGAGCCTCAGCTGAGGAACTGCCTCCATCAGATAAGCCTGTGGACAAGTCTGTGTCCCTGAGCAGGGGGTTCTGGGCAGTGTTCTGGGCAAGGCAGTGAACAGAGTTCCTCCATGGTCTCTGCTTCAGTTCCTGACTCAGCTTCCCTCAATGATGGACTGTAGCAGGAAAGTCAAATTAGACCCCTTCTTCCCCAAGATGTTTTGGTCATGGTGTGTATCACAGCAACAGAGAGGCTAACTAGAACACACAGGCTATAATAGACTGTCTCTCCTTGAACTGTAAGTCAAACCAAACCCTTTATTTCTTGGGTCTCTTCTTGTCAAATATTTGGACACACTAACAAGAAAAGCAATAAATATAGTACAGACACCTCTTAAAGACCACAAGTCTCAGAGCTGACTTTAACAAGTTGAATGTCCATGAAGAGAGATACCTATATGCTTGGACACAGTCCAAGAACAGAGTCATGTGAGAAGAATTCTGAGCGCTTGTGAGAAAACTCCAAGACAAGAGTCTTGTGACTTCAGTTTCTTCAAAAGCACAAAATTGTTCTTGGGATGTGTTCTTGTGCTCCTTCCAGGTGTGGCCGATAAGAGTGAGTTCAGTTCAGATTATCCATTACAACTGGGAATTGTTACTTATTTGCCTCTATGGAAAAGCATGTTTTTGCCATGTGTGTTCTGCCACATGCTTCCCCACCATGTGCAGCTTGTCCTTGTGACAGTACTCTTTACTCATTGACCCTACTCAACTCTCAGAGTATAAATTACTTGGCTATCGTGTGAGACTTTAGTCTGCCTGATTTACTGATTTATTACTATCCTCCCAGGTCCTACTGCCTCTAGAGCAAAAAACACCCGAGAGTGCAGGTATTTTTTTTCTTAGATCTGGGAAGACCCAAATAAGCATGGATTCTGTGTAAAATCCACAAGAAAGCAAAGCAGAGGTATGGCAGATATTTGTGAAGTACCCCAGGGAGGGTGGTGGTCCATGGGATGAGTTTGAGTTGATATCTTTTTTAGCAGGAAGATCAGGCTGGGTCGTGCAGGAACTCAGCCTGATGCATTCCCCACCCCTCTAACATTTAGTAACCCAAGAGAAGCTCAAGTTTACAGCTGTCCCACGGAAGATAGCTCCAGAGGACAGGAGACCACATCTTAATGTTTCTGAGAACTCAGAAGCACAGAACTGGGTAAAACTCAGTCACTAGTAAAGGGATTCGGGAAGAAAGGGCCTGAGGGAAACAGATTATCTGTGCCAGATCACCAAGACTCCTCTCTGCAGGGTCTCAAAAGCAGTTACTGTTGAATCAAAAGGTAGACATTCTATCAGGACCCTGGAGGCTGTGGAGGCAAGGATTGTGGGACCAACAGAGGCAAGACACAGGACTGCAGGACCAAGAAAGACAAGATACAGGGCTGCGGGACCAAGGGGTGAGGCGTAGGGCAGGTCTAGATGACTGAATAGAGGTACAGCTGGGAACCCAAGTACACTGTATCCATGGTTGTGACTGAAGCCCTAGTGACACTTGAAAGTTTCTGCTTGTCTTTCCCTTGGTCAGATGACAGGTTTGGTGTCACCTTTGCCATGGCAGTGTTAGGGTCCTTCTTATGGGGTCTGGCAAGGGCATTGCATCCTTCTTTGGTCTGGTGTATTCAATAAGTTCGCTGACCTGGTTTTTCTAATTTAGTTTTAATGTGTGCTTGAGTTCCTATGTTCCCTCCACAGCATACATGTAGGGTCAGAAGGCAATGTGTGGGAGCCAGCTCTCCTCTTCTACCGCATGGACTCCAGGGCTCAAACTCAAGTCATCAGTCTTGTTGACAAAAACCTACTCAGTCATCTATTGGAGAATTTTTGCCCTTTGGGAGGATTGGGCAATGTCTAGCGTGGGTAAGATCACAGGACAAACTAAAGTTCAGGTCCACCAAAGTTCACCTGGGAATGTTGAGTTTAGGCTTGCTTACAGAGCAGTGGGTGGGGGTTCTTGGCAGGATAGGTGACCTTAAAGCAGTCACCCTGGAAGGTCTACACCTAGAAGGCACAGTGGCTTCCCTGCATAGATGGAGACCCTCCTCTAGTCCTTCCCTGAGACCCCAAAGCAGAGATGGCTAAATATTCAGGTAAAGGTCCCCTGATTCTCCCACCCCCCTTCTCTGAGGGAGGGGGTTGACAGTCCACAAGGCCAGCTGTGGCGATCTTTCCCAGGCAGGCCTTCTGAACTCTGAGAAGGTACCATTTTGGCTTAGAAACTGGTCCTGTACAGCACTATCTCCCTGGCTGCATCTCTAGGATGTTCATCCTGTCCTCTTGGGTTGCCAGCTGTTGGAATGAAGCACAGCTTAAAGATTAAGGTCTTGTCTCTGCTCATTGGTGCTGGCGGAGGCAAACATCATGGCCGCAGGTATTCAGCATCAATAGATGTACTTGCTCAAAACAAGCAAAGACAAGTAACACTGCTTTATAACTAGAGCAAACATTAGAGGGTACCACCTTCCACTCTGAGGGAAGGTCTTCTATTCTCAGTTAATCTTTTCTGGAATGCCCCTACAGACACACCCTGTATTAGAGAGTGTGTCAGCACCTCTCTCTCTCTCTCTCTCTCTCTCTCTCTCTCTCTCTCTCTCTCTCTCTCTCTCTCTCCCGCCCCCCTCTCTCTCTCTCTCTCTCTCTCTCTCTCTCTCTCTCTCTCTCTCTCTCTCTCTCTCTCTCTCTCTCCCTAAAGTGACAGTCTGCCTAGAATGTCACTGATACATGCTGCAGTTCATCACCCCAGTGATTTTTCCCAATCTTCTGCTACGAAAACACCCACCTAGTAATGCTCTCTTCCAAACTGAGTGTGGAGATCAAAGGAAGCTCCGAGTGAGTGAGGTCTGGAATGATGTGTGCTGTGATAGGAGCAGAGCCAGGTCAGGGACCCTGGCCTCAGCCCCATGGGAAAATGTCCACATACTTGGAGGTGAGTCTCGCAGGGAAATGGCAAAACCGCATGTGGATGTTGATATTATTGATGCAGAAACCATCCACCCCAGCTGAGTTCCCCTGTTCCCCCATTTTTTTTTTTTTGTTTTGGTTTTTTCGAGACAGGGCTTCTCTGTGGCTTTGGAGCCTGTCCTGGAACTAGCTCTTGTAGACCAGGCTGGTCTCGAACTCACAGAGATCCGCCTGCCTCTGCTTCCCGAGTGCTGGGATTACAGGCGTGCGCCACCATCGCCCGGCTTGTTCCCCCATTTTTTACGGTCTGAAGATTGCTCCCCTATAGGGACTGCACCTGTGGAGATTAGCTAAGCACATCTTGATTTAGCTGTATACTGTAAACCCTGCCTCCTCTTAGGCCAGCTGTATGCAATAACCCCACCTGTCTATTCAACTCTATATAATAAACACACTGAACTTCCATGGTGCTAAAACTAAAAGCCCAGACCACCCAAACCCAGCTCTTTTCTTTATTCCCTCACTTCCCCGAGTCAGGGCGACCTCCAAACTCTGCATCTCCGTGTCTGATGTTAAAACGCTCTTCAGATCTCCAATTCCTTTCAGCTTTGTTTACTGCAGCATACTTTGTCTTGGGTTGGTTCCACTTCCTGGTAGCACCTTTCCTTGGCAGGTATCACATGACTCTTGAATCTCTAACATCCAAGGCAACCCAGGCTTCTCCTTCACAGCTTCACATAAAGATCTCTCTAGTCCTCCATTCAGGGACACCCCTGACACATGCCTGGCCTCAGTGACTTTCCTTAGTCTTGGAGGAAGAATATTCTTCAACCCCTTTGTTCTAACCATATGGCTGAATTGTCAAGTTCTGCTGCTTGCTGGGGCTGGAATATAGTCCCTCATCTAATTTTATCTTCAGCAGCTTTCTATTTTCCATGGTTGCCTTCACTGCCTAAATTTAAGCTGTCCTGGAACTTGCTCTGTAGACCAGGCTAGCCTCAATATCAAGAGATTCAGCAACTTCTACATTCTGAGTGCTGGAATTAAAGGCATGCACAACCCCACCTGGCTCTAAACTGTTCTTTAAACAAACTGGAAATTTAGTTGGGTGGGATCTTGCCCTGAGGTGACCAATCCCTTTGTTTCACTTCTTAATCTGTTTATCTCCTTGAACAGGGGATTTAGCTCCACTCCCCAGCTTGCTCCTTTTCATTATCAGTCTTTATAAGCATAAATACTAGTAACCACAGGACAGAGTCCATACTAGGCAATTTTGAGATTTCCTTTGACAAAGGAATTAATCCAGAACTCTTCACTTTGGCCTTGGATAAGGGGGAAAAGCAGCTACATTCTTCACTAAAATATCACAAGAACTCTAGGTAACATACTAAAATTCTCCTCTGAAACATCTTGAGCAGCCCCCACTGTTATTCTTGGGTCCCTGCCCTAGCCACGCCCACTCCCATAACCTCTGACCCGCCCATCGCTATCTTGCTCTCTCTCTCTCTCTCTCTGCTTCCTTAGCGTGCGCACGCGTTTTCTCTGTCTCTCTCTTCTTTTATCTCTCCTCTCTCCTTTTATCTCTTTTCTCTGTCTTTCTTTCTCCCCCTTCCTTAATAAATACTTATGGCTATTTCCTGTGTTTATGTGTCTGTTACCTGCCGCCACCGTGGGCCAAGGAAGCGTGCCCTCCTGTAGCCGCCCTCATGGCGGGCTCCGCCAGGCCGCCTGGGGATTGTTGTAGCCGCTTTCCCATGGCGGGCTCCGCCAGCCCACCCGGGGACCGTTTGTAGCCTCTCTCTCATCGTTTTTTAAGAATAACACCCACAGTTCAAATCATACTTAGTACCACTGTCTTCCATGCTTCTACCGGGATCACCCATGAAGCAGCACTTAAAGCATTCCACTGCTTTCCTAACCCAAACCCCTAAAGTCCAAATTCCTCCAAACCAAAACCATGGTCAGGTCTTTCACAAGAATATCCCAATCCCTGGAATCAACTTCTGTCTTAATTAGCGTTTCTATTGATGTGGAGAGACACCATGACCATGTCAGCTCTTACAAAGGAAAACATTTAATTGAGGTGCAGCCTACAGTTTCAGAGGTTTAGACCACTGTTATAACAGCGGGGAGCATGGCAGCATGCAGGCAGACGTGGTACTGGCTAATCTTGGTCAGAAGGCAACAGGAAGTAGACTGAGACACTGGGTGTGGCTTGAGCATATATGAGACCTCAAAGCCTACCACCCCAGAGACATACTTCCTCCAACAAGGCCATACTCACTCCAGCAAAGCCTAATCGTGCCACTCCCTTTGGGGGCCATTTTCTTTCAAACCACTACACATGCCATACTCAATGATGACTTCTATTTTTCCCCAAACCTTTAGAACCATCCAAAACAAATTCAGTGTCCCAGGCATGAGAACTCTCCATTCTCCCAGTGACATCAAAGCAAAGAACATAGCAGAGTACTAACCTTGTCTCCTGCCCTGGTCCCACTTTTATATAATCTGCTCAGTTGTGGAAGCCCATGGAAACTACCTTCCCATGATGCTTTTATAAGCTGAGTTTCTCTTACATATTGCCCACATTCTCAGAGAACACTTGTTTTTCAGGCCTTGAGTTGTTGTGTTTTGATTTTGTTTTTTTAGAAAAAAATTAACTGGATCTTCTGAAGCCCTGGCTGGCCTGGAACTTGCAAAACTCCTACTGATTCTGCCTCTGAGTGTTGGACTCACAGGCCTTCATCCTATCCCTGCCTTTCAAGGCTTTAGATTTTATGAATCCTAGCCCACATATGGATTTCAGGTTCTAAAGGACCAGTTGTACTATCCTAAGTAAAAGATTCAGCTTTCACCTGGGTGACAGAGGTCCTCACTATTCAGGACTTCTTCTAGAATGACTCTCTATATCCTTTATGGATTCTTTTAGGGTACCCTAAATGCCTTGACTTCAACTCTTTCTTTAACGGATTTCTTTTTTTTTTTTAAAGATTTATTTATTTATTTATTATGTATACCGTGTTCTGCCTGCATGTGTGCCTGCACACCATAAGAGAGCATAAGATCTCATTGCAGATGGTTGTGAGCCACCATGTGGTTGGTGAGAATTGAACTCAGGACCTCTGGGAGATCAGCTATCTCTCCAGCCCTCTTTGACTGATTTCTAAGTTATTGGTAATTAGAGCTATTTTTTTCTACCATAATAGTTGAAACTTAAGCTATTTAAATTATCTCCGTTAGACACAAGTATGAATATTCTCACATGCAGGTTTGGCTGAGGCGAGCTCCAAAGAGAGACCAGACAATTAACAGCCCTAGTTTTTTATATTGAAGGAAGGAAAATATTGTTATTTGAAAAGAACAACCACTAATTAGGAATAACATATTCTGAAATCAGCCAGTTTACGGAAAGCATCATTGATGGCCTTGTGACTGACATCCAGCCTACTAGTGACAGCCAGCACTTAGCACAGCAGCTCCTAATGCTATCTTTGGACATGTTTTCTTGTGAATGAATATTCAATAGACAAATAAAATGAGTTGATGCTATCATTATACTATTATAAACCATTACAATGTCTGTGAAATCTAGACTTTATATATGAGCCATTTACAGGCAAATTCGGCAAACAAGAAATCATAAAGAAGAACCAAATTATTGGGAAAATAGAATTAGAGAAGGAGACAGATTATTTGTGTGCCTAGTATATTAGATAAAGAACAACTACTTTTAAAGTATATGTCTTGTGTGATATTTTTATCCCAATGTACAAAATATACGCAGTTAGGAATAATTCTTTTTTTTGTTTGTTTGTTTGTTTTTTTGAGACAGGGTTTCCCTGTGTAACAGTCCTAGCTGTCATGGAACTGCCTCCCCAAGTGCTGGGATTAAAGGCGTGTGCCACTACGGCCCAGCAAGAATTCATTTTTAACTGGGTTTTCTAGTTGTTTTTTCTAGTTCAGTGTAGTGTGTGTGTGTGTGTGTGTGTGTGTGTGTGTGTGTGTGTGTATGTGTTTGGATTGATTTTTCAAGACAGGGTTTCTCTGTGTGATAACCCTAGCTGTCCTGGAATTAGCTCTGTAGATCAGGCTGGCCTCAGACTCACAGAGATTCACCCGCCTCTGCCTCCTGAGTACTGGGATTAAAGGTGTGCGCCACCATTGTCTGGCTCAGTGCAGTTTTTGTTTCTTGGTATGCACAGGAACTTGCATGCACACCCGACAATACTACATGCAGAGCTCTGAGTATCTGTTGTGAGTTACCTGCCGTGATATCCAACCCCAGAAATCACAACATTAAGTTTAGGGTCTGCACCTCAGACACCAGAAGATGAACCCTTTGTTATCTACTGCAGTCAGACTTTCTTTGGACCGCCAGCCCACAAATAATGACCTGGAGATTTATTACTAATTATAAAAATTTGGTCTTTATCTTAGGCTTGTCCTCAACTAACTCTTACAACTCAGATTAACCTGCTTCTATTAATCTACATTTTGCCACGTGGCTTTTACCTTTCCTCAGTACACTGGACTTGCTCCAAGTCTGCTGGCCAAATCCCCATGCTTGCATTCCTCCTCCTCCTGCTCCTCCTCTCTCTCCACGGAAATCCTACCTATCCTCTCCCGCCTTGCTATTTGCCATTCAGCTTGTTACTAAACCAATCAGAAAGCACCTTAGGCAGAGACATACCTTTCCAGTGTACACAACAATCTACAGAAGAGGTGGTTCCTTGTCACGTCATTGACGTTCCACAGCCTTTTCTTTTCCCGTCAGTTTCCAGGACCCTAGGCTAGTAGCTGTGGTACCCAGTCATAATCCCGCACACTGTAATCCTCAGGGTGAGATCTGGAAAGATCCAAATCCCACGGACTCTAGAATTCTCAAAACTGCTTTCTCGAAAGATTAAAATTCTGAATGCGGAAATCACGCAAGCTAAAGCGGTCAAACCATAATTCTTATTAAAACAAATGCCCTGAAAGAGGAATACTCGGTGGCTGCACTCTGTCAGGTAGAACAAACACCAGAAAGCCCGGTAAAGAATTAGCCTGGACAACTGTGAGGAAATTGAACAGGTGCTTTAGCGAGGAAATATTGTCCCTCTGATCCTTCTGACTCGGAAGTTGGGAGCTAAAGATGGGAAATTGCACCAACAGGAGGTGTTTTTAACAGAAAACACAGCCAACCCGTCACAGATGGAGAGTAAATATTATCTTTTCTCACTCCTTCCCAAAGGCATTATAATGGCAAGAAGATACTGACATTTGTCTGTGTCCTTTAGAGAACAGCTTTCTAAACAATTAGCCATCTTGGGGGGGGGGGGGTAGTTATCACCACTCAGACCAAGGTACACCTCCTCTGTCTTTATAATAGAAGACCCAGAGAACTCAGTCCTGTGAGCTCTCTTGCTCCTTTGTCCAGCCATTATTGGGGGTAGTGGAGAGGGGCAATAGGAAGCCACATTCCAGGAAAGGATGGGTTCTTGTGGATCCTGTTCACCTATGTTGCTCCCCCAATCATCTCTACTTCCCCCTATCACGTTGGATAGGAAAAACAGAGCCTGGGCCTGGTGGGAGGGGCTGGTAATCACACAACACTTTCCATGAGACAAGACAGGAACTAGCAGCATGAAAAACGGAGGTGGTGAAAGCCTGTTGGGACTTCTGAGCCTACCTACCTGTGAAAAGCAAAGCCTTTCACAGAGGACTCACTTTGACTTTTGGGCAGGGGAAACGAATCATGTATTCAAGGGTACACCTTATCCTTGTCTACCTGATGCTTTAATGTGGCACTGTGCGATCCTGCTTTGCCATTTTCTCCAGTACAGATTTTTGGCATTCATTTTCATTTTCTTAGAAATATATTGCGTTAAAGTAACACTTCTCTCAGTTACCCTATTTTTTTTCCCTCAGATAGGGCACAGACAAAAGAAATTATTCCATTTAAATATAGGTTAGTGAGCCAGTGAGCTTAGTGGCTTTGCTTAAGGAGTGTGAACGAAGGATTATTTCCAGAAGCATGGAAGAAGGCAGCTGCATCCCCAAAAAAGTGTCCCCTCGACTGGGTGTATAGGAATATAGGCAGTGGATGCTTTGCTTTTCTGGGCAGAGGGAGGGATCATAAAAGCATTAATGAATTGAGGAAACGCACTATTGTAGGGGGCTGAGGGAGATTATATCTACTTTCCCAAGTATGCGAGAGAAACTTTCTCCAGGGGTGAGACTACTTAGGTAATGAGTGCACTTGCTAGCAAGCCCGACAAGAGAGAATGGATTCCAACAAGGTATCCTTGACCTCCACGTCTGCTCACACACATACCTTCCCCCACTCAAACGTATACACAGTACAAAAACAAATGTGACTTTAAGAAGGGAAACTTTCTTTAGGATATTTACAGTCACCAAGGAGAGGTGGTGACTGTTGTACTCACAAGCTTGGGAAATCAACGTTTATTAGCAAAGGTTATTATCTTTAACCCACGAGAAGAGGGGTGGTCTCAGAGAGGAGGACCCGTTCACAGAACTTAGATACAGATAGCTAATGCTCCATCTCGCTACTAGTGACAGAAGTGCCTGGTACACGAAGTCCAGGTCTTTCGGATCTCTCAAGTCTCTTTACACACAGCCCTTGTGAAAGCAGCATAAAGGAGAATTCGCTCCTCGGTCCACCACCTCACCCCTTCTCCCACGCCCACCTCGTTATCAGCTTTACAAAGTTGAAGAACTGCCTCTTGCTAGTCAGATCAGCCCCTCACGCTTGTGGAACTCAATCTGGATTTATAGAATACAAATTTAAAAATTCCGTTTCCATACATTTTACTCTCAGGCTGAAAATTTGAAACTCATCAGAGGGGCAGGAGAGAGCATATCCTCTGGGCCACTGTTAGAAATAAGGTAGAGATCTCAAAGACACCCACCACTCCAGCTATCGTGTCTGCACAGGACAAGTTTCCTCTTGATAAAGAGGGTGTGCTCAGAAGAGCCAACACCTCGGACTCAGGCGGGGCTTCTGGTTATCGGGTTTTAATGCTAATTCAGGTAGTGACTGTGTCTTTCCCCATTGGTGGAAATTTCCTCATTGCCTCAATTCAATAGACTAGAATGAAATAAAAAAAAATTAGTGGTGGGGGGGGGGGTCACTGCTCCTGGTCATCAAATTACTGGAAAGTGTTTTTTTTTGTTTTGTTTTGTTTCTTTCCTCCTAGACGAAGTTTCTCTGTGTTACAGCAGTAGCTGTCCTGGAACTAGCTCTGGTAGACTAGGCTGGCCTTGAACTCCGCAGGAGGGGATTAAAGGTCCCTCAGGGCAGCTGCCTCCACCTGACTCAAATTACTGGAAGGTTTTACAGGGGGAGTGGATTAAAACATTTGTAGGTAAGAGAAACAGAAAAGTCTTTTTTCCCTTTTTCCTATTGGTTTTTTTTTGTTGTTTGTTTGTTTGTTTTTCGAGACAGGGTTTCTCTGTGGCTTTAGAGCCTGTCCTGGAACTAGCTCTGTAGACCAGGCTGGTCTCGAACTCACAGAGATCCGCCTGCCTCTGCCTCCCGAGTGCTGGGATTAAAGGCTTTCGCCACCATCGCCCGGCCTAATAATTAAATTTCTTGTCCTCAACATGAGTTTCCTAGTACTTGATGGAAAAGATGCATATTTGATAATTTTACACTAAAGTAGTTGGTAGAAACTTTCTCTGGGATGTGGGCAAAGGCTTTCAAAATTAACATTTGTTGGATATCTAGATAAGGAATTTACCCAGGGATTTTCCTTTTTTTTTTAAAAACACATGTTCTCGTCTCTTTTTTTTTTAAGATTTATTTATTTATTATGTATACAACATTCTGCCTCCATGTATGCCCGCACGCCAGAGGAGGGCGCCAGATCTCAGTACAGATGGTTGTGAGCCACCATGTGGTTGCTGGGAATTGAACTCAGGACCTCTGGAAGAGCAGCCAGTGCTCTTAACCTCTGAGCCATCTCTCCAGCCCCCGGGATTTTCCTTTTTTCTGTTGTTCTCCCCTCTCCCCCACCCGTACAGTTTCTCTGTACCTTTGAGGCCTGTCCTGAAACTAGCTCTTGTAGACCAGGCTGACCTCGAACCCACAGAAATCTGCCTGTCTCTGCCTCCCAAGTGTTGTGATTAAAAGCGTGCGCCACCACCGCCCGGCCGATTATTTTTATGTTTAGGTCCATTTTGCTTTGTGGGCAGTGGTCGAATGCTAACCTCCCGATTGTTTTGAAGTTGGAGTGCCTTTCCTTGTGTGTCTCTGCCATTCCTTCGGTAGCAGTAGAAAGGGCTCAGAGCCGCAAAGCAGAGTGTAGATGGGGGTGGGGCGGAGGAGTCAGGCAACTGAAGATCTTGGATTGGAAATGAAGTAATGGGTTTGGGACCCAAAGGCCCGGGATGATTAGTGTCAGGTTTAGGGAGAGGCTTGGAGGATAGCACATATTAAATGGCAGGAAGAAGAGAGAGAAGACTCGGGAACGATTGGCAGGGTTCTAGCTAACCTTAGGAGACGGGATGGGAAGGGAAATGCGCAGCAGCAGACCAGACACAGCGCCAGCCAGCAGTGCCCAGCAGGGCAGACAGGCCGCGGAGTGGGCGGGACACAGGCCGCGGGGTGGGCGTGGCCCAAGGGGGCGGGGCCGGGCGACAGTTACATAACTAACCTGTGCAAGCGCCGTGGAACGGTTCGGGCGGCGGGGGCGGGGCCGGGGTGGTGCCAGGCTGCAGCGGGCCAGGGCAAGATGGCTGCCGTGGAGGCCGAGACGGCGCCGCTGACCCTGGAGTCGCTGCCCACCGACCCCCTTCTGCTCATCTTATCCTTCGTCGACTACAGGGACCTGATCAAGTAATGGGGCGGCGCTCATGGCAGGGGTGGGAACGTGGAAGGAAGCGGCGAAAGAGGCAGGGAAGGAGGCCCAGGGTCGCTGGCTGGACGCGGGCTTCCTCCGCACCAGGGGGTGACTGCAGGGCAGCCGTTATCCTGCAGAGCCACGGCGGGGGCTGGGGGGAGACGCGGAGAAGGGGACCGGGCATCCAGGCCCCACTCCTGCCCAGGTCCCCGGGGACTTGGCGCCCTCTCCCTCAAGCCTTGGCTAGGCCGGTTTGCCGAGGAGAGAGGTGGCTCCCTGGTGCGGCACGCCGCGGACACTCTCTGGCCCTTGGGGACCTGGTCTGGCTCCGTGGAAAGGCCACTGTCCCGGCCCACGAGCATCCCTGTCGGGCCTGGGATCCAGGGTGACCAGAGCCCACGTGGGCAGTGTAGAACGCGCGCGAGGAGGTCTGCGACCTTCTGACTCCCTTTGGTGCCACCGTGGTCACCGGCAGCATGCATTTTCTCTTGTGTTTGCGACTTTTTTTGGCTGTCAGTTTCCCTTTTTACGGTGGGTGGTTGGATCTTGAGTTTTGTCACCCACTTCCGGTGAGGCCTTACAGGTTGACTGCGGTTACCTCAGGGTTTCCCAGATTACCAACGTTTACTCCAAAAAGAAACACCGGGCATGCTAGTGAGAGTGGCCAAAAACTCAATTCTTTCAGAGAACGGGACTGTTTACGTTGGAGGAAGAAATGGCGCAGCTGCGCCCCCCTTTCTACCCCACTCCATGTCACCCCACCCCCATGTTAGGATTGTTTACATCCTTAACAGCATGGCCAGGGTTTCTTGTGCTTTCGTGTGTTTGTAGAGGTGGTAAAAAGGCCGTCTCCTATGGGAAAGATAGTTTTGTTTTTTGATTGATTACTGGATCCTAGTGCTTTGATGATTGTGACCTCAGGTTTTAGGGGCCTTTTAGAGGTATGGACTTCCTGGAGTTACAGATTGGTTGGCCTACCTAAGTGGTGGCAGAGGTATGTCCTGGATTTTAAGTTATGGCCTCCACCCGTACCTGCTCACACTTTTGTCTGTCCAGAAAACACATTCTCCCCTACTCAGCCTGTACTAAAACAGAGAAAGTTTTTCTGTAAGAAAGGCTGTCCTACTCAAATGGATTCATCTCAAATACTCTCCAGCTATAACTGATCTTGACAGCCTTCTGTCTTTGATTGCTGCCAGAGCTATCTTCCTAAGACAACCTGGCTGTCATTCTTAAAAGCCCGCAATAGCCCTGTTTGCAGACTGTGCCCTGAACATCTGCAGTGTTTAAGGCCCTTATCATCTAGCTTCTTATCTAAGGCTTCTCGGGCCTTCCTCCATTATCGTATTTGCACAGTCCACTCTAGCTAGAGCAGATGTCAGGCGGCACACCACACACTCGCACATTGTTGTGTAAGCTCTGCTTCTTGTCCGGAGCACTCACTCTGCTCAGCTTGGCACCCTTACTCTCCTACCATCTTCCTTCAGCTACAGTTCGTCATAACTGTGTGCGCTTCTAGACTGGAAGGATTGTTTATTTTTATATTCATTCGTTCACTCAATATTTTGGAGTGCCTGCCATGTGTCAGTTAAATGTAGGCATACAATAGTGAATTGGAAATATGATCTTTTAAAGATGTAGCTTAAATACATTTCCGTCTTAGACAAAAATGGAAACAGATAAGTGCAGAACAGTCGTTAGGAAGGAATCCATATGTGGTACTGTTGGGACGTGGAGGCTGAGGTGACTAACTCGGTGGGTGATCCGAAGTGTGGCAGAGTGCAGTTCAGTCCTCGCGCAAGGAGCAGTGTTGAGAGGCTCGGGGTCTGTAAACAATAGTGTGGCCTGTTCAACTAGAAAAACGAGAAAGCTGTGCTGAAGGTGGTAATGACTAACAGGCAGGCTGCCTGAAGGGTGTCTGGTGAGATCATGTAGTTCTTTTAAGAGCAGATTTCAATTCAGAGCTTTAGGTAGTAATCAGAATTTTAAACGGAAGTGACATGACTCCTCCATAAATGTTTGTGGAAATGAGTGGCGTTGAACACTATTTTTGTCTACAGACTCATCCAGCACACTGCAGCTTTTTTCTTGCCCAGTACAATCCAACTTTGCCAAGTGTCCAACCTGTTGCCAGGCCCTAACGGTTTGGTACTTATGTGCTTGGCTGCTGTATTAAACTGTATTACTCTATCGGGAATTTAGTTTGAATATGCTACTTTCTCCTTACTGCTCACAGGGCAATTATATTAACTCATACATTAAGTAGATTTTCAGAGATACTGCATTACAGCTATGTAGATAGTAAGTGGAAATAGGAAAAATAAAGAGAAGCAAACAAAATTTAACAATGACTATTTTAATCTTTGTTTTTAATTTTTCCTCCTTTTATACTAATTGAATCTGGTTCCTGCCAGTTGTTGCTATGTCAGTCGAAGACTTAGCCAACTTTCAACTCATGATCCATTGTGGAGAAGACATTGCAAAAAATACTGGCTGATAACTGAGTAAGTATTCTATGACCGCTTGGTCTTTGGTGGGTGTAGGCTATGGTGTAGGTGTTTTGTTTTGTTTTAAGAATAAATTTTTCATTGTTGTCATTCTCTTGTCCGGGCTGGCCTTGACCTTGTTGCAGTCCTTCTGCTCCGGCCTCTTTGGCCTCTTTGCTGGCATTACAAGGGTGAGCTACCATGCTTGGCGCTAGAGCAGTGATTCTCAACCTTCCTAAAGCTGTGACCCTTTAATACAGTTCCTCATGTTGTGATGGCCTCCAATCATAAAATTTTTTTCATAGCTACTTCATAACTGTAACTTTGCTATTGTTATGAATCATAATGTAAATACCTGATATGCGGGATGGTTTTGGGCAACCCCTGTGAAGGGGTCATTCAACCCCCGAAGGGGTTATGACCTACAGGTTGAGAATTGCTGCACTAGAGTAATTTTTATTGACACTCAATAATTGCTCGTGTTTATGGGATAAAGTGTAATTCAATACACATTTACAGTGTATAATAAGTCAGGCTAATTAGTATTTCCTGCTCCTTAAGTGTGTATCATTTTACTGTATTTGGAGTTTTCTACCATCTTCTTTTTATTTCTTTATAGTTATACAACATAGTAAGTTGTAGTAAACTGTAGCCATTGTCTACTAATACTTCCCTTTCTAGTTAACTCTGTTTTCCAGTGACCCTCTGACCCCCCTTTTTTTCTCCCCTTCCCAGACTCTAGTGTAGAATATATAGTTTTGAATCCTGACCTTTGACTACCATAGCACTACCATGCACTGGTTTTCCTTTCCAGCCCTAGTTCCTACTAGTGGTCCAGTCAAAGTTAACAAATTGCCAGAATAAAATGTAGATGATAGTGAGAAGGCCGGGCGGTGGTGGCGCACGCCTTTAATCCCAGCACTCCGGAGGCAGAGGCAGGCGGATCTCTGTGAGTTCGAGACCAGCCTGGTCTACAGAGCTAGTTCCAGGACGGGCTCCAAAGCCACAGAGAAACCCTGTCTCGAAAAACCAAAAAAAAAAAAAAAAAAAAAAAAGATGACAGTGAGATTTAGGAGAAGTAGAAGGAAAAGCAGGAATACCTAACATATTTCTTCAGTTGTGGGAAGTCAGGACTGCTAAAGTTGGTAGAGAACTATAGGTTCTAAGTGTATGTATATATGTGTATATATAATTAATATAGTTAATATATTTAGTATATAATATACTTCGGTTTTTCAAGGCAGGGTTTCTCTGCGTAGCCCTGGCTTTCCTGGAATTGGCTTTGTAGACCAATCTGGCCTTGATCTAAGTATATTTATTGAAGCTGAAAGCATTAGTTCTGCCAGGGGAAAAGTTAGGAACAGCTGTCAAGCATTGGGAGGAGGAAGAATGAGGAAGGAGGAATTCTAAGTGTCAGTATATCCTCATTCTTCACTTTGGGGCATTTGTAAAATCTATAAATCACGGGCCCGAAGTATAAGGATTTGGAAATAATAGAGTTTCCATAAATAACTTCTAAAGGCATAGAACTAAAGACTATTTTTTGTTTTGTTTGTTATGAGACAGGGTTTCTCAAGACTTTAAAAAAAAATCCCAAGCTCAATTTTTACAGTGCTGGGTATTGTACCCAGGACCTCACTCATGCTAGGCAAGCATTCTGCAGTTGCCTTACAACCCCCAGCCTTGTTGATAGCTGTACATATTTATGTTAATGATACATATTAACAAAAAGATGCTTTATGCCCTCCTTGCGCCCCTTCCCCCAACCAAACTGAAACCAAACAGAACGCACACACACATGGAGTCAGGTGTGGTGGTATATACCTAGGGTAGAGGATTCTGAGTTTGAGGCTAACCTGAACTACATGTACTGTTTCAAAAAACCAAAATGACCCCTGCTCTCTGATTTATTCTTTCCTTTATATCTAAACCTTTGATTCTACCTTTCTAGTTTTCATTGTAGCACCCATCCATGAATCCAGGCCAGAGTCAGGAGTCATCCTAAGTCTTTCTTTATCCCTGCGCTCACCTGAATCCCTAGCTTAGCACGTCCAGTCTCCACCCGCACTCATCCCACCTGGGTACCACAGCGTTCTTCAGTCTATGGCCTCTCTCCAGCTTCAGAACCTCCCTAAGTCTTCTGAATGATCTGGAATGGTCCTGGTTTTCTCCCTTAAGTCTACCGCAGCATCCTAAACCACAGCCTCAACTCTCCCCTTTCAACTTCCCCTTAAGCCCTCAGTGGCTCCACGTCTTCTGCAGGAAAAGATCTAAGCCCATTTGACAGTACTTTCAAGTACCCTTTGTGGTTGCTTATCCTCTGTTAACATTTTGTTCTTTGTTCATGATTAGACAGACTATCCACTTTTTGAAGGAGAGAAAAGTGCATTTTCTAATGTTCTTAGTAGGCAAGTAGACAATAAATGTTTGTATAATTAAAGCAAGAAAAGATAATGAATCATGTATTTGTTTTAAGATTCTCTGGCTTGATCAATGTAGATGTGCTAGAGCAATATTATGCCATTGGGTTCTAAATATTCTCAAAAATGGGACAACTACTTGTGATTTTTGTTTTTGTTTTTTTTTAATATTTATTTATTTATTTATTTATTTATTTATTATGTATGCAATGTTCTGTCTGCGTATATGCCTTCAGGCCAGCAGAGGGCACCAGACCTCATTACAGATGGTTGTAAGCCACCATGTGGTTGCTGGGAATTGAACTCAGGACCTTGGGAAGAGCAGGCAATGCTCTTAACCGCTGAGCCGTCTCTCCAGCCCCCCTACTTGTGCTTTTTATATTCATAATTGAGTCCAGGTTCCGTAGCACACACCTACAACCTAGAGGCCGGGGACTTATAGTTCATGTCAGCCATGAGACTGTCTCAAAAAAGTTTGTTTTTTTAACTGATGTATTTTTAGGAGTAAGTTGAAATTTATACTGATATTCTATTCACATATTTTGTTAAGAAATGGGAAACTTGGGGGAAATTATGTAGAAAGTAGTGACTGATAAATAACCCTACCATGACAGAATAGTAGTAACTATTAAAGTTTTTGATCCATCACTTCTCATTATCTAGTTCTCTTTGTAGCTAAAATAAATTAAGAAAATAAAAAGGCAGAGTTACTACAAACTTCCATTAAAGGTGTGTTGGTAAGTATCAAAAATTATGTGCTAAGCTAAGTTTATGGTACACATTTCTAATTCTAGTTCTAATTCTAGTACTTGGCATCTAGAGGCATGAAAATCAAGGCTATCTTTAGGTGCATAGCTAATTGAAGACCAACCTTTACTATATATGACCCTCTCTCAAAAAGCAGAGGAAAAGAAAAAGATATGTTAAAAATCATTTTAAAAGCTTTCTTAATCTTGTGTGTGTTTTGTTTTGTTTTTTAAATCTATTTAGGGAAGAGAAATCCCGGAAGAATCAGTGCTGGAAATCTCTCTTCATCGCTACTTACTCAGATGTAGGAAGATACATTAACCATTATGCTGCTATTAAAAAGGCCTGGGATGACCTCAAGAAGTACTTGGAGCCCAGGTGTCCTCGGATGGTTTTATCTCTGAAAGGTACTAGGAATACAGGGTCCCCCATTGACATTTAGATTTACATTAACAACAGACTAGTTGAAATAACTTTGATCTGTTGTGTACCTGGGCTAATCCAACCTCTTAGTTCACCATACACATTTTGTTAATAGACAAGGAAGCATAGTGCTGATGTTGTTACAAGAATCTTGCTCTTTTTTGGTTAACCTGGGAACCCATATGGATATTAAATAAAAGCTGAGCTACTTTATCTTTATAGCTGTTTTATATAAAGAAACAATGCTAAAATTGCTTGAGAATAACCATTATGGGTTTGTTTTTATTTTTGCAATATTGGTGATTGAGGCCAGGACCTCATGCATTTTAGGCAAGTATTCTACCATGGAACTGTAACCCAGCCCTAAAGATGATTATTGTTTTTATTGTTTTGTGTGTATGTATGCTCACATGTGCTCCCGCATCCCTATTTGGAGGCTAGAGGACATCACATGTCTCTCTGGATCGCTCTCCACTTTATTTACTGAGTTCAATGACTGAGCTAGTCTAGGTAGCCTGCTTACCCCAAGTATTCTTGTCTCTACCTCCCAAATGCTGCCTCATCTGCTCAGCTTTTATGTAATTTCTGGGAATCCAAACTCCAGTTGTCATGCTTATGTGACAAGACATGTTTATTCATGGGATCATTTCTCCAACCCAAGATTAGTTTTTAATTGAAAACTTTTGTCAATACCTTTTCTTGTTTGATGTCTATCAAATGTTAGGAAAGAACCTGGGTCTTTAAGCATGTTAGAATAACACAAGAATCTAGAAATTTTTCTTTTGGCAGAGTTTTACAAAGTAGTCAAACCAAGATTTGAACTGAAGTCTATTTGACCCCAGAATCTATGTTCTTTCTATTCTGTTGCCTAATTATGACTAGAAATAGTAACAAGCTATTTCTGTTGGATTTGTTAGCTAATCCCTGTGAAATACATTTGTAACGGCTTATCTGTGTAACATGAATAATAAAACCAGAAACAGATAATTGAGGTTCAATCTGAAGGTCAGAAAAGCAGAGCAGCCAACCACTAGAGAGACCTTTTACCTCTACCAAATCTTCAGACCAAAAGGGCGATCCTTCAGTACTCTCCACCAACCTCAGACTCCACACTACTGAGTTCCTGTCTCTTCTCCCTTTATATTCCCCTCTGTGCCCAGCCATATCGCTCCTGTCTCCACCTGCTAGTGCTGGCCTTATAAAGGCATGTGATCCCAAATGCAGGGATCAGCTTTGTGTGAGCTCAGTTTCTCTTTTAGACAGACTCGATCTTGTGTAGCCTAGAGTGGCCTTGAACTCACAGAGATCCAATTGCCTCTGTCTCCCTAGTCCTGGGATTAAAGGTGTGTGCTACCATTGCTTGACTTTTGTGGCTGAGTAGTAGCTTAGCTCTGCACTCTGATCTTCAGGCAAGCTTTATTAAAACAAAAAAAATATACCACTATAATCTGCTTCCACTTTATGTTTTTTCAGACTTATTCACTAAGTGGAACCATGAGTTTGCTGTGTTTTGCTAAGCTAAAACTGGAATCTGTTCTTTTTTACTCTTCCTCATTAGAACGAATCTTTTTGAATTATCATTCCTTTATTCTTTCAGATTTCCATTGTAATTTCTCATGAAAATGTTACTTTCAGACAAACCATGATTTCATGAAAAGATGCTTAAATCTGGGTTAGAAGGCAGAATAAATGGTTTTAGTAGAAGGTAGTAGGGTGGAACACTGGAGTCCCCGGTTAGTAATCTTAACAGCTTATTCTCTAAGAAGAAATGAGTGGTAACATCACCTGGCCATGAGCATAAACTACTTCATGATGGAGGTGGGTCTTGTAATAATAAAGAAACTGCCTGGCCCTCATAGGACAGAAAATTAGGTAGGCGGAGTAGACAGAAGAGAATGCTGGGAAAAAGAAGCTGAGTCGAGGAGTCGCCATGATTCTCCCGCTCCAGACAGACACAGGTTAAGATCCTCCCTGGTAAGGCAGCTCGTGGGCTACACAGAATATTAGAAATGGGTTAGAACAATATGTAAGAGCTAGCCAATAAGAAGCTGGAACTAGCCGGGCCAGGCAGTGTTTGAAAGAATACAGTTTCCGTGTAATTATTTCGGGGCATAAGCTAGCCATGAGGGCGGCCAGGTGCCGGGGACGCAGCCCCGCTGCTCCTAATTTCAACAACTTCAGGAGGACATAATCTGAAAATAAGAATGCAGTGGTGATATGCGAAAGGTGATAGTTTATAACAGCACAAAGGTAGACATGAAACTAAATGTTTTTCTTGTTTGTTTTTCTGAGACAGGTTATTTTTGTGTGGCCCTGACTGTCCTGGAACTCATTCTGTCTGTCTCAGCAGGGTACTGGGGTCAGAGGTGTGAGCCACCATTACCTGTCTCACTTTTGGAAGTGGTTGAAGGGAGAGAATTTAACCCATTTTGTTTAGCATATCCAAGGTCTCCTTAGAGGGTCACTCTATATTATGGCATTTAGACTGTGAGACAGTAGTGTGATTGTTCTTTTGGACAGATTTACAGCTTTTCTTCTTTTGTCCTTTGTTATTCCTAGGCTCCTTGTGTCTGTTCTGTATTTAGCTGACAGATTCCTTGGCCACTTCTGCATTACCACAAGGTGCCAGTTCTCAGGGTGTGTCATGAGTTTGGAATAAGGTTAAAGTCTAGAATATCTACAGTGCTGGAAATGCTAGGAATTTCAGACTTAGGAGTTTCACAACTAAGAACCTAGCTGCTGACCTCAGGTGTCGCAGATCTTGTTCAATTTTAAGGTTATAAAGGTGTCAGGAAAAAGGAAAATTAGCGGATAACTAGGCATTGGACACAAGGTAATCTTATAGAGTATCTTGAGATTATATTATATTGATGTTCTTAATTGTGTATTTTCAAACCATGTTTTCCTTGTGTGTTGGCTTAGAATTGAGTTGGGAGTTTAATCCTTTAAAGGAACAAACAGTAAATATTTTAGAGTTTGTGGGACCCATGGTCTCATAGAGACCTGTATTCTGTGTTAGCCCTGCTGTTAGTCTGTTGTTTCTGGAAAACAGCCATAGATAATACAGAAACAAAAGGGAGTGGCTGAATTCCAATAAAAAGAATTTAGCCTCTTAACTATAATTTACCAAACCCTGGTTAATTACAAGTACCTTCATTTCACATTGGAGAAAGGATATGAAGAGAGTTGGGTGGTGTGTGTGTTTGATGTCCAATCTTGATTTTCTGGAATTGTAATCATGTATTTCCTTATCTTATTTTGTTAACTATGGTGGGGTTTTTTTTTTGTTTGGCTTTTTAGTTTTTGAGACAGGATTTCTCTGTGTAACAGCCCTGGCTTTCCTGGAACTCATTTTGTAGACCAGGCTGTCCTGAACTCACAGATTCACCTACCTCTGCCTTCCAAGCACTAGGCTTAAAGGCATGTACCACCTGGATTCAAATTTAATGGTTTTTGTTTGCTTTTTGAGACAAGGTTTCCCTGTAACCCTTGCTGTCCTGGAATTGGCTTGAGAGACCAAGCTGGCCTCAAATTCACTCTCTGCCTCCTGAGTGCTGGGATTAAAGATGTGGGCCGACACTGCCCATTTTTTGCTTATTTTTTTAAAAGATGAAAAAATACTATATGTGTGTGGGCATTTTATCTGTGTACATCTATGCACCATATGCTGTGCCTGGTATTTTTGGAGGCCAGAAGAGGATATCAGATGCCGCCATGTGGGTTCTGGAACTTGAACCGAGGTCCTGTGTAAGGTGAGCCAGTGCTATTAAAACACTGAGCCATCTCTCTAGCATCTGTCTTTTTGTTTTTATTAGTTACTGGGAGGTTTGCTAAAATTTCCTATTGTGGTAGGCACTGTTCTGAAGTAGCCCAAGATTTTCAGCTTATGGTATACATGCATGGTACAGTTATTTCTCCTTATATACATATAAGTCAGGGATATAAGAAGTTATTTTGATTCCCATTTTTGAATATATTCCAATTATTTACAGTAACTTCTCTATTTTTTAAGAAAGGTCGGGGGCTGGAGAGATGACTCAGAGGTTAAGAACACTGGCTGTTCTTCCAGAGGTCCTGAGTTCAATTCCCAACAACCATATGATGGCTCACAACCATCTGTAATGAGGTTCTGGTGCCCTCTTCTGGCATAGAGGAGTACATGCAGGAGGAACATTGTATACATAATAAATAAATCTTTTTTTAAAAAAAGAAAAATATTCTTAAAAAAAAAAAAAGAAAGGTGAAGAGATTTTGCAGGTATAGTTAAGGTCCCAAATGAATGGCATTGGTTGTTAATTAAAATGAAAATGATCCTGAATGGGCCTACATTAAAACGCATCTGGGCCTTTCAGAAGGCAGATTCATAATATGTTTTTCCTGTTTACTTTGAGTAAGCAGACTGGTATGTTGAGGAGAAAGCTACCTAATAGGAAATGTCAGGGGGCTCTGAGAGGTTCTTTGAAAAAACTGCAGGTTGTTGAATTCTGCGAATAAGTGAGCTTAGAGAATCTGAAGCAAAAGATGGGTAAGATGAGCTAGCAGCTCAGTTAACACCACGATTTCAACACTGATTTAAATAGAGGTTGGGTTTACTTGAATTTTTGATCTGTAGAAACAGATAATGAGTTCTTGGCGTGGTGTGCTACGGGGATAAGCTCAGTGTACTCCTCCTCTCAGCTAAGCCGGCAGAGGAGGGGCAGGGTGTGTGCCTGTGTGGGAGAGGGGCTTAGGCAAGGAGCCTTGCCCTGCCGACTGTCCTCGCCTCACCTTTATTTGCAAAATAAGCAAGCAAGTGAGCATTGTTTAAGCTGCTAATACCCATTGCAGCATTGGAGAATTAATTCACTGCTTGTAAACCTTTTTTGCCATTTTAACTCTGACATTAGAATATATTTAGGGGTGTAGGTGGTACTTCCTGCTTAGCCTGCTGTCCCCTTGCAGTGTACTCCAGGGTTTAAGAGGGGGAAAATGTGTGTATTCATATATGTATGTGTGTTTGTGCACAAGCGCATGCTGTCTTACTTAGGTATATAAAGTTGATTCCTACATAGCGAATTTAACCTGTTACTACTGTGAAAGTTCTCCCTTAGTTTTAGTACAGCTGTTTGATTTAAAGCCAGTCTTGTGTGTTCTGAGTACAGCCATCCTAGCTTTCTTTTTCCATGTCTGTAGTAAGATGAGTCTCTTGAGTAGAAATTTTTTTTATTACTTCAGTGCTGAAATTGAAACTGAGTCATAACACATCTTGCTCCCCGCAGACAAGGTTTCTTTGCGTAGCCCCAACTGTCCTGAACTCTCTGGAGACCAGGCTGACCTTGAACTCAGAGAGATTCACCTGCCTCTGCCTCCAGAGTGCTGAGATCAAAGGTGTGCGCTACCACCCCTGGCAAGGCCCGACCCCTTCTAAGCTTGTGCTCTCTACCTCTGCACTGCATCTTGAGCCCCTGTTCTTTACCTGGTCTGTCCTTTCATCAGATTATTTGGCTTAGAGATACTTCTTTATATGTCATTTAAATAATGTTCACTCTTTTTTGCATTCTTAATTATGTTTAATTTCTTTCCTTTTTCTTTTTTCCTTTTTAGTGATCACAATATAGATTAAAACACGCATTTTTGATTTATTGAAGGCTAATAGAATTTAATATTTACCACTTCCCGGGCATTGAAAGAGTTTTAGTTCTGATCATTTCCCTCCGCCTTTTATGGGAGGGTATTTGGGCTCCAGTTCAGGTCCCTATACATGTTAGTCCATACTGAGCCCCTTAGTGTTGATTTGTGATTTTAATTTTTAGACTGTTTCTTATGTCTCAGCACTCTCTTTAGTCAGTTCCTGTTTTTATTGAAGCTTAGTTCTTTTGAGTGACTGCACAGCATTATTGGATCTTGGGGTAAAAGTTTTTCTTCTAGAGATTTCCTTCTGCTTTTTCTGCAGACCACCAGGGGGTTGATCGCATTAACCTGGTCTAGGGTTGGTAAAGTTGGGGAAATCCGCTTTTTGTCCATGAAGACTGGTTTGTTTCCAGTTCACTTTTTCTTAGGAGTTGGCTTTCTGTAACCTAGCAAAAGCATGTTTATTTATTTGAACAGGGCCTTTTCTACTTCATGGACTCTGATGCCCCCCTTTCTTTTTTAATCTATTAGTCCTATAGTATTGCCTAAAGCTGGGCTCATTTCTTTGGCCACTTGTTTTAGAATTGATAATTGCTTAAAATCAAGGTGATTTTAGATGATTATTTTCTGTTTTTCCTTTTTTTGGAATTCACCTTGAACTCTCTCTCCAGGAGATACAAACATGTGCACACCTCTGGCTACTGTGTGGGGGTATTTTGTTGGTGGTTCCCCTTTCCATTTTACTTTGTGCTAGTGTTTTTCCTGTTAAGAGGAAACTGAGGACTTTATTCGGTGTTTAAAATTAATTTTCAATTCATTGCCCTATATTTTGTTAGTATATGTTGAACAGAATTCACTTGCTATAAGATAGTTTCTTGAGTTGGCAACTGATCTACTAGATTGAAGTCTCATTGTGCACACACAGTTCTGATTCTGGTGTGCTTTTGCAGAAGGTGCACGTGAGGAAGACCTGGATGCTGTGGAAGCTCAGATTGGCTGCAAGCTCCCTGATGATTATCGCTGTTCGTACCGGATTCACAATGGGCAGAAGTTAGTGGTTCCAGGGTAAGATGTTTGATGTTTGAGTAATTCTCAGACATTGACATTACACATCTTGTTCACAGTTTTCTTTAGTTATCTTATATATAAGAAAACATATGTTTATATATTATGAATGTATGTATTGTTGAGAGGGGGAGTTCCCTTTTCTTTATAGCAATCTATAAGATAATATAGGTTAAGTTAAATTTTAACCATAATAAATGTGTCTCATAGAAGCATTATGCCTGACAACACATATTTATGATTAAAGTGAGATCTGGTTGGGGATGGGAGCTGTGGGACACAGGAGAGAGATATATGTGCGTGTATTTGTGAGTATAGTTAACTAACCTGCTAAGGACACTTGATGTGTTTATTACCCTGTTACAAGTTAGGCAAAATGTTTTAGGAACTTGATGCAAGTTCTCTCTACTATCGTTGAGTATCCCCTGGCATTCTCTAAGAGCATCCTCCTGATAACAGAGTACTACTCAGAAATGAAATAGCAGGGATGAAGCATAAACAGGCCAGTTTAGGGGGCTGGAGAGATGGCTTAGTGGTTAAGGGTGAATATTGCTCTTGCACAGGTCCCCAGTTCATAGCACCCACATTGGGCAACTCACAATGGCCAGTAACTCCAACTCCAGGGACTCCCAATGACTCGGCACCTACACTCATTCTGTCTCTCTCTCTCTCTCTCTTGGTTTTTCAAGACAGAGTATCTCAGAAGCTATGGAGCCAGTCCTAGAACTCTTTATAGACCAGGCTGGCCTCGAACTCACAGAGGTTCACCTGCCCCTGCCTCCTGAGTGCTGGGATTAAAGGTGTGTGCCACCACTGCCCAGCCTGAGAGTATTTTCTAGTGCACACTGTCCAAAAATTCCCTATATAGCCCTAGTTTCTTTCTTTCAGTCATCTTTCTGCCTTAGTCTTAGTGTGGGGTTACAGCATGAACCACAACACTAAGTTCCTTAAAAGCAGTAAAGTTATAATTCTTCTAAAATGACTGACGTTTAAGTACCTTAGACATTTAATTTTTAAATCTAAATAAGAATATTCTGATTTAAAGAATGAATTTGAGCCAGGCAGTGGTGGTGCACGCCTTTAATCCCAGCACTCAGGAAGCAGAGGCAGGCAGATCTCTGAGGCCAGCCTGGTCTGCAGTGTTGTTTTTTTTACTCTTGGGGGCCTGCCACCCAGCTCCCAAATAAATACAAAGGCTTATTCTTTCTTATAAATGTCTGGCCTTAGCTTGACTGATTTCTAGCCAGCTTTTCTAAATGTAAATTATCCCGTCTATCTTTTGCCTCTGGGTTTTTATCTACATCTGTATACCTTTCTTTACTTCTTTTCCCATAGCTTGTGTATCTGGGTGACTGGCCCCTGGTATCTTCCTCGCTCCTTAATCCTTTCTTCCCAGATTTCACCTCCTGTTTATTTTTTCTGCCTGCCAACCCTGCCTATCCTTTCTCCTGTCTCTATTGGCCATTCAGCTCTTTATTAGACCAATCAGGTGTTTTAGACAAAGTAACTCAGTGTCACAGAGTTAAACAAATGCGACAAAAGAATGCAACACATCTTTGCATCATTAAACATTCCACAGCATAAACAAATGTAACACATCTTAAAATAATATTCTACAATATACAGTGTGAGTTCTAAGATAGCCAGGACTACACACAGAGAAACCTTGTCAAATAATCCAAGCTCACTCTGAACAGAGAGTGTGGTACCAGGCTGGCCAAGGATGCATAGGAAGAACCAAACCAAAACAAAACTCTTCAGCGTGAAATTATTCACCGAGAAGATGAACCTCAACCCCCGCGCCCTGTCTGTTTCTGTTGCTCTGCTGTTGACAACTTTGTGTCTGTTCTCAGGTTGCTGGGAAGTATGGCACTGTCAAATCACTACCGCTCTGAAGATTTACTAGATGTTGATACTGCTGCTGGAGGATTTCAGCAGAGACAAGGACTGAAATACTGCCTCCCTTTAACCTTTTGCATACATACGGGCTTGAGTCAGTACATAGCCGTGGAAGCTGCAGAGGGCCGAAATAAAAATGAAGTGTTCTACCAATGTCCAGTAAGTGGGAAGTGTGCTTGACTATGGCTTTAATGTGTTCTGACAATAAATGAATATGTATTAGCTACATTCAGGGACATAAAATAAGCTGGAGCATTATACATTTTATTATATTTGATATTTATTTGTTTGTTTATTTATTTATTTGTTTGACATATCATCACATGGTGATATGGATAACCAAAAGGAAGATTTGCCATTGGACAAATAGTACAGACTGTGACGTGTTTAGATGGAAAGTTGTGATTCACATTAAAGAACTTATTATCAGAGTCCTTGATTGTAATATGTAAAATTATCTTTTGAGCATCCTAGAATTGTTCAGATCTCTTGACTCTGAATTGAAAGCCCTTTCTTCTAGGATAACAAGCAATCTGTTTTATCACTTCTACCTGCTAATTATATTCTTGAAGGATAGTTTCCTAACTTGTCTTAATAGTAATAGCACTCTGTATTTTCATTTGAGAGGTGCCTCCAAACATTTTATAGATTAAGTCCAAGCTAGAAATTATAATAGTAGGAACTGACGGGTGTTGCTAAAATTCCTTCTCAAGGAGAGACATAAGTACTTTCTACCCCTCCTCCTAAGGTCCCAATGACAAACTGAGGCATGAGCCCACCAAAGTTCACTCTGGGGAACCAATGATTATATTTCATAGTGAGGGACTACTTATAGACATTGTGGGTACCCCTCCTTGAACTGGCTGCATCTCAAAAGCTTTACCCAGCAGGTATGGGGACTTCCCCATAGCTGTACGATGGACTCTCAGCCCTAGTCTTCTATACCAGGTATTAGGGAACAGCTGGAGACTCGGGTAAGAACCTTGTGCCCTCCTGGGATCTTCTGTGGAGATGATGGGGTATAAACAACCAAAACAGCTGGGATGATCTTTTGCTTGTGTGTGGTGGGAGTATAGCTGACCTCTCAAATGGTGATTGCTTGGCCTGGAAGACAGTTAACTCACAACAACTAGGATTATTTGAGTATTGATTAGAACAATGAATTCCTTTTTATCTATTTTGCTTTGTTCCCAGAGGTCTAGGTAAGGAACAAGAATAAATGTATTTGTATCATTTTTCGTTTTACCCCCCATGTAGGACCAAGTGGCTCGGAATCCTGCTGCTATTGACATGTTTATCATAGGTAAGAGAAACAGAAAAGTCTTTTTTCCCTTTTTCCTGTTGGGTTTTTTTTTTTTTTTTTGGTTTTTCGAGACAGGGTTTCTCTGTGGCTTTGGAGCCTGTCCTGGAACTAGCTCTTGTAGACCAGGCTGGTCTCGAACTCACAGAGATCCGCCTGCCTCTGCCTCCCGAGTGCTGGGATTAAAGGCGTGCGCCACCATCACCCGGCTTTCCTATTGGTTAAAAAAGTAAATGAATTAGTAAAACTGAGTTACTTGAGCAGCTAGCAACTTTATACTTGCGCCTCTTAGTACTTCCTGGATTATAAAGTTCTATGTCTGTGTTTTCTCGTTGGGGCAGCCCTTGTGTTTTCTTTGCATTTTGTTTACAAAAAACAAAAAGGCGGGGCTTGAGGTTGAGAGCACTGGCTGTTCTTCTAGAGGTCCTGAGTTCAGTTTCCAGCAACCGCGTGGTAGCTCACAACCATCTATGGTGAGCTCTGGTGCCCTCTTCTGGCGTGCAGGCACACATGCAGACAGAATACTGTGTACATAATAAATAATAAAATCTAAAAAAAAATCAGAGAGGCTTCCTGAATCAGCATTACCTGCAAATCCTTGCAGCTCTTAAATTTTTTTTTAAAAAAGGCATATCCTATACAGTCTTAAGTTGTTAATTTTCTTTAGATAAGTGATATAGGTTCAGTATTACCTTACTGTTGCTGGGATAGGATACCCTGACAGAGAGCAACTTGGGGAGGAAAGGGTTTGTTTCAGCTTACAGGTCACAGTCTGTCACTGATGGAAATTAGGGCTAGGGCAGGATCTCATGGCAGGAACTGAAGCACAGGCCGTGGAGGAGGGCTGCTCGCCATGTGGCTCACTCACAGCCCTATGTTTAGCCAGTTTTCTTATGTAGCCACAGCCATCTGCCTGGGAAATGGAGCTGTGCACATGGGCCAGGCCCTCTTACGTCAGTAATGCAGAGACTCCCTCACAGGCCAGTCTCATCTGGGCAATCCCTCAGTGGTGACCCTAGGCCAGTGGTTCTCAACCTTCCTAATTCTGCGACCATTAATACAGTTCCTTATGTTGTGATTCCCAACCATAGAATTATTTCATTGCTACTTCATAACTGTAATTTTGCTACCGTCATGAATCATAATGTAAATATCTGATATGCAGGACATCAGATATGCGACCTCTGTGAAACGTCCTTTGAACTCAAAGGGGCCAGGACCCACAGGTTGAGAACTGCCGCTCTAGGCCGTGTCAGGTTGATAGTTTCAGCTAACTAGGATTAATTCCTATATAACATATCCATGGGTTTTCCACAGAGCGTATTAGTATATAATTGGAGGTAAAATTATTTAAAGTGATAATATTTTTTTCTTATTTGATGATAATTAACAAATCACGGTAGAGACCTGAGAAGCATTCTTCTTCAAGATGAATGTAAATTACAGCTTCACAAACTCTTTGGCACTTGTTTGCCTTGGCTGGGAAGATATTTCTTAATAATTTTGCTGAGACTCTGCTCACAGCAGAAGCTTCCTACGTACTGACTCTTTCAGGGTTTTTTTTTTTTTTTCTTTTTTTCTTTTTTTTTTGGTTTTACGAGACAGGGTTTCTCTGTGGTTTTGGAGCCTGTCCTGGAACTAGCTCTTGTATACCAGGCTGGTCTCCAACTCACAGAGATCCGCCTGCCTCTGCCTCCCGAGTGCTGAGATTAAAGGCGTGCGCCACCACCACCCGGCCTTTTCAGGGGTTTCTGACATGGACATCTTTCTGTGTATTCGTAGTACAGAAGATGCTAAGGGCTAGCTCAGTGGTAGACTGTGTGCCTGGTCTGTGCAAGGCCCAGTTTTACTCCCCAGCTCTAAGAAAATAAATAAACGTTGGCATTTAATTTCTCATCTAATTGAAACCTAAAACAGAAAGCAAGTGTCTTTTTTTTTTTCTTCCATACTGTGACATGGTACGGGTTTGTGATATGTTTCACATTATCTAAAGTGGTCTCACCCTTATCCAAGTTATGCAAGTTTTTAAATTTAGGCCTTAGCTTTCAACTTATTCTGAAACAAATGGCCTCCTGTTTCTAAGCTAAGCATCATCAGGATGCTTGTGTTCATTATCCCCATTGACATCTTGGTATAGCATATTTTCAGAGATGACATCACAGCCCTAGCCCAGCAGTGATTAATCAGTGATTAATCAGTTGTGAATTAAAGGCCTCCTGGCCAATAAGGAGAGTTACTGTTACGTTCTGAGTTTCTTTTATTCTCATATTTGTCTACTTTAAACAGAATACACAACCATTGCAACAAATATGAAGTCTGGTAATTAAAAAACATAATTAGTGATATAAATTGAGCATCTGCTACTCAATAAAGAACTGGGTTAATTGAAACCAGATTACAAAAAAATTCAGGGAACAACATACTATAGATTGCTAGGCATTTAGCTGTCCTAACCCCCCCAAAAATGATAAAGTTTGATCATGTTGTATTACCTAGTATGTTTATACTTAATTCGTATAAATACTTGCTATGAATTCTTTTAGTATAACATGGACCAATAATATGGATGTGTTAATGTAATGTAAATGTTTTCCGCTTTGAGTTAGTTTCCAAGAATATGGAGGGCTACTGTGCAACTGCATCTGTAGTAGTGAGCATCTTGACCACTTTGGTATTGACCTGATGCTGAGAAGTCTCCAAAGTCATGTCTCTGACTGAGCCTAGCTTGTGCCAGTATTTTGAGTGTATATCAGAATGTGTATAAGATGAACCCTGATCATTGAGAGGAGGTGCCTGATAACCTTCTCTTAATGCTTTTTTTCCTAGATGTAATTTCCTATGTTCTGTGTGCTTTAAAAATTAGTAGACATATAGTTTTTAATTACTGTACCAAAATCAATTATTTTGAGTGTGTGTGTGTGTGTGTGTGTGTGTTTATGTATAAATAGGTGGAAATAGCTGTAGAATTTCCTAACAATTATGCAGAGGCTAGGGATAGTGATGGTAGGGACATAAAGGACATACTGTAGATAGAATTGAGAACAGAAGGGCTGGAGAGAGAGCTCGTTTGTCCAAGAGTACTTGGTGTGCAAGTATAAGAATCTGAGTTCAAATCCCAGTACCCATGTAAAAGCTGGGTGTGCCCATGCCTGTAATCCTAGCATTTTATGGGGCAGAGACAGGAGGATTGCTGGACCTTGCTGGCTGGATACCAGTTTAGCTCTAGGTTCAAATGAAAGGCTCTGTCTCAAAGGAATAAGGTGGAGAGTGGTGGAGCAGGGATGTGATGTGGATGTACAGGCACATACAGATGCACTTACTTGGCATGCACCACACTCACAGTAAATAAGATTTGGGAAGACAAATTGGACTAATAGAGTACTAGTAGAATAATATCTATAAACATTTCTAGTTCTGATATTATACCTTAAATATAGTGAAATTATAGTTGGTTGTTTCCTCTTAGAGTTTTCGCATTTGCTTATTCTCCCCTTTTTGGTTTATAGGTGCTACTTTTACTGACTGGTTTACATCCTATGTCAACAATGTTGTATCAGGTGGTTTTCCCATCATCAGAGACCAGATTTTCAGGTATTTTAATTGGGCTTTTGGGATTGAAATGACTATAAATCAGAAAAGGCTATCTACTGCAGATCTATTAGGAGTTGAGGTTTTTCTGAAAGGGAAGATCAAGAGGAAAAAACTAAATGTGATTTAGTAACATGACAGTAGCTACATGATTTCTTTTTGCCAAATAAGAAAGTTAGCCAATTAATAGGTTTATTATGAATAGCAAGTAAACAACTTACTCTTGGCAAACATTTATTTTCTCTAATTGGAACATTCAGATGTTAGCAGTTAGTGTTAGAGGTAGTAACAGGTGATACTAGTTCATAGTAGCCTTGGCAGAAGCAGTAGTTTAAGTGTGTGCCATGGGCTTCTCCATTAGAGGCAGGAATTACTAATTTTCATAAGAAGCTAAAGATCCTTACATTCTTAGGTATTTTCGTCTCCCATTTAATAAGTATGGTCAGGTTAAGAAGACTCCCAAAACTTTTATAGCATTGAAAACAAAGAGAAGCCCTTGTTAGTTTCTAAGCTGGTCACTGATCCATGGTTTGAGTCACTGACCACAGATCTTTGATTACCATCTGTACTGAACTAAAGTTACCAAGGTTTTACAGTATTATGAAATTCAAGTTCTACAGGATTGTATCAATATGACTTAAATTTGTAAAGTATAAGGAAAGTATTGTACATTATCTTCAAAGTGCTTAAGAATTGAAGCTAGTTGATTTAAACATGTTTAATTTCCTTCCTTGCTAGATATATTCATGACCCAGAATGTGTAGCAACAACTGGAGATATTACAGTTTCAGTGTCCACATCATTCCTGCCAGAGCTCAGCTCTGTACACCCACCACACTATTTCTTCACATACCGAATCAGGTGAGAATTTTAAATGGGACTGTTGTAGTGTCCATTTGTTTCTATGACAAAACATCCAGAGTCGACCTATTTATTTTGGTTTATTTTGGCTCAGGATTTCAGTTCATGGCCACTTGGTTCTGTCATTTCTGGGTCAGAGTGTGATGAGGCAGAGTATCACAGAAGTGTTGAACAGTACCACAGGGCAAAGCCGTTCACTTCAGAATAGCCAGGAAACAGAAAACAAACAAACAAACAAACAAAAGCAAGCAAATCTTCAACACGGGAGTCCTTGGAACCATTTTATATCTGAACCATAAGACTCGCCTTTCAGTTAAAGTACAGATATCTTTTGGCAGTTTTGTATTTGCCCATTTGGATATGGTCTATAAAATGAGTTTTTGTTTTTTTTTCTTTTGGGGGGGTGGTGTGGTGGTGGTGATGTTCTGTTTCATGGTCCTATGGATTAAACCAAGAGCCCTGTACATGATTGGCAACTACTCTGTCACTGAGCTGCAATTCCCAGCCATAAAGTACATTTAAGAGGTTTTATTTATTCTTAAAATTGTATTTATTTTTTAGTGTATGTGTGTTTATTTGCATATGTGTGGGTTCATGTGTATGCAGAAGCCTATGGTTGATATCAGGAGTTTCCTCTGTCATGATCGACCTTAGTTTTTGAAGCAGGTCTTGCCGCTAGCCTAGAGCTTGTCAATATAACTAGACTAGTTATCTATCTTGTTTGGGGATCCTGTCTGCCTCTTGTGCATTGGGATTGTAGGCCGGCAACCACACCTACCCAGTATTTAAGTAGGTTCTAGGACTCCAAACACCAGTCCTTATGTTTGTGCCCATTGAGCCATCTCCCTAGTTCTAAAGTACACTTAAATTTTTAACTTATTGTGTATGCATGTGTGGATAGTTTCCAGAGGTCAGCTTGTGGGAGGTGGTTTTTTTGCTGTCCTGTGATCCTGGGGATGCTACTTAGGTTGTTAGGTTTGGCAGGAAATACCTTTATCCATGGAACCATTTTGCCGTCCTGCTAAAGCACATTTTGAAAAATAGTTTTCTGCTGAAGTTTGCAGAAAATTTAGTCAATTTTCAACAATATAGTGTTCACAAAGGAGTTTGATAAGTTACGGTTTTTTGTATGTGTCCTGAATATAAATTATAAATTACTGTTACAGTTGCTTCGGGAACTGAACTACTAAGTTGTAATTGTCAAAACTCTATTTTAGATTTATAATGTAATCTAGAAGTTTTCACATTGCCAAACAGAAAACCATGCGTATAAAGTTTCATGTGGCCTGTCTATATTCAATTTTAAAGAGCAATAAATATTTATGGAGTATTTCATGTGTGTCATACATAATATTGAATGCTTGATTTGATTAAATACCAAAAAACAAATGCTTTAAATTCACTGTACTTAGAAATATTTTGTGCGTAAGCAGAAAGATAACCCATTGCTACAGTGTAGTTTAGATGTTTGCTTTTATTTAGATCCTGCTTAAGAATTAAGACTTGTTTAAAATAGAAACACCTTCCTGCACTGCATTTGATACTGCAGGGTATTCAACATGAAAATTAGAGGCACAGATTCCTATAGAAAGAGGAAATGATAGTATCTAGAAATAGAAGTTGAAGTAGAATCCCAGTAACTGGAGCCATTGTACTTTGAGCTTTTTAGAAGCTAATGGAAAAAAAAAAAGAATTGTGTTGCATAGATTTGTATGAGTGAATGTCTGAGTTCTTCAGAAGTTTGTCATGACATGTGTGTCTAGAAAGTATCTGCCCAATGGATATTTATTTGAGCAGCCAAAGATGATTGCTACCACAGTGTTTGCATGTATTTTTGTGGCCCCTTCTATTGTTGGTTGTTACTAAAAAATACTTAAATAAATTAAGTGAAAGCATTTCCATGGGGAGAATTAGCGTAGTTAAAGCAATGTCTTTGAGAACTTATGGCTAACTAACAGGGTTAGATTTGTTAATTTCCCTTGAAGGTCTTCTATAGTATTAACTCAAATGCTATAGTATTCTTTAAAAAGAAAGGTAAAACAAATGCATCTATGCTCTGCTCTTTTCTCCAGGATTGAAATGTCAAGGGAGGCACTTCCGGAAAAGGCCTGTCAGCTGGACAGTCGCTACTGGAGGATAACAAATGCTAAAGGGGATGTGGAAGAAGTTCAAGGACCTGGAGTAGTTGGTAAGTCACCCAAGTTTGCTTTTCTCTGTCATTTGCTTCAAAGAAAGTTTAGACTGTGTACCCATAAATATAGTCTGTGCGGGTCATTAGGCTATCATTTTAGTCCCTGAAATTTCAACTTTACTAAAACCATAGCAAATTCACTTATACAGGGATCGGTTTTGCTTTCCGTGGATCACCTAGGATTCTTTGATTGTTATTCCTATGGGTTTTTTTTTTTAAATGTTATTATTATGTTCTGTGTGTTAGGTGGTACAGTACAGTAAAATAAATTTCATATCGGTATTCTATATAATTTGGAGGTGAATGATGAAGTTAATAGCACAGATTTAATTTTCCTTTGATGCTGCTCTTCCAGAAGACCCAAGTTCAGTTCCAAGCATGCACATTAGGTGGTTCACGACTACCTGTAATTCCAGCTCCAGGGATCTAATGCCTTCTGGTCTCTGTGAGCAATTACACTTATATACACATATGCACACACACATACATAAACACATAATTAAAATACATGGTTTTCGAGACCAGCCTGGTCTACATGAGCTAGTTCCAGGACAGGCTCCAAAACCACAGAGAAACCCTGTCTCGAAAAACCAAAATAAAATAAAATACAGTTTTATTATTTTTATTTATGCTTTTTTTTTTTTTTTTTTTTTTTTGATTTTTGAGACAGGGTTTTTCCGTAGCTTTTTGGTTCCTGTCCTGGAACTAGCTCTTGTAGACCAGGCTGGCCTCGAACTCACAGAGATCCGCCTGCCTCTGCCTCCCGAGTGCTGGGATTAAAGGTGTGCGCCACCACTGCCCGGCTTTATGCATTTATTTTTGGAGATAGGGTTTTACTGTAGTTCTGGGTGGCCTAGAACTCTATTGACCAGACTGGACTTGAACTCAAAGTTACCTGCATCTACCTTCTGAGTGCTGGGATTAAAGGTGTGTGCCACCACAGCTGGCTGAAATATAAAATAAAATCTTAAAAAGAGGGAATTTAGTATTAAGGGATTATATTACAGTTTTAATTCTTTTTTGCCATTTGTTGGTATGAAGACCCTCCTTAGTAATTGACATTTATCCAGACTGAACAGAACATTTAGGGATGCACCTTGGAACGTGTGTGTGTGTGTGTGTGTGTGTGTGTGTGTGTGTGTGTGTGTGTGTGTGTGTTTTGAGATAGGGTTTCTCTGTAGCTTTGGAGCCTGTGCTGGAACTAGCTCTTGTAGACCAGGCTGGTCTCGAACTCACAGAGATCTGCCTGCCTCTGCCTCCCGAGTGCTGGGATTAAAGGTGTGAGCCACCACCACCCGACTTCAACTGTGACACTTTTCTATTATTTGTGTTTTAAAGATTATGTCAAATTTGAAAAAAAGTGTGCCTTTGAAGTTTTGTTTAGTTTTGTTTTACTTGATATTCCCCACCTGCTACCTTGTAGAGACTTTGGGAAATAAAAAGTGTTAAGGGCGGGTGACATGGCTCTGCAGACAAAGGTGATTTGCTCCAAACCTGAGTTCCATCTCTGGGACCCACAATTGAAAGGAAAGAATTCACATAAGTTGTCCTTTGCCCTTCACATGCAAAAAGTCCTCAGCCAAAAAAATCTGATTAAAATGTAAATCAAGAGGAATTAAGCCCTCGAGATCTCATCACTGCCAGTACTTTGTTGTATATCCTTTTAGAGTTTCTTTTCCTAATTGTGCAGTTTACTTTCAAACTACTTATACAACATCTCGAGAACATATTTAAGGAAGAAGTGCTTTTTACACTTGGGCTTATTGTTACTGTTTTCTCTGCAGGCGAATTTCCAATTATTAGCCCAGGTCGGATATATGAATACACAAGCTGCACCACATTTTCTACAACATCCGGCTATATGGAAGGGTATTATACCTTCCATTTTCTCTACTTTAAGGACAAGGTCTTTAATGTTGCCATCCCCCGATTCCACATGTCATGTCCAACATTCAGGGTGTCTATAGCCCGACTGGTAAGTTAACTTTTTTTTCTAGTGCTGGAGTACATGACTTTGTATTCTAATGGCCATCTTTGTTTAGGTAGATGAGTAGTTCATAAATGATGTCCTGTCCCCCGCCGCCCCTCCCCCCCGCCCCAAAAAAGAAGTGGACATTTTGAGGAAGTATCTTAGGGTTGTATTAATATATGAAGGGAGATAACCAATAAGTTTATTTTAGCTCCTCCTTACTTTTCGGCCGTGAAGCTATTACTTGGTTCGCAGGTTAAGCTTTTCCACTGTTGTCAACAATAGCTATGTTGGCCTGTGTGTATCAGATGATGTGGAAAGACCAAACGAGACCAAATAATACTGACTTTTGTGGTTAAGAATTGGAAAACACCCAGCACTTGGGAGGCAGAGGCAGGCGGATCTCTGTGAGTTCGAGACCAGCCTGGCCTACAAGAGCTAGTTCCAGGACAGGCTCCAAAACCACAGAGAAACCCTGTCTTGAAAAACCAAAATAAAAATAAAAAAAAAAATTTGGAAAACAATTTCCTACAGTATTTTTACTAAGATTCCCAATTTAATAAAATAAACCAGTGTTCTATAGATATCTTCACAGAGAATTTATTGGGTAGAAATATACTTTTAGCAGTCCCCTGTGATTATTTTTCAAGTCAACCAGGCATATTTTATAAATCTTTTCTTAAGGTTACTTTGTGATAGGTACAGCAGTAACCCTAACTTATGGACTGTAAAATAATACGCAAAGTGTGTGAAGTCCTGTGGGACAGCTTGGGAATAGGATATTCAGAGTCCACCTGAGTTGTAGACACTGGGTGCTTAGAAATGCCGTCCTAGCTCCTGGAATGGGTGAGTTTGAGATAGTCCTAGAAAAAGGGACAAGCCACCAACCTTACTGAAAGAGGATCCATTCTCTTAGTGTAAAGGGCCTGTACTAGTCCAGATTTGTAAGTGAACCTTTAGCTTTCTTCCCAATGGGAGAATGCTAGAAACATGTTCCCAGCACTTGCTACTCTCTGTGATGGACAGGTGGAGGGGATGAAAAGGAGGGCTTGAGGTAGGGTCTCATTATGTAGCCCAGACCGGCCTCAAACTCACTGTTTTTTTGCCTCAGCCTCCCAAGTGCTAGATGTGTGCCACCATGCCTACACCAGACCAGACTTCCAGTTTTGGTTAGCCCAGAATCTATGAGCTTGGTACCATCTTATCCTTAAATGGTTGATATTCATCAGTGAAGCTGTCTGGACTTTGCTTTGTGGGGAAATTACAAAACATGGACTTAATTTCTATAATATGTATATTTTCTATTTCTTGTTTCAGTTTAGCTAATTTGTGCCTTTCAAGGAATTTAGTCATTTCACCTAAATGTTGAATTTATTAGCATAAGGTTATTCACAATATTCCCTTGATATCCTTTTAATGGCTACACGATCTGTAGTCAAATATATCCTCTTTTATTCTTAATATTGGTGATTTATATCCTTTTTATCACATCTTTTCTATTGATATTCAAAAAGGAACAGCTTTAGTTTTGATGGATTTTTCTCTACTGTTTGCTTTTTTCTATCTCAGTGATTGGTGCAGTTTGTCTTTATTTCACCTACTTTGGGTTTAATTCACTTTTATTGCAGCTTTTAAAGGTAGAAGTTTAGATAACTGGTTGTAGGCCTTCCCTGTTTCTAAGCATTGTTTTAGCTGTATTGCACAGATTTTGATGTTAGTTTTGGTTAATATTTAGTTCAAAATATTCTCAGATTTCCCTTGTAACTTTGACTTATGACTGCATAGAAATATGTTAATTTTCAAGTATTTGGAAATTTTTCAGTTGTTTTTTGCTTGTTGATTTCTAATATTACTGTGATTAGAGAACTTACTGTGTATTGCCAATATTTTTTAATGTTTTATGGCCCAAAATTATGTGAAGAATTTATCTATCTTGGCAAATGATCTTTGTGTATTTGAAATGAATATGTATATTCTGCCATGTAAGAATTTATAAATGACAGGCCAAGCTGATTGATTGATTGACAGTTTGTCAGGTCATCTGTATATTGCTCTCTTTCATGTTTGTTGCTTCAGCTATTGAAGAGATTATTGTTGAAATACTCAGTTAATGTTATGGCTTTGTCCATTTCTTGCTTCATTCTCGTCAGATTGCCTCATGCATTTTGAAGTTACAGAATTGTGTGCCAGTGCTTAGGATAGTTGTCTGTTTATGGGAGTAATTCTTCAGTTACCATTTATAATAACATTACTGTCCTAAGAGTAAGAGCATTGAGGAATGTTTGGACAGGCAGTCAAAATGGGTCAGCTTGATCCTTTTGTTTCTTGTTTTTAATATTATTTCAGTGAATGTAAAGGTATGGGTTTTACTTAAGGACAGGGGTTCTCAAGCCTTTGTGTCTCATCACCTCCTTAGATGTATAGGCATCATTGACGACTCCTAAGAACTTGTTTACATGGCTGTGTCAGTATTTACCATATTAGAAATTAGAAGAGAGCGTTTATAATAGCATCAGTTTCTTTTAAAATTACAGTAAATAAACTCTTTACATGTTCAACCCTCTCAATTGTATTTATTTAGAGTTTTAGTTTCTGCTTAACTACAAGAAAATGTAGATGCCCTGCTTCACAGAAAATGTTTTTCTCAAAGATGAACAGTCAATAGAAATGAGAATTGTGACTCAAACTAAAAAAGATAGTGGGGTTGTGTTTTTTGACCTTATTTCTGTTTTCTTCCTTGATATGGAAGTTGAATTGTGTTTTGTTTTTTTTGTCCTCTACCAGTCTGATTAGTCACTAGGTTCATAATTTCTTTTCCTTTATACTTGCCACTGTAAATACTCTTTGCATAGTTCAGTGACATCCCTGGATGGGGTATTTATTGGGCTTGAGGGCACTATGGGTATTCCTTGTGTCCGTTCTTCTCTGCTCCTCTCTTATGTGCTGTTTGTATAGTACACTTTCATCTGAGTATTTCTCTCTAATCACATTTGATTCCTTTAACAGTTCTTGTTTTCTTCATTAATTTAATAATCATACTACCTGATGATCATGTTTTAAAATTTCCACAGCCTTCCCTATCCCTCCTTTTGTATTTCCTACAGAATTTTGAAATTGTCATTCCGTAGATTTAAAAAATAATGAAATGCCGTATTTCTTTGTGTATATTTTCTGATTGTTACTTTTGTGTTATAATAAATACTAAATGACACAGTTCTTTCTCCTAAATTTTTCATTTGTTTGTTCATGTGTCTGAATACTGTAGTACTCAATACAACCAAAACCCCTGTCTTGGATTTTATATTCTAAACGGAAGAAATAAGCTAACCTGTGCTCTTGTGTCAAGTAACAAGTGTGGTGGAGAAAATGAGGGGCTAAAAAGAGTACTAGTATAAGATGTGTCAGGAAAGGCCTTAGTGAGAGGTAAGTAGAGATATAAAAGGAGTGAAGAAAACAAGTCCATTTGGCTATTCAGCCAAAGAAGTGCTGGCTGTGAGGATTCTTAAGCAACTGTGGGCTTAGTGTGTTTGACACAAGGAGGCTTGAGTGCAGAGAACAAGGAAGATAGCAGTTAGAAACAAGATCAGAGTAGCCAGTCTAGGCTACATGAGAGCCTATCTTTAAAAAGAAAAAAAAAAAAGAAAAAAAATGGGGGCCAGAGCAGTGCTAATGATATTAATGCCATAAAAGTCATGGTGGAAGGATTTTTACTGACATTATGTGCTAAGTTTCTCAGTATTCAGATTATCAGTTGAGCTCTGGCTGTTCAAATTCTAGCCAGTATAACAACAATTGAGTCTTGTGGTGTGTATTAGAGAAGCCAAGTTAAAGCCATGGATTGATTAGAATGACAGTCCAAGGACGTTTGACACTGCGTGTCTATCATCGCAGCATCTGTCCGAGGGCCTCAAGTCTCCCTTTTCCTGCAGCATTGACTGATCCTAGGACTGCGCTTGTCTTGGGAGTCAGCAGTGACACTGGCTGAGTCTGAGTTAGAAAGGGGCAATGCCTTGAGCTTAGTTCTTTCTCCCGGAGCACGTGCCTTTGGTGTCATGAGACCTAGTGTGAGAAGTCCAGTTCCTATGAAGCCGCCATGCTGGAGAAGGCATGTAGAGATCCAGCTCCACGATGGAAGGAGGTGCACACTCTTCAGGCTCCGGCTATTTGGATCATCCCAGTCCAGGTACCAGACTTAAGAGGGAAGAAGTCCTTGAGGTGAAGCTTGGTTCTAGTCACCATTCAACTGTAGCATCATGAGAGCCTTGAAGCCAGAAGTGTTCCATTGAGTGCTTCTCAGATACCCAACCACAGGAACTAGGAGATAATGAGTGACTGCTGCTGTTATAAGCAACTGAAAAAGGAAAAATTAAACTTTTGAAAAAGTGCTACTGATCTTTAAGATGAGTGTCTTTGGAACTTAATAAAAATATTTTAAGAACAGCGCATAAAAATTAGCAGTAGAGGTCATATCTGATTAATATTGTCACATCTTTTTTTCTGTTAACAGATTTATAAAGAATAAACACATTACTATGAGTTCTTTAAAACTTTATTGTGGGTTATTAGGAATAGTATACTTACCTCCATGTATGAATTACCAGCTACTATGTAAAGAATAGGTACTATCTTAATAATGTATTTACCATTCAAACCATATTGAGCATTATTTAACATGTGGTACAATATACAGTCTAGAATCTTGCATTATGAGATTGTATATTTCAGGTTTGTAAAGACTTGTGCCCAGCATGTCTAGTTATCTGTATTCTAGGCTATAGAATTACAAGAAATGGTAGATATTCTTCTCATCAAAAGATTTTTTTTCTTTTTTAAGGAAATGGGTCCTGATGAGTATGAAGAGATGGAAGAGGAAGCTGAGGAGGAGGAAGAAAATGACTCAGCAGAGATGGACGAATCAGATGAATCAGATGAGGATGAGAATGAGTCAGATGAGGTTCAAGGGGAGGAGAGACGGAGGAGGGTCTTTGACGTTCCCATCCGCAGACGCCGCTGCTCGCGTCTGTTTTAGCTGCTGTGGAAGGAAATGCTGGGATGACTATTCTGTTAAATAGATTTGTCAATAATGTAAATAACTGTGCTCAGCGTATAGCAGAACTAGCATGAAATTGTGTACCAGACCTACGTTGTACACGTCACTGCATTAGGAGTTGGATCGCTTTGGGTTGTTTTATAGGTAGAGGAAGAAATGGAAATCTTGTTTTCTCTTCCAGGAGGAAGTGGAAGAGTGGTTCTATAACTAAAGAACAGATGTTTCTTTGTTTAAAAATATTTTCTACTTAAAAAAACACAGAAGTGAAGGAAAAATTGTTTTGGATGAGGATTTGACATGTGGCAGAAATACACAGACAAGCACAGAAAGAAACTGTACGACTAACTGTGAAAAGATCCCTTTTTAGTTGTTTAGAAACTAACAAAATTTGTAATTAGCTTCCTCCTCTTCATGGTTGTTAATATTTTATACTCACAGGGAACTGACTGACAGCTTGAATGGGAATAGTTTGCTCTCTCTGTCTGTCCTTGAATTTAGTCTTTATCACACAAACCTTGAGTTGCAAATTTTCATCATTAATTTAATGTCTTCAACATAACTTTGGACTTTAAAATTCTCACGCTATGACCTTTCTCACACTATTTACAGATTCTTCATTTTAAATGTAGTTTGTTTGTAAAAGTATGCAGAATGTTGCTAAAGATTCTTCACAATGTCTCACAGAGTCTAAATTTGTAAATACGCTTTCTGTTTTGTTTCTTTATATACATTTGTCTAACTTTGTGATCTGAATTTTATGTTAGGGTTAAGGATATTTTCCTGAAACATGAAAATTGTTTTTTGTAATTACATAATTGAGAGTTTGGAATGAAATCCTTCAAGTGTCAAAAACTCATACTTTAAAACGATTTTGTGTAAGTGCCTATTTCCCAAAAACTTAGTATTAAGACAGAAGATGGTAATGGTATTTGTTGGCTTGCAGCCAGAGTGCAGTATGTCCATTCTGAGTTGTCTACTGGCTTTGATTATGCTCTCTTTGTTCTCCACCAATTTTCCTCTTAACCAGTTCTCTCATGAAGACAATTTAGGAAAGAGCGCCATAATCAAGGCTAAGTGCCCCCTCTAAGGGAAATGAGCAAACTTGCTGCTTTACGACGACAAGTCAGAATATTTTGAGTCATTTTCCTACTTGTTTTTCATAAAACGCTACAGTCTCCTGATGTTTCAACAACAGAAGCCAACAGTAACCTCATCTGGTGTACATCACATCTGTTGAATGTGTCATGTTTTCTTGTGTTTGATTAAATCCCATGTTCTATTTGTTATGGCCCCAAAGCATACAAGATGTTGACAGTAAGTTGTCATCAAATGCCTGACCCAGAAATGAAATGAAAAGTGATCAAGGACTATGAAGGGGAGGGAATTTGCTGAGGGCTGTTCCTTACTAAGCTTCACCATAGCTATACCCTCAGAACAGGAACAAGTGCGTGACATAAGTTGTTGGAACATGTGCCTCATCGAAGGCAATGGATTAGAAAATTCAAGAAAGGTCAGCATCAGGTCTGGAGAGCCTTGTAATGACCTGACTTGACACAAGTGTGTTCTTGACACCAGGATGACCACAGTCAAAGCAGGCTTTGTCTGCAATGTTGAAAGAGAAGAGTGGGCCTGACCAGGATATCGGAGTTACTGAGAGCTGTGGGTGATCTAAAATGATTCGGTAATTGTTATAAAAATGCAAAAGTGAGTGGTGAACCTGCAAACTCAGTGTGAAGGTATCTGAATAGCTGACTAAGTTTTAAAAGCTAGGAAAGCTGACTGTGGAGGGCAGTAACTGCCAGAGCAAAACTTTCTTCTATCTAGGTTTGTAGAGAATACATTCCCTGGTGTTTTCACAGTGAGGAAATCCCTGGCTACACAGCCACCTGATGACTCATTTCTTGGACTATATCACCATTGTTAAGTGATACATAACTATTATCAGGCTGCCAAATACTGTTCAGGCTACCCTGTTTGAAAAATGGTCAGTTGTTTCATTTAGGCTTTGATAACACAATGCCTTTTGTTTTGCCTTTTTTTTTTTTTTTTCAAGATAGGGTTTCTCTGTGTAGTCCTGGCTGTCTTGTGTTGTAGAAGGTGTGGGCTGCATCCCGCCGCCTGGCTAGCTTAACCCCCGAAATAACCACACAGAATTTGTATTAATTAAATTACTGCCTGGCCCATTAGTTCTAGCCTCTTATTGGCTAACTCTCACATCTTGATTCAACCCATTTCTAATAATCTGTATGTCACCACGAGGTCGTGCCTTACCAGGAAAGATTCAGCATCTCTGACCTGGTGACTTCATGGCAGCTCTCTCTGCCTGCCTTCTTTCTCCCAGCATTCAGTTCTCTTTTCCCCACCTATCTAAGTTCTGCCCTATCAGAAGGCCAAGGCAGTTTCTTTAATAACAATGAAAGCAGCACAAATACAGAAGGACCTCCTACATCATTTCCTCTTTTGCTGTTTAAACAAAAAAGAAAGGCTTTTACTTTAACCTAGTAAAATTACATATAAAAAAACAGTTATCAAGCAAGAATTACAGTTACAATATTTATATCTATTTTATCTTTTATCACAACAAAGGAAAACTATAACTATTCTTCAATTCCATCAAAGACTCCAGAAGGATATAATATTACCTAAGTAAACGAGAAGTAAGCAACTTCCAAAACTCTAGAAATGACAAGAGACATCTCCTTGCCTGGACAGTCACCCAAAGTGCTTCTGTATCATTGGGGAATCCATCTTCAACCTACAGGCCTATAGTATCCAGCAGACTTTTCCATGAAGCAGGAAATTTCAAAGAAAGTTCAGTCACTTTTCTGTGTCCTGCAGAATGTCTCACAGACTCATGAATTAGGAACCCTGAAGAACCATCTCACCTTTAGGCAAGTTCAGCAGTCCTCTCTGCGGGTTCTTCCTGTCCAGTTTATGCAACAGTCCAGGCAAGTGGCTAGCAAACTCCATAAGGAGCCTCTTCAATACCCATGTTCCTCTTGAAGTAGCTGGTGATGCCAGGAGCAGACGTGTCTCATTGTCATGAAAAGTCCTAAAAAGTCCTAAGTTATTAAAACATTTTAAATGCCATATTCTGTAGTCTTTGAAAGATAATGAAGAATACCTATCTAACTGAAATACATATATATATATTTATATAGAAAACCTAACATGACTACAAACTTGACGATTATTGATGATTGTTCATTAACAACCTATATTTCCTAATTATATATTACGTTTTAAGTGAACTACACAATCACAATACCTTAATCAAGATCAGAGATACATATAACAATTGACCTTAAATTTATATCAACAAAGCAAAATTTATACCAATGTAAATTATCCATATCTATATCATATCCCCCCTTTAAATGTAAAAGAACATTTATAAACAATATTTGGAAATATGGATGAAGCTATTTCTCTCCAAACTTCTTCCTGTGGTATGGGGGTGCTGTTAATCAAGTCTTTCATGGTGTATTCTATGTGTTAGGTTCATCTCAGTTACCAGTTGGGTGAAGTAATTTTCTGAGGGTGTTCACGACAACCTTTCAGGAGGGCGTGGTCTATCATACCATATTGGTATAGAAGCAATCCACAGGGTCTCATCTTTTGTGAAAACAAAAGAACCTCTTTCAAAGCATCATATCCTTAGACCCAAATTCTGAAGTCAAGTTACCTTGTATTAGTTAAATTACTGCTTGGCCCATTACTTCTAGCTTCTTATTAGCTAACTCTCACATCTTGATTTAACCCATTTCTAATAATCTGTATGTCACCATGAGGTCGTGCCTTACCAGGAAAGATTCAGCATCTCTGACCTGGTGACTTCAAGGCGGCTCTCTCTGCCTGCCTTCTTTCTCCCAGCATTCAGTTCTCTTTTCCCCACCTATCTAAGTTCTGCCCTATCAGAAGGCCAAGACAGTTTCTTTAATAACAATGAAAGCAGCACAAATACAGAGGACCTCCTACACCAATCTTGGAACTTGCTCTGTAGCCCAGGCTGGCCCTGAATTCACAGAGATCTGTCTGCCTCTGCCTCCTCAGTGCTCAGATTGAAGGCATGTACCACCACAGCCCCAGCACTGAAACACCTTTTTTTTTTAAAAAAAATATTTATTTACTTATTATGTATACAATATTCTGTCTGTGTGTATGTCTGCAGGCCAGAAGAGGGCACCAGACCTCATTACAGATGGTTGTGAGCCACCATGTGGTTGCTGGGAATTGAACTCAGGACCTTTGGAAGAGCAGGCAATGCCCTTAACCACTGAGCCATCTCTCCAGCCCCCTGAAACACCTTTGATTGTGATTTACAGTTAAAAAAAGTAGCTAGGCACTGATGACTCATACAGTTTCCAATTTGAAAGGCTGACTGAAGCAGGAGGATCATAGTGAGTTTGAGACCAGCCTGGGCTACAGAGTAAAACTGACTTTAAAAATAAAATCTAGTTCCGTAGGCTGAGAAGTCTTTAAGTCTTTTTAAGGGCACGAGTCTCACTCATGAAAACAGTCTTTATAACTGAATCAACCCACCATCCCCCATCTTCATAAAGCTGCTTTGAGGATTAGTTTCAACATAATGCACAGGAAGGGGAGATAGACATGATGAACTTCAAAAAGGACATTCCCAATAAAGCACTAGTTAAAAACCATGTCAAAGTTACCAAAGCTGGTCCCGTGCTCCCTTGCCATCCTTTTGTGCCTTCAGAATTTGCTGCCTTGGAATATTCAACAGACTTTGTTACATGTTTTTTTTCTTGGAGAGAGGACAATAATAGCGAAAGAAGATTCCATCCAAGCCCAGCTTGATGGGCCCATAAATTTCTCAGGATTACTAACAGGAATACAGATGATTGACAGCTGCAACTGAGAACAGCTTAACAGCCTGGGTGAGGACTCATGAAAGCATCGCTACGTGTAAGTGTGTACGGCTTATATAACCTCTGGAAGGGGTCTTCAGTCATAAATTTCAGTGTCTTGTACCTCCTTATGAAACAAGATATTGATAGTAAGTTGTCATCAAATGGCTGACCCAGAAATGAAATTAAAGGTGATCAAGGACTATGAAGTGGGAGAAAAGTCACTCATGGCTGTTGCTTATTAAGTCGGCCATTGCACCATAGCTGTACTCGAAGGATTGTGACAAACTGTTGGAGCAATCTGCTTCAGTGAAGGCCATGTGTTTCAATGAGCCGCCCTGCTCCCTCCAGGTCACACTAAAGTGTGATTAGTTGATAAGCCTCTGTTAACTACATTGCTGAAATTCTTAGAAGAAATTTTAATGTGTATGGGTGTTTTGTTTTTTGTGTTTATCTGTGTACCACCTGTGTGGCTGCTGTCCGTAGAGGCCACAAGAGGTCATTGGGGTTCCTTGGGTTCTGAGAATTGAAACTGGGTCCTCTAGAAAAGCAGTCAGTGTTTTTTACTGCTGAGCCATTCTTCTAGACTCTCAAAAGAAATTTAACTATTGACATCAATGTTCTCCTAACCAGACTCTAGTGGAGCAAAGTCCACCTGCAGGCCTCTCGAGAACACATTTTCTTCACATACTTGTCTGACCCTCCGGATGAGGCATACCTAAATGACCAGTAGCTTAAATAGTTTGGTTCTTACTGGGCGATGGTGGCGCACCCCTTTAATCCCAGCACTCAGGAGGCAGCGGCAGGCGGATCTCTGAGTTCGACACCAGCCTGATCTGTAGAGTGAGTTCCAGGATAGGCCCCAAAGCTACAGAAAAACTGTCTCAAACCCCTCCCCTCCCCCAAAAATTATTTGGTTCTTAAAGAAAACTCAGAGGTAACTAGTTCAGGACTGACATGGCACATTGTCATCAATGTTCCAGGCCCAGATGTGTTCTAGATTGTCTATCCTTAGCACAAGGTGGGGGGGGGGGAGTCTCATGTAGCCCAGGATGGCCTTAAACTTGTGATCTTTCCTCTTTCTCACATGTGCTGAGATTACAGCAACCAGCCAAGGAAGAATAATTAAAGGCAAAGCTGGGAGGTGGTGACGCATGCCTTTAATCTCAGCACTCGGGAGGATCTTTGTGAGTTCGAGGCCAGCCTGATCTACAAGAGCTAGTTTCAGGACAGGCTCCAAAGCTACAGAGAAACCCTATTTGGAAAAACAAAAACAAAAAAACAAACAAACAAAAAAAAAAAACTAAAGGCAAGGCAAGGTGTTAAAGAGGTAGACAAACTGGGTCTCTAACAGTAATGTGGAGAAGGGATCTGGAATGCAGGAATTAACATGGAGGTCTGGTATGGAGGAGTCAGTGACCCAGGCAAGCTAGAGGCCATAATTTAGGGCAGTAGCAATAGGAGCAGAATGAATTGGGGAGTGAAATTGCAATACCTAAATGGTAAATAGGTATGATTAGTCAATAGATATGAGGGAGTGTTGGACCCTAGGGTCCACCAAGGAGGAGTCACCCCAAGAATACACTCTCACACCGCAGTTGTTGTAAAAGCAAGAGGATTTCAATTCTGCCATGGCAGGGTCACTCAGCATTCAATGCCAAGGACCCTGAATGCCTGTCACAAGCCATTAATAAAGCAAAAAGCCATAGAAACAAGGGGGGGAGGGAACTCGGGGGTTGTTTTCCAATTATTAGGATTGGCTTATTCAGGGGGCTTCTAATAACAAGTGGCCTGAGCCAGAGCTGGAGAGTGATTGCCAGATCAGATGAGGTAACGGGGGAACATCTGGGGGTCATTCTGACTCCTTTCCAGGGACAGAGTCAAAATATCTATGGACGCTGGGCGGTGGTGGCGCACGCCTTTAATCCCAGCACTCGGGAGGCAGAGGCAGGTGGATCTCTGTGAGTTTGAGACCAGCCTGGTCTACAGAGCTAGTTCCAGGACAGGCTCCAAAGCCACAGAGAAACCCTGTCTCGAAAAACCAAAATAAATAAATAAACAAAATAATAAAAAAAATGTCTATGGACATCTGTGGGAAGTTCCCAACATTTCAGTCCATGCATGTATAGTTGTTAGATTCCCAGGGACGGGGTGGGGGGCGCTAAGGCACTAAGGTTGAGAGGGCTCAGAAATGGCCTCAGAATTGTCTTAAAGTTCTACAGGAGTAGAAGAAAAAAGTTGATTTCCATGTTTCTGGCTTTATGAAAAAATCAAATGGCAGTCTTTTGTGAACAGGTACTCTCAAGTGGTAATAAAATAGCGTGGAGGTACTAGTCTTCAGGGACAACAGCTCAGCCTACCCTGTGTCTTAGCGATACTAATTGCTGTGATAAATCAAGTTAGTAGGAAATGGTTTATCTGACTTACACTCCCAGATATTATCATTGAAGGAAGTCAGGACAAGAACTCAGGAGCTGATGTTGAGGCCTTGGAGGATGCTGCGTACCTGCTTGTTTCTCATGGCTTATTCAGCCTGCTTACGGAACCCAGGACCACTAACCCAGGGATGACCCCACCCAAAATGACCTGGGCTGTCCCCCACCAATCACTAATTATGAAAATTTTTACAGGCTTGCCTTCAGACTAGTCTTACGGAGGCATTTTCTCAATTAGGGTTCCCTCCCCTTGGATGACTCTAGCCTGTGTCAAGTTAACATAAAATTAGCCCGCACACTGGAGAACCCTAAATTCTTAGGAGGTGAGGAAAAAGAATCTCAAAAATTAAGTCAAGAAATTGGTGTCAAAATACTTGGGATTTTAGAATTTAGAAACGTTGACTTCTAAAAGAATAGATCTTAGGAGATATAATAGGCAATGTATACAAGACAAAGAGCTTTGGACGTAGGCACACTATCAAAGCAGTCCTGACTAAAGTCACTGTGCATAGAGGAAAACCAGGATCTGGGTCCTGCGGATCCTGGAACTCGGCAAAGGATCATGATAAAGGGCGCGTGCCAGAGGCTTTATGATTGTCCCTGCAAGAGCTCAGTATCTGTGGATTCACTCCCAGCTGCTCCATTTCACCTGTTAGGCAAGCCACCCTACCAGCATGTGGCTTCAGGAGGGGCTACACCGTTCAAGCTTGGGAAGACTAGGGCAGGGGGCCCTCTCTGCATCTGAGGGAAAGTGTAACATGAAGGGCCAGTTTTCCCACCGATAGGAAAGACACCTTGTCTGACTCTCCAGTGTGCCCTGTGCTGTGCAGGAAACTGAATCAACTCACAGTCGGTCAGAGTGGACTCTGGGGAAACTGCCTAGCTTTGTTGTTAAGACTTCAGGAAGGGCATAGATGTTGCTCACGATCACCTAAATGGGAAGGATTGCAGCAACATTCCCATGGAAGGATTTGTTTACGATAAGCCTTACTAGTTTCCAGAGTAGAGAAGGGCCCAGACCTGGGAAGATGACCTACTTTAGGAAGGATTTTGATATGTATTTGGGGGATGTCCTATCTGGTGCTTCCCCCTTTATTTTTTTTTAATTTTTTTATTTTTTATTTATTTTTTGCTCTATAGGTGTCCATGTGCTTCCTCTATAGCAGGGATTGAAGCTCAGTCTCTATAATTGATAGGCTAGGGGAAGAGTGGAGTCCCAGCCTTTTTTGCTCTTTCTGATATGGCAGATACAGAGAGAACCCACCACATGCCAGGGAGAATGGGTCATGTTTTGGAGGAATAGATATTACTGGGGGGGGGGGGGGGAGGAAGAAAATGACAAAGAAATAAACCCACAAAAAAAAATGAAAATTTACTTCTTATTGCTGAGGACTGAAAGGCTTTAAAACAAACAGACTAAGGGGCTGGAGAGATGGCTCAGTGGTTAAAAGCAGTGGTTTTCTTCTGGAGGACCTGGGTTCAATTCCCAGCACCCACACGGCAGCTCACAACTGTCTGTAACACCCGTTCCAGGGAACTCAACACCCATGTCAAAAACACCAATGCACATAAAATAAAATAAATTTAGAAAAAAAACTAAAACCTCTCTAACTGGATCATTGTTTCCTTTCTCCCATCCCTTATTCCCCCACCCCCGTGGCCTAACTTGGATTTTTGGCTCATGTATGCTTCCCTTTCCAAAGCAGGCCTGAGAGGCCACAGCTTCCCAGACCGATTCTCGAATACCTCCTGTTCCCCTAGGAGGATTCCTCTCGGACTGTTTACTCTTTTCAGTTATTGTTCCTGTTGCTTCTTTACTGGATGTGACTCTTTCCAATTGGTAAGTGGCAACTTCATATTACACCTGCACTCGGGAAGGTCTGAGCGGTAGTTCTGGTCCCTGGTCAGCCCACAGAAGTTTCAAATGCTCGACAGAATTTTGTTCTGATTCCAAACAAAACACTCCGTAGCTAAAAATACCCACGACGGGCAAAGAGAGAGCTCTGGGCGCCAGCAAACATGGCCACAAAAACATTTTGGGGAGTGACTTTTTTCAGATAGGGAAAATCAGAAGCAATTTGGGGTAAGGAATCAAGAGGGAGACAGGCGCACGTCTTTCCTGTTGTTTGGGTTTTGAGGGTCTAGTACTAGTTAGCCGCCGAGCTCCCTCTACAGGAGGCAAAGACTGAATTGCGGCTGGGGGTGTGGCCATCAGTTCTTGGGAGTGGCCAGAAGAGCTCGGTAGCTGTTCAGCTGACTGGCGGAGCACCAGACCAGGTGCTTGCAACGCAGAAAAACCTCCAGCACTAAGGGCGCAGGGTCCACCGAACTGCGAGGTGGCAGGTAAGCAAGGGCGCAGTGTCGGCTGTAGCAGGACCTGGGGTGAGAGGTGGGGGTACTTCGGGAGCGGGAGCGCATGCGTTCGGTAAGCTGTCCTTGTTTCTTCTCTCTGGGGAGGCCTTTCTCCTTGTAGTAATTCGGGACGTCTCTCCCCGGCTTGTAGCTCCGCCGGCCTTCTTCATTATAATAAGATACACAAGCAGGCCGGTTCCCGAAAGCCTCTACTTTGCTCCCACGCACGGTTCAGGAGCTCGGCATTCCCTCGGCGCCTGCCCGGGGGACGCCCCTCCACCCCCACCCCACCGCGCTGCTCAGATAAGGCAGTGGCGGGGGAGCCTCAGCCCCGAGGACTTACTGCTTTTCTTCTGGTCGAGGTCCAAATTTAAAACTGTTTAGCAGATATTTTTGGTGCATGGATGCGGTGCCACCCTTCAGTCTGAGGGAGGACTTTAAAAAGAACCTTAGGCAGTGAGTGCCATTTGTTTTTGTTGGTAGCTAGTCCTAAGCAAGCTATTTAACCTTGTTTTCTCGTCAGTAAAAGGGAAAGCCTTACTTCACAGGGTGGTACTGAACACTAAGGTCGCTCGCCGAAAAGCTCTGGTTGGCCTCCGGGAATATGGAAAACGACAATTGTTAAGGAGACTTCAATCCCTCCCAGGGCCATCTTTTAAAAGCCCCTTCTCCAGAGCTGACACACAGACCTCAGAATGTCAATGAGGACGCTCACAACATTGCTCTTAACAGTCTGGGGAGGCTAAGAGAGAGTTGCCTCATGCACCAAACAAGCTGAAATTTTTGTCACGTACTTTATTGTAAATGGAAGCCAACTCAAACGGATTTTAGGGTTGGGAATACCGGGATGAGCCAGGGATTTGAGGTCCTGGAACAGGTTGTAAAGAGAGGGAGGCCACTGTAGGTGAAGCTGAAATCCTGTGCAATTTTAAGAGCACTGGGGGGCCTACCCAGGGCCTCTAGGTGGCTGGGAGGGGCTTTCCCATTGTGATGGTGGTTTGCTCTTTGTCCCCAGCTGCTGATGTAATTACTGAGTAAAGGATCTTTGGGTGTCTGTTTCATGCTTAGCTACTGCATGTCCAAGCTTGTAAGGACACAAGATCTTTAGGCCTTTGAGACTGCCAACGCTAAGCCACTTTAGTTCCCAGGCGTTGATAAGTACAAGCAAGATGCATCCAAAGTGACTTTGTGACTACCCTGTTGTCTTGGGACAGGTAATTCCATCCCTCTGGCTCTATGAACTTGCTATAAGATGATAATGTTTATTTTATATAACATACTTAGCCTTAAAGTACATCAGCCCCAGTCTCCCAAGTGTTGCGACTGTACCCAGTGCCTACACTGTCTGTGAATCCTATGGAAACTGCTGCTGTTGAAATCTCTAATCGCTGTGGCTCAGTGGTGGTGTTGCTTCTGGGTTCCTTTCTTAGTTTGTAAAAGGAAAGGGGTGGGAGGAGAGAATCTCCTGGTGGGTTTTTGTTGTTGTTATTTGTTTGTTTTGTTTTTTGCTGCATTTATTTTGGCAGCTGGATTACAATCTCCATCTATGTTCATGGTTCCAGGCTGAAATCTATGCCTAAAATGCTGTCTCACTATTTTCCAGTAATGAGGCTGCTGCTTATAGCAGGCTTAGGGCTTTTGTTCTTTTTGTTTGGATTCGGAGTCTTGCTTTATTGACCAAATGGATGGAAACTCTTGGATTCCTGTCATCTTCCCACCTCAGCCAACCAAGTAGCTGGGACTATGGGCACCTGCCATCATGTGCTTTATAATAGTTTCTATTGCTGCCAAGTGAATAAAAAAAATAGCCTAAGACAACACAAACCTTCCAGTTCCTTCACCTATACCTGGAGTCTGGTTAGACTCCCTTCCTCTCCCATTTGAGGACCCTGTGATTACGCTGGGACATTGACAATAATGTACATAATCCAGGGTCAGTGAAGGTTACCAAGAGAGCACACCTGTCATCACAGGTTTTAGAGTTTTAGAGTTAAGGTCTGGATGTTTTTATGGAAAGAGATGTTACTTTGGCACCCGCGGCTGCTGTCTTATAAACTATCTCCCTTCACTCTAGTTGCTCAGTGCAAGAAGTGGTTACATAGACCTTATGTTATTGTTGTAAGGAGTGTTTTGTCAGGAGCGCAGGCACTAGCCCTGGCCCCTAATATTTGCCCCCAAACTGAAGTTAACTAGCAATCAAGCCTAATGGCTTGTGTTTGGTTACAAGTCACATCAAGTGGTATAATCTATGGGCTGCAGAACAAAAGACTCTTCTAATTATTTAATTAACACTAACAGCTCATTTTACAGCCCTGCGGAGAGTCACTTTCAACCCTTGGGCTAGGTCACTGCCACCTCCTGCTTCCCAGTGTGGTCTCTAGGAACACCCGCAGCACTTGGGGACTGTGAACAGTGCTCCCCCACCCCTGTCTGGCTGTAGATTAGGCCACCCAGACTCTAGGGCCAGGGATGCACTCATTCTCTGCGTGAGCTACATGGTCCAAGAAATTGAAAACCAGTGTCTAAGCCTCTTTTATGTAGCTCAGTGTGCTACACGTCCGCTCACTTGACATAAAATTCCAGGATTGTTTATTAGTCTACATGTGAGCTATAGAGGCTGAGATCAAATCTACTCCACAGTAGTTTGTCCTCAGAAATTCCTTGAACACTTAATCATAAATAATTATGTAATGTGACAAGTGCTTTCGCCTGGTTCTTACATGTCTGTGTCCATGTAAGTAAATGAGTAAAAGTATATTTCTTTAAACTTGTATTTGGGAAGCTAGGTTCTCTGTGTGTGTGTGTGTGTGTGTGTGTGTGTGTATTACATATTACAGGCACACTGCATTTTCTGTCTACCAATATAGCAAAAGTATTTGCTATCCAAAACATGTACAGCAACTTAGCCAGTGAAGCTTGTTGTCCCTATTAGTTTCCCTTGGATGGCAATGCATAAGTAATTGTCAGGTTGGATTTGTTATAGAATGAAAAAGTTTACTATAGCAATTTTTAGATTTTGCCTCTTTGAAAGTTTTAAAGTTACATTGATCTCTTCATTTGTTGTATTAGTATACCGTAGCGCCTTTAGGAAAGATCAGAGGATGACTTTCAGGAGCTGGGTTTCTTTTTCCACCATCTGGAAGGTGGGGACTGAGCTCAGATGCTGAGGATTGGCAGCAGGCACCTTTATCTGCCGAGCCTTCTCGCACTCTCTGTTTGCTTTGTTTGTTTGTAGCCTATTACCGGCTTCGAAAGGATCTTGTAGGGTCTCTCCTCTGTGACGTCCACTGTGCGAGCATCCCCAAGGGACAGAGAACATTAGAGGAATTGCTTTCTGGCCTGCTGATACTGTGCAGGACCAGCACGTGAGCAAGGTGTGGGCGGAGACTGCCTTTAGTTTCCTGGCCACTCGGACCCGAATAATCACACAAAAACTTTATTAATTTCAACACTGTTTGGTCGAGCATATTCCTGGCTAACTCTTGTGTTTTAATCAATCTGTGTATCACCATGTGCCTGTGGCCTACTGGTAAGGTTCTTTTAGCAGCTGCATAGCATCTCCCTGACTCCACCTACTCTCTATCTCTGGAGTTCCCGTCTGACTTTACTCTGCTAAGCCTTTGACCAGAACAGCTTTATTCAGAAACCAATAAAAGCAATACATATACAGAAGGACAGCCTACATCAGCAAGGCAGGTAAGGGATGGTGTGTTTAGGAAATCTAGAATGCAGGCTAGGATGTAGCTCAGTTGGCAAAGAGCTTTCCTGGGACTGTGTCTTAGGAAACACGTAGAATAACCTCCTCTCTCTGTTGAAAACTGTCTACAGAACAGCCCTGGTTCTTCTTTCATATCCCCTGGCTCCAGCGGCTGTGTGTTTTTCTGTTCTGATACACTGGAAGAAATTCAGAGGTATAGTGCTTTGATTATAGTGCCTTGACTTAAAGTATAATTAATTTCCAGGCCAGGTCTCAGCCCAGGACAGAGAAAATTCCAGGATTATTAGTCTACATGTTTGTCTTTTAAAGTGCTACATGACATTCTCATCTGTGTTGAATTTTTAAGATGTGTGTGCGCGCTCACACGTGTATTTACTGGGTTGAATTCAGGGTCTCTAGTCTCAGGCCTCATGTGTGACGTGTCCAGCAAGCACTCTGCCACCGGAAGATACATCCTTAGTTCTTAAAAATGGTTTGGTTTTTGTTAGTTTGTTTTTTGCTGTTTTGGGGGGGGGGGAACGGGGGTTGGTTTTTGGTTTTTGGTTTATTTTTTTATTGTTTAAAATTTTGAGTAAGGTTTTTCTAATGTATTCTGTTGTCCTTCAACTCACTCTAGTTCAGACAGGCTTTGAATTTGTGCTCTTCCTGTCTGAGCCTCCCAAGTAGCTAAGATCACTGGCCTATGGTAGCAGGCCCTGTTGAAGTCTTATTTTTATATTTTATTCTCATGGGCAATGATTTTTAACCTCTTTACAAATTAAAAACTGAAATAAGGGATTTGATTGTTTTGATGTTATATAAATTGGAGACAAATTGGTATTAAAATATGGTGTCATAGCCGGGCAGTGGTGGCGCAGGCGTATCTCTGTGAGTTCGAGACCAGCCTGGTCTACAAGAGCTAGTTCCAGGACAGGCTCCAAAACCACAGAGAAACCCTGTCTCGAAAAACCAAAAAAAAAAAAATATGGTGTCATTTTTTAGGAAAACTAGAAAATCATTCGGGCCTCATCTTTCACAATTATATGAAATGATTAAATGTTCTGATTAAATATTGGAGCCTATATACATGCATTGCACGCACACACACGCACACACACGCGCGCACACACACACATATGCAAACATGAAACGTTCTTTGTCTCAAGTAGTCAATTTTGAGAGCTACTATATATATATATATATATATGTGCTTTATATTTGATTAGGTAGGGTAATCGATAAATAAAAAGAAACTACACATGAAGTACATATGTGTATATTTAAAATAATCATTGCTTTTTCTGTTTGTTGTTAAAAAAAAAACTAGATATAAGCCAACAGCTCCTAATTTTATCACTCTGTCAATAGACACACATTCTAAAATGTTCAGAAAAGTTAATGTGGTATTAGAAACATTCTATTATTAGGTGTGTGTGTGTGTGTGTGTGTGTGTGTGTGTGTGTGTGTGTGCATACATTTTAAGGGGAAAGTAATACAGTTACAGCTTTTCCTCCCCTTTGTACTGGTACTCTACAGTTGAGCTATATCCTCAGCCCTGTAGCCACAACTGGCTTGTATCTTAGTTCCTGATTCTGCATGCTTTTCTTCTGAGACCACAGGCCAAGGCTCAGGCCTGGCAGACAGAGGGGGTTTGTGGTAGGGTAAACCACCTTTGTCTTCAGTGTGTCTTCAGCCTCATGTCTTTGAAGGCAGTCTGCTGACCAAGGCCAGGGGAAGACCGAGAAACTAAAACAGGCAATTTCTTCATTGCCCATGATAGGAACTGGACAGAGCCACCGTGGGGTATGTGTATTTTCAAGGGCAAACAGGGCCTGGCCCTTTCCTTCCTAGTGACCTATTTCGTCAGTGTGCTATCAGCTTCCTGCCTGGTTACTCATGCTTGGAGAATTCTGAGTGTAAAGGACTCAGGTTAGGCAGGACTTGGGGCATGGAAAACTACTGCAAGGGAGCATAGAGTGTTGACCGGAAGTCCTCAAATAGGTAACAGGGCCTCGGACGCCTTCTGAAAGTGAGGACCAGCTGTGTCAGGCAATGGCATTGGGGGAGGAGGGAAGATGGTCCTACATCCCAAAGGCACTGGGAAGATAGAAGCTTACTTAGAGCTTCTCACACCAGAAAACGTCCTGCTAAAGGGTACCCAACATAAACAACCCTGGGGAATACACAGTGATGGCAGAAGTTACAAAATAACCCCACACTAGTTCAGAATTATGTATAATAAAGGGTTATTTATTTACGGGTAGACTCACAGATCACTATCCTAGATCACAGTCCTCTGCACGAACAGGGAACAAGAACCGAATCCAGCAGCCAGAAGGTGCATTTATAGTATAAGAGACCAACTGGCAAGTCAGAAAGTGGAACAGCCACTGGCTTGAAGCTGCGCTGTAAACGCCTTCAATGTTTCAGTGACTTGCCACTTCCCTGCCAAGATAGGTCCCAAGATATACAGGAGGATCATGACGCTTCTTAAATCCGCTCCCAAAACTTGGCATGTAGGGAGGTTTGAAACCTTCTGCTCCTTGGTTTCCTTATTGGGCGAAAGGAATGTCCCAGGCATTTCCACACTTGCCCTTTCACCTGCTGCTTGTTCCCAGCCACCTGGTCGCTTACGCAGAGAGGACTTAGTCATTAGCATTACCCAGGAGCTGCTTCTTTCCCTAAAGTGGAGAGACACCTAGCAGAGGCAGCTGAGCCCCCATAGAGACACAGGCTTTGCTGCTCGTGCTTTCTGACGCCTTCCAGAGGCTTAGGCTCTCTCACCTTGCAGCCTGCCCTAGGGAAAGGGCACTCCAGCAGCAGGGCAGGGTAGTTACCACGGGAATCAGTTGTCTCACATTTTCATTGGACTAAGCGACCCTTATGGGTACAGTACTGAGTATCAAACTCAGGGCCGTATGCATGCTAGATGAGCATCCTTGGCCCAGAGGAGGATAGTGTGGCCAGGAACACTGACTTATATGAACTAAGTTTCTTAAGGGTCCGATGTGGGTAGGGTGGAGTTCTTGCCCGAGCCTTTGACTCCTACATGGCTGTTCTTCTCCCCAAGGTGGACATTTCTTCACAAGCTGAGGTCTTGACGCAAGAGGAGAGGACCATCACGGCCTTACTCAGAGCTGCCCTGTGTTAATGCACCTTGCCCCGGTGGAAGTTTCATGCCTGTTCTGTGCTTTTCCCAAGACCTCCTTGGACTCCAGTTTGTGGTTTTGGAAATAGCTGGAAGGTATCTGTCAGTCAGTGACTACTCTTGTTTGTTCCAGATTTGGTGGACGGGCACAATGAGAGTTCAAAGGCAACTCATCGCACTCCTGCTTCTGGCTGTCCTCTGTTCCACAGGTGAGTGAGCCAGACCCTCTAGACTTGCCCTTGCCCATGATGCTTCTTTTTCTTGGGCCTCTGGGAGTCGGAGCTGCTGCCGCTGGCCTCCAGTCCCTCATCAAGGCCTGGCTTTAGTTCTTGTGCTTGTGACAACTCTGATGCTTTGGAGTGCCTTTCCTGGGGTGTCTGCCTGAGTTAAAGCCCATCCTGGCTTACAGAGCTGTTTGGTTGGTTGGTTGTGTTCTTTTTAAACAGGAGTGGAGATCAGGTTTTTCCCTGGCCCACTACATACTACTCTGGGATTCCAGCAGGTATCATCCTTAAAATGCTACACAAGACCTTTTTGAAAGCTCTCAGGTGTGGGGTAGAAGGGGAGCACTGGGTAGCTTGTCTTTTTGGACAAGACTTTATTAGGGTTATTAATGCCATGGCTATACAGACAGACAGCAAGTAGTAGGGACCCTGATGAGGTAGGTAAAGTGGAAGCACCTTACAGGGCTCAAAGGGCGAAGGTTTCACAGCATGAGTCTGCAGCCAGGCTGTCTCTGACCTGGAGGATGTGGCTTTTGTCACTGCTGAGAACTCTGAACTTCCTTGGTGAAGGGAGAATGGAGCCTGCCATCCTTTTGGAATAGAGGTACCTGGGCTTTGGGGTTCACAGTTGGACTCCCAGTGAGGAACATAGTTATTTCCTCTATAGAAGAAAGTAGTAGCAGCAACAGTCTAGGCTGGATGCTAACACCTTTGCCCCCCCCCCCCCATGCTGTGATTCCCCTGCAGGCTTTTATAGCATGCAGGGAGAAAAAAAAATCCACGAAGACAAAAAGAATGAAACTGGGCTCAGCCTGATTTTATTTGTAACCGGTGCTGGATCAAGACTTATAGAGTCTGGCCCAGATCAGTTTACTTTAGTCATATTTAAGCACAGCACAATTTTGGGGAAAAAAAAGTGTTCAGGTAACAACAATTAACTCAGTCCCAAGTACACAACCATTTAAGATATAATTTACGTTGAGATTCCTTGCAAAGTACATCCGGCTTCTTTCGCAAGAATGGGTGCTGTTTACTCAGAGATTGTGCCCAGGATTTAGGGTCTAGGGAGCTTCAGGTAAACACACACCTGTGGGAGGTAGGATTGGCCTGGCCCTCAGATAACACAGAAGTCACTTAGGCTGTCGTGAAGCACAAGTGACCTCACTCAGAAGAGTGGATTTTATGGTCTAAAAGCAATGGTCAAGACTTAGGGGAAAAGGTCTTGCACAAGTAAAAAACGTAAATCCTGGGAGAAGCGTCAGAGCCTGCCTCAGCAGACAGCCAAGGATCACCAGGTTGTAAACCTGCACCATTCCTGGCATTCCAGGAGGAGCAGCTGCCACCTCTTTCCGTGGAAGAGATCAGCTGTGTGTTTGACTTTCCTGGTTTTTTCCCAGTGCTTGTCTGTGTGCTCAAGGCCTTTTTGCTGTCAACACGAGGGCCCTGAGGTCAGCCTTCTGAGTGCTGCCCTCCCCCGCCCCACCGTCACTCCCCCACACACCATTTCCCCTGCCACTCAGATAGTGGTCATGATGGTTGCAGCCACAGCTAAATAAACCAAATCTTACACATGCGCATGCCTGTCTTGAGTCTGAGCATCTGACATGTATTCACTTACCTAACCCTCTTGCCGACTTAGCAGGCTGTGTACTTATCTCCGTTTTACAGATGACACAATTGAGGCCCCCAAAGGGTTATGAACTTATGAACTAACTCTCACAAGGGATTTTGAATGCATGAAATAATACCCGGAAGTAGTATGTCAAAATGTGACCCCAATCTGCCACCGGAATTCTTGGTTTTCACTCACTGTGGGCCACTATCTGGGCGCCCTTCTCCTGGCTTCTGAAGAAAGCTGTTTTTATGCTTCTGTAACAGCGGAAACACCCACTTGTGTTATTATAAGATCAAGGGTTATTTTCTGCCCGTATCATATTCTTAGAACATCCCAGCCATTATTGGCTTTGGGAGTGGGGTAGGGAGGGTGGGGGTCGAGATGGAAAACCCAGCAAGCAACACAATGAGCACTAGAAAACAGAAGAAGTTTTGGCTGGGCGGTGGTGGCACACGTCTTTAATCCCAGCACTTGAGGGGCAGAGGCAGGCGGATCTCTGTGAGTTTGAGGCCAGTCTGATCTACAGAGCTAATTCCTGGACACCTAGGGCTGTTACACAGAGAAACCCTGTCTTGATAAAACAGAGAGAGAGAGAGAGAGAGAGAGAGAGAGAGAGAGAGAGAGAGAGAGAGGGGGAGAGGAGAGGGAGGGAAAGGAAGGAAGAAAGAAAGAAAGGAAGGAAGGAAGAAAGGAAGAAAGAAAGGAAGGAAGAAAGGAAGAAAGAAAGAAGAAGAAAGCAGGAGGTTCCTGCAGGGCTGGAATGCGCATGGCACACCCTGACTTCGGGTACATCAGGAATGCTGTAGAGCTCCGCCTTTGTTCCTACACAGTCTACAAAAAGGTCAGGGAGGTTGTTGGCTGAGCAGCAGAGAGAATGGAAGCGCATTCCACATTCCAACCCTGCCTCCTGGCCCACCTCTCGTTGCACCTAGCTGTGACTCACCGTATTGTGGCCCACCTCTGCCACATCATGTTTCATTCTTAATTGTTCTTCCTGCTGCGTCTCCTGTCATTACTGTAGCCTGACACGGTCGTTTGCAATTGTCAGAGGCGCGAGCATTGTTACAGTAGCAGCTGCCCTGTGACAAGTTTGGGATATACCTCGGTCCTTTCCTCAGAGAATTTGGGTGTGAAGGTAAAGGTAGGGGAGAAAGGGAAGGGAGAGAAAGATAGAAAGCTTTTTGTTGTTTGTTTTTGTTTTTTGAGACAGGATTTCTTTGTATAGTTCTGGCTGTTCTTGAACTAGCTCTATAGACCAGGCCGACCTCGAATTAAAGGTAGGCACTACCCCCACCCCCTGCTGAGAAAGCTGTTTTTAATTGCTATTGTCTAAGAGACCCTTAGACAATTGCTATTGTCCAAAGAAGCCCTCAAGAGAATTTTCTTGGTAATTAGCCTGTGTCAAAGGCAAGAAATGACATTTAACCTTTTGTAGTGAAGAAAATCAAGTAGTACAGGTTTTTCTATTGTTACAACAGTTAGTACAGGTTAACTCTCTCCTGGAACTAGGGCAAGAAGTGACCCAGAGGGTCAAGTCCCCTGTCCTGGCTCAGCAGCAGCCATCCTTTGACTTCCGGCCTGTCCTCTCTTACAGTCTACATGGTTTATTTCCCCAGCTCAGCGAAGGCAGAAAGTCTGTCGGCTGATAGTCTGGGTTAGAGTCTAAGCTCTGTTACCGAGATGTTCGTCATGTGACATTCGTCATGTCTGTTAGTATCTTCACCTCAGTTCTCTCTTCTGAAATGGGCCTGCTATTCATACCAGTCTTCTGAAGGGCCTGGTATATAGGTGCACAGACATCGGAGCACGGATTGAATATGCTAGCCAGGGATATGTCTGCCCTACGGAAGTTCCCAGCATGGCATTGGCCTTGCTTGTCCTTTCCACCTAAAGTGTTGTCACTAAGCCACATGAACCCGGGCTCTAGCCACTTCTGTGGGTGGGCTTATAAACTCGCCCTCAAATAACCAGGCTAGTCCAACACCTCCCTCTCCCCTTCTTCGCTTCTCGTACGTGTGTATCTCTGTAGCACAAGGAAGGGATTGTAGAGAAATGACATCCTTAGGTTCCTCACGCTGACATTGCAGAAATGTTTGATGGAGTCCTGCCTGCAGGCTTGGGGCCCCGCTTTGGCTCTGTGGCTGGGTGTCCTTCAGTAGTCACTTGACCTCTCTGTCCAGGCACTGGGCTTGTCCTCTACAAACAAAGCAGAGAAGGGATAAGTTTTGTTTTGTTGTTACTGACGTTTCAGGAGGTTGACCTGGAACCTTGTCAGATCAGATGCCCCCTGTCACACCTGTGAGGGCTTACGCTGTACTACAGAGAGCTTGCTTCCTTGCCAGACTCAGAAGTGAAGATCTCAACTTTGAGAAACATCCGCTTGTTTCTAAACAGAAGCATTGGCCTTAGAACTAAAGGTCAACTCAACCACACTGGGTTTCATCATGACATAAACACGCATCCTTCCATGAGATTGTAAGTGGGTGCTACAAAATGCTGACGTCATGGTAGAAGCCATGTGATCAGAAGACCATTCTCTCCAGCACAGGTGGGGGGCCTACATCCACACCCACCTGAACTGAGAGAATTCCTTTCTGATTCTTGCCTCGCTTCTTTCACATACGCTGACTGTCATCTCCGCCATCATGGTATAAAACTGAAGGAGAAGTGAGCCAGAGAAGCCGACTCTTAGCTCTCAACAGTCAGAACCAGAGCAGCAGCACTGCTGTTTTTCTGCCTTTGAATTAGGGAAACGGGCTTAATATCTCTGCTCTGACTGGTTGCCCAATCCAGAGTACTGTACACTGTTGTCTTGTGGTGTTTGTATACTTCTGACTCTGGGTCCATCCTAGCAGGAAGCAGTTCAGTGATGATTTGCTATTCCAGAGGTCACTAAACATTTTCTCTAAGGGCCAGATTACAAATACTTTAGGCTTTACACGCCGGGAGGCAAGGAATCTAATACACTCTGCAAACTCACATAAATAAAAGGGAGGAAACAGATTTCTACAAAATTTTGATTGACAAAAATCCACAACAAGCCAGGCAGTGGTGGTGCATGCCTTTAATCCCAGCACTTGGGAGGCAGAGGCAGGCGGATCTCTGTGAGTTCGAGACCAGCCTGGTCTACAGAGCTAGTTCCAGGACAGGCTTCAAAAACCACAGAGAAATCCTGTCTCGAAAAACCAAAAAAAAAAAAAAAAAAATTAAAAATCCACAACATTAATAGCTGCCTAGCAGTGTATAATATCTGTCTGCTAATGAGCGGAATAAACATTTTGTTTATGGTTTAGTAGTCCCCACCCCCCAAATCAGTTACTTGTAAACGTTCAACTGAAAGTAGTCATCTGAAGAGATTTTTTACCTTTGAAAACGTCTCTTCACACCAACAAGTATTGATTATCCATCCACTCACAGAATACAGGTCTGTTTGTGAGACCCTCATGGGACGGTGAGGAATGAGTCCATTGGACAGTTTCCATCCACTGTCTTTCCATGCAGACTCTAGCCTTCCAGTGTAAGGCTAGGAGGAAGCTTCCCAGCTATATGTACAGCTAGATGGAGTTTTTGTTTGATTTTTTTGAGGGGGTACAATGTAGTCTGGTCTGTCCTTGGAATCACTACTCTCATTTCGAAGGGGATAAGAGATAGTTTATTTTGGAGGCAAATATGAGTGACCATGAGGTTACCCCAAATTCCATTCCAACATGGAAGCAGTTTGATGAGATTTTGTAGTAACAGAACCAAGAAAGTCATAAATGAAGGTGGTATTGGAGTAAACTGGTGGAAACCTTAGGAAGATGGGTTAAAGCCAAGTGGGGACCTCTGTTAGAGACTTCAGATGTTCTCTGTCTGTATTTATAGCCTTCTGGTTGGCTAGAACCCAGTGTTCAGTCTGTACATTCCAAACAATTTACCTAACAGTCACAAACTGCTTGGTCAAGTACAGAGTGGGGCCATATATGGCTAAGAGGACTGAGGAAGACTCCAAAGAATTTGATTCTGGATGTCACGTTCCAAACTCATCACAGTCCTTGAAGCCTAGTTAATCAGCTCCAAAGAAGACTCAGTTAAGCCTCCAGCTTTTTTTAGGAACCTTGGTTCACACATTTATTTAATGTCAGAGGTGTGGCAGGGTCTGAAGGCAGAGGGGGACCTTCAAAAGGCTTGGAAAAGCCAGAACATTTGTTTTAATTTGGAGAGGGAGGAGTGTCTTGTACTGTGGACGATAGGTTTTGAATCCCATATACTCCCCCAGCACTGATGTAATAAGGCAATCAAATCCTGGTTTAATGAACAAAGCAAAGCACTCCTGGGTGGCCCTTGGGGGCCGGAGGAATCACGTGGCAGACCAGGTCTTATATAGCCTCTAGGTGTGCTCTTGAGCAGCCCCAGGGAGGGACTGACTTTAGGCCAGCAGCTCCAGTGGGGATGGGGGGGGGGGCTGTTCCTTGGGGCACTGAGGGTGGGCTTTGGAGATGGTAGCTCCAATGAAGATGCTGCTCGGGGTGCTGACGGCGGTCTGGAATGGAGTCCGAGCTGGAGATTCCAAACATGTACATGGATGCCAGTAGGGCCTCCACCTAAACAGCGGAGAAAGGAGGAAGGAATCTAGATGAACGTGAAGTAGGAGGAAATGCGCCCAGATGTGTTCGCTAGAGGGGGAGGCTGTGCCCTTTCACCTCTGGGGGCTCTGAGCCCCTTGGCGATTGTCGTTTTCCTGGAATCCAGACACCTAGGGAGTTGGCTTCATGAGCTCAGACAAGCTCTCTATTGCTTCCTGGAAACCCAGAATTAACTCTGAGAACCCGTTGGAGGCCTTTTCTATTCCTCCTGGATTTAGCATTTCTTCCCCGGAAGTCTGGGGTGGGGATTGTCTAAGGAGCCTGTCACAGAGTCACAGACAACCTCTTGGTGGGGTGCCTGCTAGTATCTGTTAAGACTGGAGGAAGCATTGTCTAGTTAGCCCCTGGTTCGAACTTAACAGGGATTTCCTTCCCCGGAGGGAAGGGCATCAGTGGCCACCTGCTTCCTCTGAAGGAGTTGGGTGGTTGGTATGAGGAATGTATTTTTTTTCTTGTTTTCCTATCAGCTGACCAGGGACCTCATTTCCCCAATCTCCTCCTTGCCCCTTTGTGCTGGATTGACCAATTGTGTCACATTGTGAAGCTGAGTTCCCGCCAACCTACACTGGGGCGAAAGATGGAAGTGATTTTGGTCAGGGCCCTTGCTAGCCCGATTTGCACTCTGCCATACTCTTTTTGGGGAAGAAAGAAATGGACTTGCTGAGTTGCTTTTTCTTTGTTCTTTTCCCCAAAAAGTCACAAACTTTCCAGTTTAGATGGTTACTGTGTCAGTCCTAACCATGGCTGAACCTCAGGCAGTCCTGTAGGAAAAGCGCAACCAGCCCCACCCCCACCACAATGAAAGTCAGTCACAGTGGAAGTGGGGAGGCGACTCTCTGGGGAGAGGCAAGAGGGGAGTATGAAGAATGTGCTTACAATATATTGTATGCAACTCTGAAATTGTCAAAATCTTGATTTAAACAGAAAGCCAGGTAGTGGTGGCAGCCAGAGGCACCCTCAGGAGGCAGAGGCAGGTGGATCTCCCTGAGCTCAAGGTCAGCCTGGTCTACAGAGCAAATTCTTGGACAGCCGGGCTGCTTTGAGAGACCCTGTCTTGAAAAACAAAAAAACAAAACAAAACAAAAAAAACCCTCCAAATAAACAAAAGATTAAAACAAGCTGACCCAAACCTGTGCTCACTGGTAACGTCTGCCAAAGTCATTGTTGGTTTAACGGAACCCAACAGTCTTTTTTTTTTAAAAAAAATATTTATTTATTTATTTGTGTATTATGTATACAATATTCTGTCTGTGTGTATGTCTGCAGGCCAGAAGAGGGCACCAGACCTCTTTACAGATGGCTGTGAGCCACCATGTGGTTGCCGGGAATTGAACTCAGGACCTCTGGAAGAGCAGACAATGCTCTTAACCACTGAGCCATCTCTCCAGCCCCCCCAACAGTCTTTCTTTCTTTCTTTCTGACTCTAGGTGTTAGCCTCACCTGCTACAACTGTTTAGACCCGGTTTCCCCATGCAGAACAAACGTCACTTGTACACCAAACCAGGATTCCTGTCTCATCGCCGTGTCCGGTAAGGGCCCCTGGGCTTCCTGTTTAAGTGTGGTCAGGGCCAAGAACCTGGGAAACTGGACCTAAATCCCACTCATTTGGACTCATCAGGTAACATCTGCTGTTAAGCACCGCCAGCTGGCCACAAAGGACTGCACACCAAGCATTTCCTGTATACTTTTTACAAATATGGCATTTCTCACATGACCCTTGGGGCAGCCCTCCTGTGTGACAGATGAGAAAATGGAGGCTCAGATAACGCAACAGGCAGTCAACATAGGACGTGAATTTGGAAATTTTATCTGATTCCAAACCTCAGGCTTCTTAATGACAATAGTGTGCTTGCCTCCCAAACTTGTGGGAGCCTAGGGAGGGATGCAAGATGAAGAAAGGGGTTGAGCAGAACTTCGACAGCAGCCTGTTTGCCTGTCCCAAATGAGTGCAGACCTCTGTCCGACTCCACATAGCTGATCAGGAGAATTGGTCATTCGAGAGGATACTGCAGGTGCTGCAGAGGGGTCTCAAAGAACAAGGTGTCTATAAGCCTGGGAAGGAACATAATGTGCACAAGCCCACATCATCTGCTTTTCTACGTTGGCTAAACTAGAATCTCCACAGAGAATTTAGGAAACGGTAGACAGGGAAGAGCCTGCAGCTGTCCTTTGTGCGTGGCCGCGGCTATAAGCTCGGTAACTGTGTGTGGGCAATGTGCGATCAACTGTATGGAGCAGTGGCCACCTCAGGATGGTCTGGTGTGTGAGATAAACCCTCTCCAAGAGATAAGAATAAAAACTGCCTTCAGTATTTTCTCTCAGGAAGAAAAAAAATCTTTCAAGTAAGGACCAATCAAAGGTACCTTGTTTTAAAAATAGGAGTACCTGGTAATTTTTATATAAACTCCTGGAGTGTGGCCAGAATTCTAGGCCTTATGTTCAAAGTATTTGATTCCACGGGGGAGGGGAGGAGGGCAGTCTACCACACTTTCACTGCTAAGGTATAAAATGTAGTAATCCTCCCCGTGAGAACTAGGATCATTCTGGTTTTGCTTTTTTGATGATGTTGAAATTTTTTCATTTAATATGTTTTATTTCATTCATTTTTCTTGATCTTAGTCCTCCTTATAGGTATGAAGTAGTATTTCTCTCTCTCCATCACTATGTAGTAAATAGATTTATGAATAGATATTTTTTAAGTGCTTGCTTTACAAATAGTATTGTCTCTTTTCCTTCACTGTAAAGATAGAATTGATTGACTAGAGGCAACACCCATTTAAAATCTTAGTAACTATCACTAAGTTTCCCTCATAAATAGAAATAGAACTGCTTATAACCACCACCACCCCCAAATTCACACACTGACCGACAAGACTTTAGATTTATGGGGACTTCTCCATTTGTGCCATCACTTTCTTGTTTCCCTTTACGCCCCAGTTGGGATGCCTATTTCTACCCAAACCTCTCTCTTCCATAGACTGTGCTCCAAGACAGAATGGCAGGTTCAGAACTGCTCCTGCGTGGCTTCTTAGTGTATGTTTGTCTCCCTCTCCACAGGAAGGCAGATCTATCAGCAGTGCTGGAAATTTTCAGATTGCGATTCCATGTTCATTTTGAGCCGATTAGACCTCGTAAATGTCCAGTACAGATGCTGCCAGGCGGACATGTGTAACAAAAAGCTCAAAGAAGGCAACGATGCAAAAGATGAGGCAACCTCCTTATCTGGGAAGACTGCGTTGCTGGGGACCTCAGTTCTGGCAGCCATCTGGAGGCTGTGTTTCTAAGTCATCACTGAGCTCCGAAGCGCCTCTGTTCTCCATCTTCTTGGGCTGCTGCAGCACTCCAAAGCTGTTATTTTTTTCCATTATAGCCTTTTGGGAAAGAATAAAGTTCACTTGACTATCGTGGATAAGAAGAAGGGACTAAGCAGTGTGAGGAGCACCCTGTACCCAGGGAAAACCACTTGAAGTTTAAGGGTGAAGTTTGTAGATCCAATTCCCATAGGTTATACAAATCTTCCTCTGCTCTTGGGAGGACTGGCTTTCTATTTCTGCTTAAGTGGGCTTTTGGCAACCCTCAGGGATATCTCTCTGGTTCCTAGAATATAGCTGAGAAGTGCAGTCAGTACCTTTAGGGTGAGCGAGCCAGGGGGATTCTTTTCATCATTCTGTTACACATAAAATACTTCCATAGCCGTTGCAGATCCTGAGTTGGTGTGCAAGTATTCCAGATGTGAGCTGTCAATCAGGATCACTGATGTTGTTTGTTTGTTTGTTGAAAAAGAAGAAAATAAAGCTGTGAGTGAAACCCAGATCCTTGAGCAGGCTGTAGGCAAGTGCTGTACCCTGAAGCCGTACTCCCAGCTCAAGCCTGTTATCTCGACACTGGAGAGGCAGGGGGATTGCCATAAGTTCAAGGCCAGCCTGAACTTATAGTAAGACTGCCTCAAAAAAAAAGAAAAAAAAAAAAGAAAGAAAAGTAAAAGAAAAATCAAAACACTAACAAAAAAAATGAAGAAGGAAACACAAAAAGTCTGTCTGTTCTTTTTGTAGAAGTACCAGTGACTACAGTTTGAGGTTTTCCGCATCTCTAAATTTTGCATGGGCTTTCCTAATTTTTATTAGAAAAAATGTAATCGCCTATAATAATGTATTAAAGTTATTTCCTGGGGCTGGAGAGATGGCTCAGAGGTTTAAGAGCAGTGCCTGCTCTTCCAAAGGTCCTGAGTTCAATTCCCAGCAACCACATGGTGGCTCACAACCATCTGTAATGAGGTCTGGTGCCCTCTTCTGGCCAGCAGGCATACACACAGACACAACATTGTATTCATAATAAATAAATAAATATTTAGTTATTTCCTCTCATTTTTTTTCTTAGAAAAGCAAATTATCTTGACTTTGCTCCACATAATGAAATAATAAACAGCCTGTGCTATATGACAGAGGGGGGTGCGTTTACTTCAAATGTCACCTAGCAGGAAGACCCTTCATGTGCGCGTGCACAAAGGATGGTCATGGTGGAGCAGATTGTGGGGCTGGCATTTGAGATGTTCATTAGACATTTTCAGGAACAGCAGCAGCATGCTTCTCCCGCCGGCCTTGGAAGCCTCCTTCCTAGGGAAGGAGAAGGCCGTTTCCCTGCACGTGCTGAAGAGTGGCTCACAAGATCTGTGGATTTTACCACACCTGAGCTTGGGGGTCTTAGCTGTATTCACTGCCACCGCCTGACCTTTGGGGAAGAAGGAATTTCTTTATTAACCTCAAAAACTGTTTCTTAAAAAAAGGATGTTAATTAATCCCAGCACTCGGGAGGCAGAGGTGGGCGGATCTCTGTGAGTTCGAGGCCAGCCTGGTCTACAAGAGCTAGTTCCAGGATAGGCTCCAAAGCTATAGCAAAACCCTGTCTTGAAAAAAAAAAATGTTAAGTTAAAAAGAGAGAGAATTCTCTCGATTATATAATCTGTTAGACAAATCGCAAGTATGGTTCATTATTTCAGACAGCTATGCAATGATGATGCTGTTCTGAACATCAAATCTCAGCCAGTGGAGGAGTGTGATGCGCAGAAAGGTGACAGACAGTCCATACAATGTGCTCAGGTAGCAACAGAAAGAAAGCACTGCTGGGCACTTCCGCCTCCTGTAGTCTGGATTATCAGTGTCCTCTGCTGGCTCAGTGTTTCTTTACATCTTTGGGTCACTCTCTCTGCCAAGTCAAATTATCATTTACGACTATTTCCGCAAAAGGATTTTTCCCTCAGCAACTGGCTGAGGAAAGTAGCATATTTCATATGAGTTCAGAAGAACAATAACTGAAATTGAATCATTTCAACAAAAAATAGGTTATTTCAATTTTTGTAAGTGTGTCTTGTGTGAGTGAGATGCATCCAAGATTCCAAAAAGCTAGGAATTTTACTGTTCCAGAAGTCTATTTCAAGATCTAGATTCCAGTGTAAGACTGTCTGCCTGGTGTCTTGGGCCATGTATCTACACTTATGGAAAGAGTTCACTGGGGGTGGTGAGATAGCTTATAGGCGGAGGCTGAGGCCGACTAAAACCAGCTCTGACTGCCCAGTAGGAAATCTCGAGGCCAGTCCAGCAGGTGCATTGGTAACTTCCCCTTGAGTCAACTGGAAGCCTGCAGGGGAACCCCAAGACTGATGATGCCATGACATCAGATGGCCAAAGCCAAGAAGGAGAGACAATACAGCGTTCCAGATGACACTGGGTCCTGGGAGGGGGTATAAAGGTCTGATTGACACGCACAATAAACGAGTCTGCTTTGCTACTGACCTAACTCCCCAGAGTCTGCGCCATCTTACCCCACCCCCAGGGTGTGGTAGCAGGAGGCAAGCAACAGTAGGTGTTGTTTTTTCCTTTTAATTTTAATGTGTGTGTGTGTGTGTGTGTGTGTGTGTGTGTGTGTGTAGCATGCATGTGGTGTGGAGGTGAGGGGTCAGAGGAGAACTCAGAGTTGCTTCTCATCTATCATGAGAGCTGGGAGCTTCGGAGCCAAGCTCTTTTACCTGCTAAGTCACTGGCCCCCAAGAGGCAGTTTTTTGAAAACAGAATCTGGGTTCTGCTGGATGAGGAAATGGAGGGGCTACTATTTCTTTCTGCACAAAGTTGTGCTGATGGGTTGGTGTCTGGCCCCACAGGTGGCTCTGCTGAGATCACCTGAGTAGAGATCAGGTCATCATTGGGTCTCACAGAAATGGTCATACCGTTCAGTGCTGGGCAGAAACGACCCCACTGGGCTGTCTTTAGGAGGTGAGCTGTGGGTTCAAAGCAGTACGGTGTGGGGGAAATGGCTCCTCTATCCTGGCCGTCAGCCCGTGCTTTAACATGGTGTGTGCATCCTGACAAAATAAGAGCCCGCCCGACTCTGTTCTAGCTGGCTTGAATGTGAGACTTCCTAAGAGAATGAACCAGATGTACAGACTTGTACATCTTTATTCTTAGTAGGGCCAGGTGATCTAGGTTGCTCAAGGTAAGTCTTTTGTCAGTCTTCAAAGCCTTTTAGCACACACTGCTCTCTGTGGCTTGTAAACCCATCAGAACCGATACTGGCTGGCTCTCTCGCTAAGAGCTGCTGTGTTGAGTGGGCAGTGTTGGCTAAGGTGGTGCTCACCTGACACTGTGGTAAGGGCAACTTAGGTGCTGGGCCTTAAACCTGTCACATTGAGCTCTGCGGTCACCCTCCCTCTATCCTCCTTGTGTGCACAATCTTGATGTACCTCAGGGTGACTTTGAAAAGAAACCTGGCATAGGACCCTGTCTTAGGGTTTCTATTGCTGTGGAGAGACACCATGATCACAGCAACTCTTATAAAGAAAGCATTTAATTGAGGTAGCAGCTTACAGTTCAGAGGTTCAGTCCATTATCGTCATGACAGGGATCATGGCCATGTGCAGGGAGTCATGGTGCTAGATATATCTTAATCAGAAAGCAACAGGAAGTGAACTGTCATACTGGGTATATCGAGCATATATGAGACCTCAAAGCCCACCTCCACAGTGACACACTTCCTCCAGCAAGACCACACCTACTCCAACAAAGCCACACCTCCTAATAGTGCCTCGCCCTATGAGCCTATGGGAGCAAATACATTCAAATTTCTACCGACCCTGACACTTTCATACTTTGAAGAAATCAATTCCTGCCTTTGTTTACAAAAGAAAATTTAAGCGCCTGTCTTTCATTGAACGGTTCCCCATCAGTGTAAGCCTTTCTAGAAACATCGTTTCTAGACACTAGCTTCATGTTGTTGGACTCTAGAGTCCAAACACCAAGGAGGAGTCGCCCCCAGAGACCACCCCTCACACCATAGCTGATGCAAAAGCATGAGGATTTTATTAATTCTGTCATGACAGGGTCCCTCAGCATTTGGAAAGCTGAGAGACCTCAAATAGCTGGTACAAGCTACTTTTAAAAGAGAAGGCCACAGAAGCAAGGGGGGTTGTTGAAAGGGCTATTACCAATAGTTGGCTGGAGAGCTGTTGCCAGATCAGATGAGGTAAGAGGTCATTTTGACCCCATTTCCCAGGTGACTGAATCAAAACATACGTGTATGGGTAATTGTTCAGAAACTGAGTCAACATCTTAAAGGTTATCTTGCCCCAATTTCTGGAGAACATATGTGCATGTGTAGCTGTTAGGTCCTTGGTTCCCAGGGGAGGAGGGGAAGCACTATGGCACGGAGGCTGAGAGGATTCAGAATTGTCAGAAATGGCTTCAGAATGGTCTTAAAGTTTTACAATGTCACATTCTGTTTGTAAATGCCCGCTGCAGATATTTTAATATAGCAGCAGTTTAGCATGTGGGTTAGTACTTGGAAGATATGCGTATCCCAGACTCTCTCTGGTCTCACCGTATAGCTGCAGAAACCTTGATAGCCTGTGATCTCCCTGCTTCTGCCTTCAAGTGCTAGGATTGCAAATGTGTGCCACCCTACCCTGTAGTGAGACTTCATTTGTATTTTAGTAAATAAAGCTTGCCTGAAGATCAGAGAGTAATCAGCCTTACAAACCAGGCAGTGGTGACACACACCTTTAATCCCAGTAGCCAAACTAGTTTGCCACAGAAACCAGGCTGGGCGGTGCATGCCTTTAATTCCAGTGGTGCACACCTTTAATCCCAGCCCTATAGAGGAACTTAAGACTGGAGGAGACAGCTCATAAACACAGTCTCATTCTGAGATTCCTGGATCACCATTTCAGATGGAAGTAGAGGTAAGAGAGCCAATGGCTGGCTGTTTGGTTTTTCTGACCTTCAGGTTGAACCCCACTTTATGTGTCTGGATTTTTATTAATCGTGCTATACTACCCTGTTTATGAGGTGCTAGAGACGGAACCAAGAGCTTCATGCACAGTAGGCAAGCAACTTATTACTAGTCCTGTTCATTGCTTTAAAGGAAAAACAAAAGCAACACTAGCCTGGGCTTTCTGCACACACCTTGGATCTGAAGGGGAATGAATGCATTTGTAAAGTATGTGATAAGCAGTATGCAGGTTAAATTATTGGGGTACTAGGGAGTGATACCCAAAACCACATTCGTGAACATTTTAGCCCCCAGCTGATGGTGCTATGGATTGGGAAATGACAGAATCTTTAGAAGGTGGAACTTGGCATGAGGCAATTGAGGGGCATGCTTCTGAAGGGAATACTGGGTCCTCATCTCTTTCCTCTCTCTGCTTCCTGGAGCCCATGAGGTTTGCTTTGCTCTGCCACACACTCGGTGCCCTAATGGTTTGCTTTGTCACAGACGGAAAAGCAATGGAGCCAGCCAGCCACGAGGCCTCTGAAACTGGAAGCCACAATAAACTTCCTTCTGTCCTAAGTTGTTTCTCTCAGGCATTCCCCCACAATCACAAAAATTGCCTAACATAGCAGAGAACAGGGCTGTTAGGGCTACTGAGGCCTCAGGCTTACAGCAAATCACCCCATACTTAACCCACTGCCTGATGGAAAGAGGAACTGACCAGAGGGCTCCTTTCCAAATTCTTACATTATTGGAATAAAATTCTTTGATGAATAATCTTATTTATCTCATCTAAGGCCCCTGTTCATATATACTCATCTTACAGGGGAGAAAGAAGAATGACCACCGAGAGCCTTATTTCCCGACCAGTGCCTACAGTAATCCATTGAAACAGTATTACTTCCGCCCCAGTCACTGTGCAGAGCCTCTGGCATAGGGAAGGATGGCTTATGGCCTGTAGGGGAAGTCCCTTCTAAACCAGGAGCTCAAGCTTCCTAGTCTGTGGAGGGGTCATTTCCTCTCTGTGATTAGCTTCCCTGAGGGTGGGTGGAGGCTTTGTGGTTCTTAGCCCTGCTATGCTTGGCCCAGTAAATCCCCATTCATCTGGTTGTAGGGAAATGTAGGTGTGGTGTGACGGATGGTGGTGATTTATGCTGAGCCAGAACTGGAGTTTTGTGTTGTAACTCATAAACCCAACCTCTCTGAACCCAACAAGACCTGGCACCTTTCAGCGCGGAATGCAGTGGTTTCTTTGGATCGCCAGCTCCCGAGCAATGACACTGAGACTTTTTATTAATTATGAAAGCTTACACTTGCTCCCAACTAGCTTGTAAAACTTAAATTAACCCATGCATATTAAGCTATTTTTTGTCACCTGGCTTATTACCTCTTCTCAGTATTGTACATCTGACTTCCTTCATGTCTGGCTGGGGAAATCTCCTGCCTCATATTCTTTCCCAGAGTTCTTATCTCTGCCTGAAAGTCCAACCTAACCTCTCCTGCCTAGCTTAATTAAACAAATCAGAAAATGCCGTAGGCAGGTGAGGTTAAATAGAGACGTGTTTGCACACAGTGTACAAAAAGATTATCCCAACAATGGTTGCGTGAGCACTTCTGTTTTCACAGTATGAGGAACTGAACCCAGAACGTTGTGTGGCTTCCAAGTGCTCTACAATCAGCTACAACTCTAGCCCTTTTTACTTTGAGATAGGTTTTTGTCAAACTGCCCAGGCAGGCCTTGAGCCTTTGCTATTCCTACCTTAGCCTCTGGAATAAACTTGACTTTCAGGCCTATACAGGTCCTGGCTACAGCCTAAGAACTTGTGTGAGGCATGACCCTAAGCATGATCAGTATGGTTGCTCCCATAATTCTCAGTTTTCAATATGAGTAGTATTACCTCTACCCAAGCCCACCGAGTGTTTAAAGATTACAGACAGATCACAGGCGGCACCAGTTTCCCTGGCTAGGGTATGGAATTTAGGCAGCTCTGCCTTGGGATTCAGTTAGTCCTCCCCTTATTAATCCCTTCTCTGTTCTGAGTTTCTAACTCGATCAAGTTTCTAACTGTTGCAACCAAAACTACTTCACTGAGACAGTTACCGTGAGAAAGGTTGGCATGAGAGCAAAACCCTGAGCTGTTGTGGGGAGGCAGTGAACAGAGCAAACGTCTGGGCATCCATTGGCAGTTACAATGATGGGACCTGCTGCAATGGGGGATTTGGCTCGCGCGGTCTCTGTTCCCTCCCTTCTAGGAACAGACACTTCAATTGCCTTTTGGGAAATTACATCTATCCTTTCAGTCTTGGGAAACTTAATAAAAGTTCCCATGACCAAAGCATAAAGAACAGGCATGTTTTCTTCTGGAGGTTCACCCAAGTGAAGTTCTGCAAAGGCCCAGTAAAACAAAATACACTTGTTATTGTTGAAACTGTGACTCTCAGGTGTTCAAGCAGCAGACAACCCAACTAATGTAATCAAATAAAATCGGATTGTTTTGTTGTTGCAGCCACAATCCCGAGATGAGCAGCTACTAGCTTTGGTCCTATTGGTCAGCACCGTCTGAGCTGCTATATTAGTGGGGGCTTCATCTTTCCCTCACAAACACGAAGTCCTGCACTGCATCCATGTTCAAAGCCTTGTGTTTCAGTTTTCCTTACTAGGAAATTAAATCTGTCTTACAAAACTCACAGGTGTCTTCTTGCTCATATATTCTGCCTGAGTCTGGACCGTGTAACTATGTGAGCTGCAAGGGGAATGGGGACAGCTGGTGTTTACTTCCTCCAGCCTCTGTGGGCGAAGGAAGCAAAGGAAAAGGACTGCATAGCCACATGGATGCCAGGCAGCAGCATCTCCTCTCTAGTGGCTACGCTGAAGGCCATACAGTTGATCCTGCTCTACTCCTGAGTTTGCCCTGGACTTTGCACCCCACAAATGCAATCCCCAAGCTTTCAGTTTTGTTAAGGTTTCAGTGTGAAATTCCCCCACAGGCTCAGCTTTGGGCTGCTGCTTCAGCTGGTGCTGCTATTTTAGGAGGTTCTGGAAACTCTGAGAGGTGGAGCATATCTGGAGGAAGCAGACCAAGTTTAGCACACCTGATTGTTCTGGTTGATAAGGTTTACTCGAACGTCTCATCTGCCAGACTTCTTACCCCTTACTCCACTAGCCTAGCTCACAGACTTTAGTTTCATTAACCTGTCTAATCGTTAACTTTCATTAACAGTTTCACTAATTTCAATTTTTCCTACCTCTGCAAGGACATGGGAATACGTGTACCCAGAAAAACAAGCATAGAGGCTGGATTGCATTTTTGAGAACATTTTTTGAAATAGTGGGAATTGTGGAGTGGGACTTCCCAAGCCCTCAAGTCCACACCAGCACAATGGATAATTCAGGCTAGCAATAAAGGGCTGTTTTGTGTTCCTTAGACTAGCATGGCCCTTAGATTATGACACAAACAACCTCCAGTAAGAGTCAGCCTACTTGCTAGAAGAGGAACTTGAAGACCAGAGGCCATGAAGGCAACCTTGGCCTTACCATGGTAGGACACAGGGTTCCCTTTTAAAAACGGGCTTTTGATATCAAAATGAAAGAATTTTAAAAACAAGGCACAGGGTAACTCGAGGACAATTTATTGGAGTTGGGAGGAGAAAACAATAGGTCATGCAGCTGTGGGGAGGGGAGGGGAAGAAAAGGGAAAGTTGCCCTCTGTGAGCCAGAAGCCAGAAAGTGCCCCAGTTGCCTAGTGGCCATCCGCAAGTAACTGGATGCGGGGAGCTGGAGCACGTAACAGGTATTTCGTTAGTGGGAGAGCTGTTGGGTAAATTTCTGTGCCTTAGGCACACCTACCATATTGTCCTTTTCATTGTTAACTTAGGCTCATCTTGTTTACATAATAAAACTCTTTACTGTAGGAGGTGGAGGAGGGACTCTTATCTCAAAGGACTCTTATCCCTCGTGGAGTTCTTATTTCTATTTTATAGACAACTGACTTAACAGCTCTGATGAGGTGGTTCTTTCACTAGAGCATTGCAGAAGACCCTGGTACAATTCCCAGCACCCACAGCCTCACCTGACTTCTGTGGGCTTCTCCGTGCCTATGAAACACATAAACTCATGCGCACACATAAATCATGCACACACATAACTTAAAAAAGGAAAAAAAAAACCCTGATTTACAAGTCAAGCACCACGCTAGGTGTGGTAATGCTTGCCTCTAATTCCACCAGGGAGAGAGACAGGAGGGCTGCTCTAACCTGGTCCACATAGAAAGTTCTAGGCCAGCTTGGACTACCTTACCTCAAAAACCAAAACAGCTTCTCCCCCAAGTCAAACTACTTGCCCAAAATGACCAGTTTGGACACCAGACTCCATCCTTTGCTGCCCACCCTATATATTTAGCATATATATGCACACACACAGCACTCACTTACGAAGCTGAGGCTGTCTGAGCTTTCTTGGCTCCCATCCATTCCAGTTCAGTCATGCTGGTGATCATTACGAGGACGTCCTCAAGGAAACTGACCCCCCCCCCTTAGCTAATGACTAATATTTCATAGAAATGAGCTGTACCTGTTCTGTGGGCAGAACATCCAGTTCTCAGGAATGGGTGTGGTGTTTGGGTGGCCCCATGAGGATTTCCTTTTGGTGTTAAACTACCTGTCAGCCCCTGATAACTTACATGTCTAAAAGAGAATTAAACTTCATAAAGAAAATAAAATTGTTTGCTTCGGAGTCATTACAAATTCAGACTGGTTCCATATTTCCAGGATCTTGCACAGTATCGCTAAATTTATCAAAAAAAAAAATTTTCCTCCTGTCTCTCTAGAGGATCAAGTCAGCCACCCATTTTCTCAGTTTCCTAAATAATGAGTCAAGTGTGCCAGAACCCGGCTGTTGGGAAATATTTTCCGCTCTCCGATAAAAGGAGAGGAAGGCTGAATTTCTCTTGTAACCTTGGCCAACTCCGGGAGCAGTATTAGTATTCGAGAGCAGCAGAAATCGAATTGAAGGCCGCAGGGAGGAGGCTAGCCGAGACGAAAGGGAGCCACGGCAATTTTGGAGCCAGTAGGGAAGAGCTGCAGCTGGGACCAACAAAGACCAAAAACGGACCCGGCTTTCCGCCCAGCCAGCTCGCGGGGCGGGGCCTTCGCTCGCGGGAGCCCCGCCTTCTCGGGGCGGGGCGAGGGCGAAGGGTGGGGCCGCGCTCCGTCGGGGCGGGGCCTGTGGAATCTCCGAATTCCTAGACGCGGGGCCTTGGCACGCGTCTCCCGGCGCGGGGTTCCTCTCACGCAGCCACCCTTTCAAAAGATGCCGAAGGGGCGGCGCGGCAGCCAGAACCCCAAGATGAGCCAGCGGCCGGCTCCGCCCCTCTACTTCCCGTCGCTCTATGACCGGGGCATCTCGTCGTCTCCGCTGAGCGACTTTAACATCTGGAAGAAGCTCTTTGTGCCACTGAAGGCGGGCGGAGCGCCGGCATCCGGGGTGGCAGGGATAGCGGGGGTCCGACCCCTGCCTCTGGCACCCCCAGCCACGGTGCCGCCGCCGCCTGGCCTGGGTCCCCCCAGCGAGCGCCCGTGCCCTCCGCCCTGGCCGTCCGGCCTGGCCTCTATACCCTATGAGCCTCTGCGCTTCTTCTACTCGCCGCCGCCGCCAGGGCCCGAGCCGGCAACTTCAGCCCTGGTCCCCGGCTCCACGACCTCCTGGCTCGCCTCCGCCTCCCACCCCGAGGAGCTGTGCGAGCTAGAGATCCGGATTAAGGAGCTGGAGCTGCTCACCATCACTGGAGACGGCTTCGACTCCCAGCGCTGTGCGTGACCGCCAACCGAGCCCAACCCTAGCTGCCCTAATTGTCCGCTAGAGTCCATCAGTCGCCAGAATGTGACCCCAGACTGTCCCCAGCCCTGAGTCCCACTTCCAAAATCTGCCCTCCAAAGGTCCAGACCCCCACGTGCTGAATTTCAACCGACCCCTACCTCAACACACCTGAGTTATTCAAGTCCTTAGTGTTAAACCCCACCCCTCAGGGGCTCGCCCTCTGGGTCTTGACACCTGAAGTACCCCCTTCCTAAACTTCGCCTTCCTACACAACAGTACCACATTTTTGTGGTCTGGAACTTCACCCACCACAGGCTGCCTATCTCTAGAGGCCTTAATCTTCAATATTCAGTCTTAAATTGGAGTCTGTGGATGGGAAGAGATGGTAGGAACTGCCCAAACCTTGAAAGCCCTCAGTCATTCAATGAGGAGCCCTGGCCTCTGCCCTTCCATGGGCCCCATGCCTTATAGCCCTCTGACAGAATCTTGGACTCTGACATCTGATCTTAGGACTCAGGTTTTGGGGATCTACCCCAGAGCTGACCAAGTGTATTGGTGTAAGCAGGAGTCCTCTGGAATATGAACTGATTCCTCTCTACTGGGCAGCCAGGGAGCTAAATCCAACTGCATTTCCAGAAGGGCCAATTGTTCAGGCTTTCGTAGTCATAGGCTGTCCTTTTTCGCCTTCTGTTCTAAGGCTTGAATTTGACTACTAGAGGAGGACAGATATCACTAAAGAGACCATTTCACCTGTAAATTACTCCCTTCTGCCACACAGGGAGGTGAAGTATGAAAAAAGACCAACTTAGGTTGGCACAGCCATGGGAATGGTCTCCAATTCATCCTGTGGGATACACTTTTGCATAGGCACAGGAGACGTCCCTAGAGTTAGTCTTTTCACTCATATGAGTTAGATGTGTTTGGGCTGCTAAGGAGACTTTAAGGTTGTACACACTTGCTTCTCAGAAGCTTGCCCTGGAAGTTAGAAGATTCCTCCTTTGAGCGGAGGTGGTGCACGCCTCCCAGTACTTAGGAGGCTGAGGCAGAGGGATCAGGAGTTCCAGAACAGCCTGGAGCGACATAGGAAGACCCTGAGAAACAAACCAAAAGCCTTCCCAGCTACAGCTGAGTCTATTTTGCTCTCCTGCAGATAAATTCCTGAAGGCGCTGAAAGATGAAAAATTACAAGGACTGAAGACGACCAGGCAACCTGGAAAGTCGGCCCCTGTCTCCTGAGGAGCTGCCCTCCAGAGCTGGGCAGCCACCTCCTTAGGTGTTAGTGCTTAGATAATGTGTCCTGTTTGTTGTCATTTCGAAGATGGTTATTTTCTATTCTGTCTTTACTACTGTTATTGTTGCTCCTGGAACATACGTCACATACAGTGCCTACTTACATGGTAAATCTCATGATGTCTGTCCTCTCTGCTGATGTTGGCGACCACTCTCAAGGGATGTAGGATTACTGTCTGACCTGCTATTCCAAGTCTCCTGTGGTCTAAGAAGCAGACCCAACACTGTCACTGCTAGACACAGCAGGTTGGCCTAGGGGAGAGACTTAAAGCCCCAAGATCAAGGCCCCACAGACTAATTGTGAAAGATAGTTCTCACAGGAAGCCCCACGGTCAAGGCAGTGGCAGGTGAGGAGCCTGTTCTCTGCTTTCAATGCGGCATTTTGAATGTTGCATCATCTGGAGGGGAAGGATAGTGTGTCTTCCCTCATGTGGCATAAAAAGCCTAAGAGGAGAAGGAACTCATTCCTGAAAACTGGCTTTATAGTGGCATTAATTTGATGAAAGAGGGGTGAGCTTGTGACCCACACACCTCTGTAAGGCCTTGCTTTCCACCACACACAGTTCACTAAAAATTAATCTTTCAAGATAATTTTGGAGGGAATAGAAGTATTCACATAACAGCACAGGGTATCTAGCATCTAGTAGAGAGACCGTTCTGAAGGGAAGCACCAGAGACTCATCTCAACAGGGCTGACCTCTCTCTGGGGTATAGACGCTGGGCAGTGAGTGAGTGGGGTGACAGGAACTCTGGAAGTTGCTTACACGTGTACACAGATTTGTGCAGCAGCCCCCAGCTTGAGGGTACAAATCTGCATGCCTACAGGCCCTGGCTGGAAACCCAGGTAGGACTGGCGAGCACTTGAACCCAGTGTTAAAGGGAACAGCTCCCTAGTGCAGGCGTTGTTGCCAAAGCTCGAGTGTGGGCGCAGGGTCAGGTGAAAGTCCTTGGTTTCTCGGTCTTAGCAACTCATCCAGATGGGATGGTTCCAAAACCCTATGCAGGCCAGATGGATGAAAGACGAACTTCCGTGGATTGATGAACTTTGTTCTCCTCGTGGGGCTCTCCCTTCCTGGCAGTGACTCTGGGTCCTTTCTCCCATGCCTGGAAGATGACAGACCTGAGTCCAGGTAGGCTGGCTACTAGAGAGACTGTTGATTGCGTTGGGTGGGTTACTCAGTCTAGGGGTTTGTAACCTACCCTGCAATCAGTTACTCTAGGGTCACGGAGGGGTGCTATCTGGAAGAGAATGGGCTAGGAAATAAGGAGAAGGCCATGCTAAGTTTGTCACGGCCTCCGTTTATTAGGGTCCTGGTTGCTGCTTATATAGCCCCTGGATGAGGGCTTGGGGGGCAGGGCACGGGATCTCGCCACGTGGTCCCGGTCACGTAGGCCAGGAGGTTACCTTCGGTCAGGTAGGCCAAGAAGTCGCGAGTTGCCACACCTAGTTCCCTGGATAGCTGGAATGTGAGGCGGATTCCGCTAACAGATAACAGCTAATTGGGTGTGGGGCAGGTTTTGTCAATAGAACGACTCTCAACACAATTATAGGTGTGGGGTTCTCTGCAGACTCCCCAAGGCGATGGTTCTTGTAATGGTTTTTGGGAGGGAAATGGCTCCTCACAAGAGACGTTCTTGCTCACCTTGAGAACTTAGGGTTCCCAGGGCAGTGACTGCTGGGGCCTAGACAACCTTAATGAGAACAATGAGACTCAGCCAGGAAAACCCAGAGCTCATCTGGAGACTGAGTCAGAGTCCAGAGAGCCCCTCCCCCCTCACAAGCTGTACTCAGGTAAGTGCAGTGTTCAAATTAATTGAATTTATGACATTTAATCCCCACCACCACATTATGAGACAGGTCTCTCTCGGCATGTTTTCTAAACAAGTGGCCAATGCTCTGAGGCCGGGTACTTCCCTCAGGCACAGGACAGGACCTGCAAAGCTGGAGAACTCAGGGCTGCTAGGGTTGCCCTGTATGCTTCTTCCTCCATGAATAGGTTATAGAAGTCTCAGGGGAGCAGGGTGGAGTGCTCACAATTACCCGACATGGAAGGTTACCCTGCTTCATATGCTTTCAGTCTCGCCACCCCCAGGACTGCATAGCAAGACACTGTCTCAGAAACAACAAAAACCATCAATCAAAAGCGGAGCTGGGGAGGTGGTGACTCAGTGGGTGAGTTGCCTGCTGTGTACACATGAGGACCAGAGTTTGGATTCCAAGGAGCCACATAAAAAGCTGGGGACAGCCACAAGTACCTGTAACCCCAGGGCTGGGAATAAGGTGGAACAGGATTGTTGGGGCTCCTTGGCCAGCCAGTGTAGCTGGGTTCAGTACGAGATCCCGTCTCAAAGGAATGAGACAGAGTCACAGTGCAGACACCTGAAACCTTCCTCTAGGCTCTGTGTGCCTATCAGAACACCTGGGCATATACCACACACACACATACACACAGATAGACATATACATGCATTATACAGATACATATAAACACACACAGATAGACATATACATGCATTATACAGATACATATAAACACACACACACACACACACACACACACACACACACCCCTACCCCCTCAAAACCCAACAAAACAAACTAGGAGCTATAGAAGTTGTGTGTAACATGATGAAGGACATCAGGCATTCCTTCTGAGGAACTCTGACCTCCTCCCATGTGTCCCCCTGGTGCTCTGTACTCATAAGTGACACAGCAGGCCATGAGGATGGTAAGCCGGGCAAATGCTTGGTTCTGACCACTCAGCAGCAGCCAATGCATTCATGCTGGGTATAACCTTCCTCTGTGGATCCCCTGGTCGCCTGGACCTGCCCTCCCCAGACTGCTGCAGGAGGCAGACACAGTTAGACTTCATTCACACCCACCAGCATGGCCCCATTTCCTGCAGAGTGGAAAAGACAGATAGGCTCACATCTCAAGTAAACAATTCATCTGTGCCTGAGGCTGTTGTGGAAAGTCCAGGCATTTAATGGATGACTGGGAACCAAAGCCATCAAGGAAAGGTGGCCACTGTGCTATTCTCACGGCACAGGTCCCTCCAACTCCAAACCCCAAAGAAGAATCCATAACACAGGAAGGCCATAAAATCAGTGTACAGTTCTAGACAGGGTGCATGGTTTGAAGATCTTTTGCATATATGGTAGCTATAGCCAAAACCAGGCACATTACATACTTTAAAGCAGTAAACTCAGAGCCTTCTGTATCTACTGGGCATCACACATTGTTTTAAGCTTTTGAAATGGATCCTTGAACCTCATCCCCAGATCCTGTAAGACAGAGAGGCTGGTGTTATAGATTGCCCAAAGTTGAGACAGTGAGTAGTAAATCAATCCCACCACAGTACGGCTGCCAGGAGACAGTGTAGACTTGGGGCTGGCTCCAGAGCCTGCATTCTGACCACAAAGACCCATGTAGACATCCTGGACAGGATGTGTGGTGTCAGCAGGAAACAGTGCCAAACTTAAGTTGGTTTGTGCATGAGTACATGTGTGTGCATGTCTTTATGCATGCCCAGATGTGTACAGGTGCACATGTCAGAGATGAAGCTCAGGTGTCAATTCTCAGGTGCCATGTACTTTTTAAAATTTAATTTTATTAAAATATTTTTAATGCATATAGGCATTCTGCCTGCCTGTATGTGTTTACTCCCTTGGAACTGAAGTTATAAACATACAAACAGTTACGAGCTGCCATGTGGGTGCTGGGAACCAAATCTAGGTCCTTGGGAGAGCAGCCAGTACAGATATCAAGCAAGAATTATAGTTACAATATTTAGTCCATATACATTTGACAAATTAAGGAAAATACTCTATAATTCTATTTTTTAATCTAAAGTTTTATACCTAATTTATCTTTTATCATAACTAAGGAAATCTGTTGCAGTATATAATAAAATAGTCCTACACTAGCTCAGAATGGAGTGTAATAAAGTTTTATTTATTTAGTGGTAGACGCAAAAAAAAAAAAGCAGTGATCAGCAGTCCTCTGCATGAGCAGGGAACTGGAACTGAATCCAGCAATCAAAAAGCCTGTGAACAATTTATGTCTGCATTTATAGTATAAGAAACTACACCCAAAGTAGGTCAGTATCTTAAAGGCCATTGGCTGAAGGAGTTCTCACAGCACCACCCCCTTTTGTCTAAATAAGAGAGTTCTTTTTTTTATTATTTGTGTTTTTTTTAATTTATTTATTAAAGATTTGTCTCTTCCCCACCGCCGCCTCCCCTCTCCCTCCCCCTCCCCCAATCAAGCCCCCCTCCCTCGTCAGCCCAAAAAGCAATCAGGGTTCTCTGCCCTGTGGGAAGTCCAAGGACCACCCACCTCCATCCAGGTCTAGTAAGGTGAGCATCCACGAAACTGCCTAGGCTCCCACGAAACCAATAGGTCCAGTAGAATCAAAAACCCGTTGCCATTGTTCTTGAGGTCTCAGTAGTCCTCCTTGTCCGCTATGTTCAGCGAGACCGGTTTTGACCCAGGCTTTTTCAGATCCAGGCCAGCTGGCCTTGGTGAGTTCCCGATAGAACATCTCCATTGTCTCAGTGTATGGGTGCACCCCTCGCGGTCCTGAGTTCCTTGCTCATGCTCGCTCTCCTTCTGCTCCTGATTTGGACCTTGAGATTTCAGTCCGGTGCTCCAATGTGGGTCTCTGTCTCCTTTCATCGCCTGATGAAGTTTAATATTCAGGAGGATGCCTATATGTAAATAAGAGAGTTCTAAACCTAACACAAAACTACACACAATAAGAACAAATATCAAACATATATAAAAATTAGAATTATAAGCAGCATGAACAACATCAAGCAAGAAACATATCCTAAATGTTTCAATAGCTATCCTAAGGAATCTAAATCTTGTATTAGAAATGGCTTGGCTAAGTCATGACAGGAAAGTAATTATGACTATCTAGTCTTCAACCTCATCGAAGATCTGAGAAAGAAGATAATATTACTTGAATAGATAGGAAGTGTAATCAAGCAACTTCCAAAATGTATAATAAATGACAGAGACAACTCGCTACCTGGGAAATCACCCAAAGTCTCATTTGCAACGTTGGAGCAACCAACTTTGGCTAAGGCCTAGAGTAACTGACAGACCATTTTCAGTGGCAGGAAAATTTTAAAAACTGTTTTACCCTGCTTGTCCAGTCTGGACACTGTTGCTTTTTGTCAGTGGTTGAGGCAGGGGTAGTTCTTTCCACAAAGTCCAGTTTTAACAAGAAGAAAACAAGCTCCAACATTCTCTCAGGAATAGATTGGTGGTGCCAGGAGCAACCATGTCTCATGTCAACAAAATCCTAAGTTATTTAAATGCCATATTCTACAGTTCTTTGAAGTGGTTGAAGATTACCTACCTATCTATGTGGATATAATCTCTATGTATCTAAAGAACCTGATGAACTTTAAGTATGACAAACATGGATGACTATTGACCTATAATACTAAATTCCTGTATAGCTTAAAGACTAGGACTTCATATTAGAATGAATATTAAACCATCTTCAAATGACTGTACAGAAAATGAGGACAATAAACTCAAAATGTGAGCAATGTATAAGTATCTTGATCAGAGGTAGAAATGTATAGTGCAGTATGATAAATATATCATAAAACTGTACCAATATACAGATTGTCTTAAACAGAGGTGGAAACATGCATGCATACAATATGACAAAATAACTTTACATAGGTGTACAAATATTGTAAACAGAAATAGGAGCATATTCAATATAACAAAATTTGAATTTGTACCAATATACAAGACTCTATACCAATGTAAACTGTCTATAAATAATAGCTTATAAGTATTCACTCTATTACTATTATTTTTAGTGTAAGATCACACTAATCTACCTATTATCCCATCCAATATCCCTCTTTTTTCAAAGAAGATCCCTGAGCCTACATAATTTCCACCCCAATTTTCAACCCTATACCAGTGATAATAAACCCCTAACTGATGTCCTTAACCACGAGAACAAACTTTGTTGGGAAAGGGGACGTTGTCTTCCAGAATTACTTCCAGCTGTCATGTGGTGATGTTCTTCCTATGGGATCCTGTAAAACTAAGTTTCAAGATTACTGTCTGGTATAACTGCAAATAGTCTATGAGTAATTGATAGGGTTTTTCTGAACTTCTTATTTGGAGTTCTGACCAGAACGTTGTAAGAAGGTGCACCATTTCAGCTAACCAAGTTGGAACCATCTTAAGCAACTGGTACCCAAAACTGATCTTAAAGTAGTACTATCAGGATTATGACATCATATCAACCAAGTGGAGTCATTGTTGTGGGACCCCATCTTCTTCCTGGAAACTTCCAAGATTACTGCAATAAAATTGATTGTTCATTGTGGAAAACTTAAACATTATTCATATAGACATATATTCAATGAAAGGTATGATAGAGACAGAAGTAGGTATGGAGAAAAATAATTTTTTTTCTAAATTCTTCTTTTTGTCTGATACCAGATGGCTCCTGACATGAGACAGAAACTCTGAGTTTTTCTTTTAACAACATTCTTGCATTTAGAGAAGCATAGACATTGTCCAACTCCAAAGTTAGCTTTGATTTTTAAGTGAGTCACAACTAATATTATACTGCAAGATATATATTTCAGGTAATGAAATTTTACCCTGAAGATGACCTGTCCTCATATGTCAGATTTCTCTTTGCTTGGTGATCCTTTCTGGATAGTTATCTTTTCTTCTTTAGGCATCTAAATGTCCTAGGTCTCTTGACTTTTTGAAGATGAGTATTTTCCTGCAAAGTCAAGAACAGAACCCTGCTCCAACACTTATGAGGCTTTCTTATTATCTATATGATTGTCTCCTCTGTGGATGAGCTGTCATTTATCTGTCCTAAGAGGTTTTTCTTTTCCAGACCGAATCTTTATTAATTTTGACAGTATCCATAGCTTTTCTTCTCCTGTGGAAACAAGAGAGAAAACCCTTCCCCAATGTAGCACATCTGGTTTCCATTCTGAGGTCGATGCATTCTTGAATACATCAGCTGATTTAATTCTGAAGTTTTTTCTATTATCTAATGTCTGTCAGTTGCTGTTGTTCCTTTCTCATTAGCATTAAGAAAATTCAAGGTTAATAAAGCATTATACAATCATTTCTGGGGGTATTTCTCATCCCTTTCTGTTTGTTTAACATATCCCTTGTAGTTAGATTTGATCTTTCTATAACTGCCTGACCTGTAGGATTGTTTGTTATACCTGTAATATGCTTTATATTATAATAAGAAAAAAATTGTTTCACTTTTTTTTTTTGAGATAGGGTTTCTTTGTAGCTTTGGTGTCTGTCCTGGAACTAGCTCTTGTAGACCAGGCTGGCCTCGAACTCCCAGAGATCTGCCTGCCTCTGCCTCCCGAGTGCTGGGATTAAGGGCGTGCGCCACCACCGCCCGGCTTGTTTCATTTTCTTAAAGTCATATGCTGGACCATTGTCTGTCTTTATTTGTGCAGGTATACCCATGATGGCCATAACTTCTAGTAAATGTGTGATTACTGAATCAGCCTTTTCTGAACTCAAAGCAGTTGCCCATTGAAAACCTAAACAAGTGTCAATGGTGTGGTGATTTAATTTTCCAAATTCTATGAAGTGGAAAACATCCATCTGAAAGATTTTATTCCTTTGAATGCCCTTTGTGCTACTTCCTTCAGGTAGTGGTGTTTGATTATATAAAGAACAAGTAGGACATTTCCTTATAATTTCCTTAACTTGTTGCCATGTAATAGAAATCTCTTTTTTTAGACAAGAGCTCCTGAGTAAATTGGAAGCATGGGGGCCTTGGGAGAGGGTTGAAGGAGAGGGGAAAGGCGGGGAGTGTTGCCGCCTTGGATGGGTCACTAGTCTAGGGGTTGTAACCCACCCTGCAGCTAGTTATTCCAGGGTCACGGAGGGGCGCGACCTGGAAGGGAATGAGCTAAGACAGAAGAAGGAGGCCAAGCAGATTTGTCAAAGCCTCAGTTTATTAGGGACGGGTTACAGTTTATATATGGTAAGGAATGGGGGGTAGGGTAACTGGATTCTTGCCGCGTGTTCCAGATCACGTAGGCCAGGTTACATTCAGATAGGCCAGGAAGTCACAAGTTGCCACACCTGGTTCCCTGGGTAGCTGGAATGTGAGGCGTGTTCTGCTAACAGATTAACAGTTAATTGGGTGGGGGGCAGATTCTGTCAATAGAACATAATTATGGGTGTGAGGTTCCCTGCAGACTCCCCAGGGTGATGGTTCCTGTAATGATAGGGGGAAATGGCTCCTGACAGGGGAGGGGAGCAGAGAAAAATGTAGAGCTCAATAAAAAAAATCAATAAAATATAATTAAAAAAACTTTTTTTTTTTTTTAAACCAAATCGGGAACTTTTATTTACACAAAGGCCAGAGTGGGTGTAGGCAGAGGGGACTGGAAAACAGTGATGCCAGAAAGAAGGGAGATGGTGTTTAAATGCTCAGGTGGGAGGCGGAAAGGCAATAGTAGGACAGGCCTAAGGATTGTCAACTCAAGGTCCTCACCCTCAGCAGACACCCAATAAAAATAAGTCCAGACAGTGGGACTGGATGAGGACCATCAGAGGCCTACCTGCCCCGAGGGTGGGATGGCCAGTAGAGAATGGCATGTCCACTCAGAGGGGACCCAGGATGCTAATAGACTCTTGCCTGGCTGGTTGCTCATGGCCCTTGATGGACCCAGGCTCTGTGAGACGAGCAGAGGTGTAGGCTGAAGCCCACAGGCAGGTGGCAGGCTCACAGAAACCAGGCAGCCCCACTGGGCCTGGCCGGCCAGGTTGACCAGCCTCTCCTGGAGCCCCCGGGGATCCTCGGTCTCCATCCTTGCCATTGATTGCCTGACCAGACTGGCCAGGAAGACCTGGGATCCCTGGGGGGCCGGGCATCCCTGGGTGCCTACGTCCCATTTCTCTTTGGTCACCTTTCTCTCCACATTTTCCCTTAGGCCCAGTGTTGCCAATCTGACCCACTGCTCCCACGATACCAGAAATGCCTCGGGGTCCAGGATGCCTATGGGGGTCCCTGTTTGCCTGGATATCCAGGGGGCCCAGGAGGTCCTGGAGGACCCACCATTCCGGCTGCACCCAGGGCTTCCCGCTTGGCACTCACAGCCACCTCAGTCAGTTGCTCTTGAGTCATATTCAGTACCACGTCCACGATATGCTGGTCACTGGCAATTCTGCCCACTACTTCTTGCCTCCCAGGTTGTCCCGGCACACCTCCATTTCCCACTGGTCCTTAGGGTCTGGAAAGCCTGGGAAAGCCCTGCACTCCTGGGGCACCCGCATCCCTGCTGGGGCCAGGGTATCCTGGTTCTTCACGAACTTGCTGTCTCTTGGGTCCCTGCTCTCCCGACTGGCCCTTCTCCCCTTTCTCACCCAGGAGGCAGGCCACCCCCAAGTCACCCACTCCACCTCAGGGCCCTGTCTTCCCTGGGGGAATCCTTATCTCCTTTGATGCTTGGCAAGCCTTGGGGTCCTGGAATTCCTAGGGGGCCCTGCTCTCCCTTGAAGCCCAGTTGTCCTTGAGGGCCTGGCTGCCCTAACAGTCTCACCCTGATCACCCTTCTGTCCCATATGCCCTGTGGACCGATTTTGCCTCAAGACCCTGGCTCCCCTTCTTTCCCAGGAGGACTGGAGATTCCAGGGAAGCCCTGCTGGCCTGGTTCACCCTTATCTCCATGGCCTCCTTTTGCCCCAGGCTGACCTGGCACATCTGCTAGGCCCTGGTGGCCTGGGCTTCCTGGCCACCCCACCTATCCTGCACTGCCCTTTATGCCAGGTATGCCCGGGTCCTTGTCATCAATGCCTGGAGGACCTGTTGTTCCCCTTGGACCTGTTATCCCCTGGGGTCCTCGGGCACCTTGGCTCCCCACATCCCCCTTCTCACCAGTTCGGCCTGGTGGCCCCCTTGGACCTTCTTCACCCAGTGGCCCAGCAGCTCTGATGTAGCTTACCATGCCTTTATATCCACAAGGACCCATCTCTCCCTTAGGTCCTGCCATACCTGGGTAGCCCCTGATGCCCTGGGGACCCGGTGGTCCAGGGATGCCTTGATTCCAGAGGCACCCACATCTGCCTTGGGGCCCTAAGAGCAAGGAAGAGCTGACAGACTGGCAGGAAAATACAAGACAGGCAGACGCCAGCAACCTTTCCAGCAGAGACAGCCAGGCGGGACAATTCAAAAACTCTTTTTTTTTAAACCTTTGCTATTGACATGATTTTTTTCATAAAATTCTAAGTCCTTCAGCACATTCCCAATCAATAATTGATCAATTTCTGCATTACCTTGTGCTAGAGTACCTGGCAGACCCCTATGGGATTAGGTGTTATGTATATGGGACAAAGCCTATTACTGATTATAACTTAAACCTGAATAAATATTGGAGTGAATTCTGTATCATCTGGTATAAATTCAGGAGTTTCAATATGCAAAACAACTCTTTCCTCATATTGCCTATCAGTAACTATATTGAGAGGTTCTTTAATATCCCTTAGTACCACAAGAATAACATATAATTTGACTTTTTGACCGAAAATAAGGGCTTTTTTCCACTTTAATTGAATCTTCTGATTTGTAACCTGCCTTTCCTGGTTTATTTGCATCAGTATAGAATGTACGGGCTTCAGTTATTGGTGTGTCACATACAATGAGGGGAACGATCCAAGTAACTTTCTTTATAAGGTTAATTTTATGATTTCGAGGATAATTGTTATTAATCTCTCCTAAAAAATTAGCACTAGTTCTTTGTGAGGGTTAATTGTCTTCCCATAATTTTAAAATTTCATCAGTAGTGAAAGTCACTATAATCTTTGCTGGGTCTATTCCTGTCAATTGATGAAGTCTCAATTTTCCTTTTATAATTAATTCAGAGATCTTTTCCATGTAAGTTTTTAATTTTTTACTCAGTTTATATGGTAAAAAGATCCATTCTAAGATATTATCTTCCCTCTGCATTAGAATTCCAGTAGGGGAAAATTTTGAGGGTAGTATGACTAGAATCCAGTTAAGATTTGTTCATATATGCCCCCCTGTAATTTCTCTTCAATCAAAGTCAATTCTTTCTCAGCTACAGCTATTCATTCCCTGGGATTATTTTAAGTCTTTGTCATCATCTAAGGTTTTGTTTAAATGAATTATTAGATCAGGTGTTATTCCAGAAGTGGGTTATAGATTGGAAGTGTCTCCTAGCAATCTTTGAAAGTCATTAAGAGTATGCAATTGATCTCTTCTAATTTGAACTTTTTGTGTTCTAATTTTCTGTAAACCTATTTTATAACCTAGGTAATTGATAGAATCTCATCTTTGTATTTTTTTCAGGAGCCATTTGTAATCCCCATTTAGGTAAAACTTTATTTCTTCAAACATTCTTCTAAGGTATCTACATTTGAGTCAGATAGCAAAATATCATCAATGTAATAGTAAACTATAGATTTAGGAAATTGTTTACATATTATTTCCAATGGCTGACTTACAAAATATTGGTGAAGGGTGGGGCTATTTAGCATTCCCTTTGGGAGTACCCTCCATTGGTATCTCTTGGTAGATTGAGAATTATTGTAAGTAGATACTGTGAAGGCAATTTTTTCCTCTCTTTTTCTTTTTTTTTAAAATATTTATTTATTTATTATGTATACGATATTCTGTCTGTCAGGCCAGAAGAGGGCACCAGACCCTATTACAGATGGTTGTGAGCCACCATGTGGTTGTGGGAATTGAACTCAGGACCTTTGGTAGAGCAGGCAATGCTCTTAACCTCTGAGCCATCTCTCCAGCCCCTCTCTTTTTCTTGTAAAGGCATAGTGAAGAAACAATCTTTTAAATCAATAACTATAAGAGGCCATCCTTTAGGTAATAGGGAAGACAAAGGAATTCCAGATTGTAGATGGCCCATTGGTTGAATGACTTTCTCCACACTCTTAGATTTGTCACCATTCTCCAGTTTCCAGATTTCTTTTTAACAACAAATACAAGAGAATTCCAAGGGCTGGTTGATTCTTCAATCTGGTGAGCATCTAGTTGCTCCTGTACCAGCTGTTCTAAAGCCTGCAGTTTCCCTTTGTTAAAGGCCATTTTTCACCCATATTGGTTCCTTTGAAGAGGAGCATTGGTCCTTTGAAGGTTTGCAGTTATAATTATAATTATAGCTATCTATTCTTCTACTCCATCAAAGACAACAGAAGGATATATTATATTACCTAAGTAAATAGGAAGTGCATTGTAAGAAACTTCCAAAGTTTTAGAATTGACAGAAACATCTCACTGCCTGAACAGTCACTCAAAGTTCTTCTATAACTTTGGGGCATCCATCTTCAGCCTACAGGCCCATAGTATCCAACAGACTTTCCGTGAAGCAGGAAATTTGAAGATCTGTTCTGCTTATATTGGCAGTTTGTCAGTCACTTTCTTCTGTGTCCATCAGAATGTCTGGCAGTTTCTTTGGTGGAGAAAGTACTGTGTCACCTTCTTTTGGCATGTTCAGCAGTCATTTTTCTGTGGGTCCTGCATGTCAGTTCATATAGCATACCATCAAGAAGTCCAGGCAAGAGCAGTTTCTTGCCCAAGTGACTAGCCTTGTCACTTGAAGACAAATTCCATAATGAGTTTCTTCAATGCCCATCAACCTCTCTGAAGTAACCAGTGCTGCCAGAAGTAGACATGTCTCACTGTCGAGAAAAGTCTAAGTTCTTAAAACATTTTAAATGCCATATTCTGTACATCTTTAAAAGATTTGAAGAATACCTATCCATCTGAAATATATCTCTGTACATCTAGAAAACCTAACTAACATGACTACAGTTTAACTATTATAGATGGGTATCTATTAATCTTTATTTCTTAACTATACATTACATTTTTAAATGAGCTTCACAAACATATAATACCTTAAACAAGAACAGAAATACATATACAAAATATAGCAAAATCAACTTAAATATGTATCAATAGCCAAGATCCATACCAATGCAAAGTATTCATTTCTATATCATATCTTCCTTTAAATGAAACCAAACATTTATAATCTACCATTGATGTGGGAGTGCCATATATCAATCTGTTGATTTCATTGGTTAAGCAATAAAGAAACTCCTTGGCCCTGATAGGTTAAAACATAGGTGGGAGGAGTAAACAGAACAGGATGCTGGGAGGAAGAGGAAGTGAGCTCAGACTTGACAGCTCTGCTCTCTGGAGCAGCTCCGACCCAGGATGGACGTAGGCTAGAATCTTCCTGGTAAGCGCACCTTGGGGTGTTTACACAGATTATTAGAAATGGGTTAGTCCAGGTGCGAGAGTTAGCCGAGAAGAGGCTGGATATAATGGGCAAGCAGTGTTTAAAAGAATACAGTTTGTGTGTTGTTATTTCGGGCATAAGCTAGCCAGGCGGCTGGGGTGCTGGGGACGCAGCCCCACCACACTTATTACTACATACCATTTTGAGAATTTCGGTGTTGTTTTCTTCAAACTTCTTCCTGCTGTCTATTGGGCAAAGTACTTTAAGGGTTTATGGAGACCTGTCAGTGGTCTTGTTCTATCAAACTACATTAATCTGGAAAGAAATCCACAGTTTCTCATCTTCTGTGGAAACAAAATCAGAACCTCTTTTCCAAAGTAACATATCCTTAAATTCAAATTTTGAAGTAAAGATACCTTTAAAATATATATGTTGGTTTATCTTAGCAGCCCCCAGAATCAAATGTCTTTCTACAGTCAAAAAATTCAAAGAAAACACAATATACATAACCCAGACTCTCTGAGTATTTTCCATCTTTATGTGGCTTGTTTTCTTTTACTCTGTTACTTTTTAGTATTTATTTTATTATCTTTACTTCTTTAATCTATGACTATCTGTACTTCTTTTTCTGTCTGTATTCTTTTTCCTCTCTCTCCCAAGCCTATGTACATTTTCTAAACACACTATGACCCATTCAGAGACTTGTGTCTGTCTAAATCTGTCTTTTCTGACCAGAAGTGCTTCTTAAAATGCTAAGCAGTGTGGCTAGGACTGTTGTAGGAGAGCTGCTTGTTTGTTCCTGGCTGCTCAGCCCCAAAATAACCACACAGAAACTGTATTAATTAAATCACTGCTTGGTTTATTAGCTCTAACTTCTTTTTTTTAAATATATTTATTTTATTTTATTTATTATGTATACAGTGTTCTGCCTGCATGTACACCTGCAGGCCAGAAGAGGGCATCAGATCTCATAGATGGTTGTGAGCCATCATGTGGTTGCTGGGATTTGAACTCAGGACCTCTGGAAGAACAGTCAGTGCTCTTAACCTCTGAGCCATCTCTCCAGCCCTAGCTCTAGCTTCTTATGGGCTAGCTCTTATATCTTAATTTAACCCATTTCTATTATTTTATATTTTACCATGAGGCTTGTGGCCTACTGGCAAGGTTCCAACTGGTGGCTTGCATCTTTCTCCTCTGGCGGCTCCGTGGCATCTTGCTAACTCCACCTTTTTTTCTCCCAACAGTTTAGTTTTCCCTGCCTAGCTCTACTCTACCTTATCACAGGCTAAAGAAGTTTATTTATTCATTAACCAATAAAAGCAACACATACACAGAAATGCTTCCCACACCATAGGACTAACTAAGGCTACTTTGCTTTTTGACCCTGCCCAGTCCAACATAGCGGAGGTCCATTCACTACCAGCTCTGTGAACCATGCTCACTGCCCCAGCTCCAGGGATGCAGCAAGTCTATGTCACCATTAAGCAACTAGTAATGTGCTTTTCACAAACCCCATTTAAGTGCAGGACCTCCCAAAAGAGCCAGAGTTCATGCTGCTAGTATGAGCCAGGAAGCCTTCCCTTAAAAAAGTCATGGAGTTTTTGCCACTAAAGCTGAGTCATGAGATCTTTTTGTTGAAATATGCGCGGCGGCGGGGCTGCGTCCCCAACACCCCGGCCGCTTGGCTAGCTTATGCCCGAAATAACAACACACAAACTGTATTCATTTAAAGAACTGCTTGGCCCATGAACTCTAGCCCTTACAGGCCAATTCTCGCACCTGGACTAGCCCATTTCTAATGATGTGTGTAAGCACCCCAAGGTGCGCTTACCGGGAAGATTCTAGCCTCTGTCCATGTTGGGTCGAAAGCGGAGCATGGCGTCTCTGCTCCAGAGAGCAGATCTCTCAAGTCTCTCCGGAAGCAGAGCAGAGTCTGACCTCACTTCCTCTTCCGCCCAGAAATCTATTCTGTTTTCTCCTCCCATCTATGTTCTAAGCTATGAGGCCAAGCAGTTGGTTTATTATAATTAACCAATGACCTTCCTCCATCATTTCCCCTTTTTCTGTTTAAACAAAAAAAGGAAGGCTTTAACTTAACATAGCAAAATTACATATAACAAAACAGTTATCAAGTAAAAATTACAATAATCTATATCATAACTAAGGAAAACTATAACTGTTCATTCTTTAATGATGGGGGAAGGACATTGGTTAATTATAATAAAGAAACTGCCTCGGCCCTCATAGGACAGAAAATTAGGTAGGCGGAGTAGACAGAAGAGAATGCTGGGAAAAAGAAGCTGAGTCGAGGAGTCGCCATGATTCTCCCGCTCCAGACAGACACAGGTTAAGATCCTCCCTGGTAAGCCAGCTCGTGGGCTACACAGAATATTAGAAATGGGTTAGAACAATATGTAAGAGCTAGCCAATAGGAAACTGGAACTAGCCGGGCCAGGCAGTGTTTGAAAGAATACAGTTTCCGTGTAATTATTTCTGGGCATAAACTAGACATGTGGGCGGCCGGGTGCCGGGGACGCAGCCCCGCCGCTCCTATTTCAACATCTTTTAAAGGAGCCATGCCTCTGTTTGCTGCCAGCAAACAGAGCTTATCTGAAAATATGCTGCTACCAAGAAGCTGTGCTTAGTTCTGTTCTTTTGTGTCTAGAATTCCTTCCCAAGCTCTCTCGGGTTTAATGTGGATATAGTTGGCCCACATTGACATGGCATTCTGTAGACAGAGATTGCTCGTTGGTTTCTTGGCTACTCAGACCTGAATAATCACAGAAAACTATATTAATTACAACACTACTTGGTCTGTTTGCTCAGGCTTCTTATTAACTAACATCTTAAATTAACCCGTTTCTATAAATCTGTGAATCACCTACCAGTAATGTTGTAGTAATCTCCTTTGGCAGTTAGATGGTGTTTCCCCCACCTTTTAAATTTTTTTTTTTTTGAGACAGGATCTCTCATTGACCTGGGTCTCTGGATTAGGTAGAAGGGCTGCTCACCAGCTCCAGGGTTGGAGATTGCACAGGTAGGCAACAAAACTGCCTTTTCAACCAAGGGTTCTGGGGACTGGACACAACTTTCCATGTTTGTGCAGTAAATGCTTTACAAACTGAGCCATCCCCAAAGCTCCTCAAAAGAATGTAAGAGAGCTTAATTAAGGGACTGTGCTATAGCTGAATCTTTGTTGCTTTCTTAGGTTCATTTGCTAAAATGCAACCCTTTGTTAAGAGGTGGAGACTTGGGGAGGGGATTAGGTCATGAAAGTGGGCTCTTTTAATAAGTTTAGTGCCCTTATATGAGATCTCAGGGCTGGCAAAATGACTCTGGGTAGCAGCTTTTGCCACACAGCTGGATGACCCAAGTTTGATCCTTGGAACCCATTAAGGAAGAGAACTGATTTCCAAAAGTTGTCTTTTGACCACTACACACTCCCTGTGGCAATGCACACCCATATTTCTATTCTCTCTCACCCCTCTCATAAATAAATAACAAAAACAAAACCAGAAAAGCAACCCAAAAAAAACTCCCTCACCTCTTTCTCATGTGAGGACACAATGAAAAGAGTCAGTCAGCAATCCCTCATGAAATAGGTAATGTGCCATGATCTTGACCATGGACTTCCCTGTCTCCACAAGTATGAGAAGTCAATGTCTGTTGTGTAGGAGATACCCCAAGTGCTGTGCTTTGTCATAGCCCCAGTGAACAAGGACACAGTATTTAGGAAGGTTGGGCTGCTTGTGAAAAACCCCACTAGCTCCTGCAAACCCAAGGCCTCTCAGGTATGAAGGGGAGACATGGCAGCAGAGAGGACTGTGTGCCTAGATAAGGGCCACAGGCAGTCCCATCACAGTAACCCTGCAGAGAGACCAGGGTGGGAGGAGAATGGAGCTGCGATGTTTCAGTGCAAATACTGATAGTCTCTGGAGTTGCCTGGATTCCTTCCCCCACAACTTTCCCTTGTCCCCAGAGAGGACAGGGCTGACAGTATTCTGCTGTTACACACCTGTGCACCCCATGACATGAGATCATGCGATTGCTTCTTGGTGACAAGACAGAATGGAAGAGGCTGTTTCTCCAAAGAAGATGTCTGGCAGATGAAAGGGTTGTGGTAGAAGTAACTCCCTCGGTCAGGGCAGGTGTAGACAAGAGTCAACTGTGGGCATAGGAGTAGAAAACCTCAAAGTTGACTTAGGACACCCCAAGACCAAGTTCTCAGTACAGAGGAGATTTATCTGCTCCGGAGGGAGAAAGACAGGAGATAGAGGAAGAGGGAGAAGGGGAAGGGAGAGTGGGAAGGGGGGGTGGACAAAGAACTGCCTCTGGATAGAGAGGAGACAGATGTGACCCATAGGAAAATAGCAGTCTATAAAGGTACAGGGGGAACCCTGTGTTGGGATGAGGTATTTAATTTTAATTGGGCATATTCATTAGGTGGTCCAAAGGGGGCTTTTGATTGCTGGACTGCAATACTTTGATAGCTGGACCTTGGTAGTCAGCCTCAGAAGGAGAGAATGGACAAATAAGGGAATGGAACTTGGAGACTAGCTTTAGGAATGCAATGTAATGGTTTTTAGCAAGGCAGAGGGAATGGGGGAGAAGGGCAAGGCCTGCCAGAGCCATAGTTGCTATGCTAGAGCTGGTCAGAGAGAGTCAGGCTTTCAACACCAAGTCTGCCTAAGTACCACGAGGCTCTTTCTAATAACATTAACAACTCCCCCCCACCCCAAACAATTTACAATTGAGCTATACTTAAAACTAATGTAACACATGGGGCTGGAGAGACTGCTCAGTGGTTAGGAGTATTTGCTGCCCTTGCAGAGGACCCAGGCTCGGTTTCTAACACCAGTTTCAACCATCTGTAACTGCAATTCCAGGGGGTCTGATGCCCTCTTCTGACCTCTTTGGGCATAGCAGGCACTTGATGCACACATAGATGCAATCACTCACAGATATGCATAAAATTAAAAATCAACAACATACGTTGACAATTCTGCACTTTCTAATTATTTTGCTATTATCTATGCTCTTGAGATAATCTCCTGTTGTGTCTGTAGGGTGGAAATACTGCTTAATTGCATCTCTTTCTAATGATGCCCAGGAGACTGTTTACACTGTGGAAACGGGCATATGTGCCAATGCAGAGCTGTCTTCCTCTTCCCCAAGAGAAGGTGGTTAAACACTTACCAGCCTATACCCAGCTAAGTGGGGAATAAAAACACAGCCTGTCTGCAGTTGAGCTACAGGGACAGCTGCTTGGGGCAATCAAGGTCAAGCTGCGGCTAGCTGCTTCCTCCAGCTTTATTTGTCCCCTCAGTTCTGGAGAAGGCCAGAAGGAAGCAGCTGGTCCTGCCCACAGGGAAGGCAGCCTGACCTGGGCCAGCCCAGCTATAGACACAAGGAGCAGAAGGACAGCACAGGGCTACTGAATTCTGCTGTGACCAACCTCATAAGGCGGGTGGAGGGATGTCCTGGAACCTGACCAGATTAACAAATTCTGCTTTAGGGAAAGCAAAGTCAAGGGTGAGGCAGAGGCAGGAACCCGTACACAGAGGCCAAAGGCCTTTGTCTTCCAAAGGTGACGGTTCTGAACAAGACAGAAGATGAAACCCACTAGGACATGAAGCTGACTACTTATACCGTCATGGCAACAGAGTCCTCCAGTGTAAGGGAAATCTCTCATCGTCTTATTATCCTAGTCATTTGTGTGCTCTCCTGGTGGCAATGGAATCAGGAAGACGCAGCACCCGTGAGACCTGGCTACTGGGAATGGTGTGTATGTGTGTGTGTGTGTGTGTGTGTGTGTGAGAGAGAGAGAGAGAGAGAGAGAGAGAGAGGAGAGAAAGAGAGGAGAGAGAGAGAGAAAGAGAGAGAGAGAGAGAGAGAGAGAGAGAGAGAGAGAGGGAGAGAGGAGAGAAAGAGAGGAGAGAGAGAGAGAAAGAGAGAGAGAGAGAGAGAGAGAGAGAGAGAGAGAGAGAGAGAGAGAGAGAGACTGATTTAAGTTTTTAATTCCACTGCTTCACTGCAAGTGAACATGCTATCAGGTCTTAGGGCACTTTGACCTTTTCCCTTCAGGGATATCACAAAGCAGATACGTTACCTTGGCAATGTTACCTAACCTCTCTGAGCCTGCTTCCTTATCTGTCACAGAGTGATTGCTGGCCGGACAGAGCTGGGGCAACCTGTATGATGACAGCTGTGAAACTGCCCCATATTGGGGCATTCCACCTCTAAGCTCTCTAGCCCTTGTAGGATGTGTTGAGTTGCTAGAATAGGCAGTGATGAGTCTAAGAGCTCTGAGCTTGTGGGATGCTGAGACATAGGGAGGAAGAAGCAATGACTTTACCTAATCCTAGAGTTCAGCTTCACAAATGGGGACAAGGAGCCTGGTGTACCTGGAAGGCAGCTGGGGGAAGAAATTCTTTCCTAACACATCCAACAGACAGGGCCCAGGGCTCTCCCTCTCTGTAGGTGGCTTCTCAAAGATAGCATTGTTGATTGTTGGCCAGTCCTTTTGTCCATCCATTCCAGTGTCAGCACATCCAAGGTGATATGGCCACATCACCTGGAGGGAGCATGATTATGTAAGAATCTGGAAAATCCATGGTACGAAGCTACACAATCACCTGTCCTCCGTGCGGTTAGGAAATCGCTTCCTTAAATAGCATTATGGGTGATAGTACAGGTTTTTGGTAACAAGCTGTAGAAAGAAACCTGAAAAAACTTACAAGGAAGTCCTCTGAACACGTAGGGAAAAGAACGAAGAACCGTCACTGTAAAACTCAGCTCCATTTCTTCCTTCCTCTCTCTCTTCCTTCCTTTCTTTTTTATTAAATTAAATTTTTCCACTTATTTTACATACTGACCAGTTTCCCTCCCTCCTCACCTCTCATTTCCCTCCCCCTCCTCCCACCTACCCACCTCCTCCATTTCCATTCAGAAAGGGGCAGGCCTCCCATAGGAGGTAACAAAGCAAGGCACAGCAAGTTGAGTCAGGACCAAGCTCCTCCCCCTGCATCCCTGCCTCAAGGCTGAGCAAGGAAACCTATCAGGGGCAATAGGTTCCCAAAATCCAGCTAAGTGCCTGGGACAGGTCCTGATCTCACTGCTAGAAACCTCACAAAAAGACCAAGTTACACAACTGTCACACACACGCACAGGTCAGTCCCATTCAGACTCTCTAGCTGTTGGTCTGTGAGCTCCCTGGAGCTCAGGTCAGCTGTCTCAGTGGGTTCCCTTGTCATGACCTTGACTCCCTGGCTCCTACAATCCCTCCTCCCCCTCTTTGACTGGACTCCCAGAGCTCCAACTAGTGCTTGACTGTGGATCCCTACATCTGCTTCCTTTAGTTACTGAGGATTGAGTATTTCTGATGACAATCAGGGCCAGTTCAGGCACCCTCTCCACTATTGCTAGGAGTCTTAGCTGAGGTTATCCTTATGAATTCCTGAGAGTTTCCCTGTACCAGGTTTCTCCCTAACCCTAAAATGCCCCTCTCATCAAGATATCTCTTTCATTACTCCCCCCTCTCCGTCCCATTCCCCAACCTGCCCAACCTGATCACCCATGTTCCCCGCTGCCCCCAGTTTACCCAGGAGATCTCTTCTATTTCCCCTCCCAGGGAAATCCACGTGTCCCTCTTTGGGCCCTCCTTGTTACCTAGTCTCTCTGGCACTGTGAATTGTAACTTGGCTGTCCTTTACTTTACAGCTAATATCCACTTATATCCATTTGTGAGTGAGTACATAACATGTTTATCTTCCTGGGTCCGGGTTATTTCACTCAGGATGATTTTTTTTCTAGTTTGTCTGCAAATTTCATGATGTCTTTTTTTTTGTTTTTGTTTTTCCCCACTGAGTAATACTTTATTGTGTAAATGTACCACATTTTCTTTATCCATTCTTTGGTTGAGGGACATCTAGGTTGTTTTCAGGTTCTGGCTATTATGAATAATGTTGCTATGAACATAGTTGAGTAAGCATCCTTGTAGTATGATTGAGCATCCTTTGGGTATATATGCCTAACACTGATATAACTGGATCTTGAGGTAGATTGATTCCCAATTTTCTGAGATGTCAGGAGCATTTATCACAAGCTATTGTGAGCTGTGATGTAATTACAACTTAAAGCAATTGAGAATTCAGATGTCAACCCACCAGAGAAATTATTCTTAGATGGAGGAACCCAGGTAGGCAGGACCTGCAGGGCCACTGACTCTGAAAACTGTTGCTTTCATCTGTGATTTCACTTGAACAATAACAGCTGTAATATCTCCCCATTACCATGCATTTTCATGTAATGTGCATATGTAACCTCATGATTACATCTCAATATTACAGGCACATTTATCTGTGGAGGGTCATGAAGATGTCTTTCATTTAGTTATATAATTTTGGTATATAGAAAACATACTAGGACATGTTTCATAACTAGATCTATTCAAACTGGACTAAAGACTTTTTGTAAATAGATCATAAGTTTAAAACTTTACAGCTATGCACAAGGCCAGCGTTGCAGATGTCTAACCAACATTGCAACACAAAGCACCCTAAGGAAAGCATGCCAATTCTTTGCTTGCCAGGTGTACTAATATGCCTCAAAGTTGGAGGCCCCCACCCTGGTCTGATCACAGTCTTACTCCTGAAACCTTGAAATCCTTATGTTACCATGATAACTGGCTCAGCTCCTTATCTGCTTACCCTAGGAATGTGCTTTTGACCAATGAGAGGTAACTCTTGTAATTTTTTTTTTAAATTATCACTCCAAGCCTCCTGTAAGAAAGTTTGGAGTCTAGAAAGAGAAGAAGCTAGGAGGAATTAGAATTAGGACAGGAGGATTAGGATAGAATCAGAAGAATAAAGAGACTGATTCAGAACAGCACGTGTGTGAGAGAGTTCATTTGCCATCAGACACCCTAAGAAAAAGGTTCCTTTCACTTGCTGAAGTGTCCAGTCTGAACCCTGAAGGCCTTGGGGATGGGCCACAAAGGACCTTGGCACTGAGAAACTACCATATTACAAAGTGGCCGTACAAGTTTGCAGTCTTAGAGCAGTAGAGGAGTGTTCCCCTTACTCCACATCCTCTCATAGGCTGTCATTCTGTCAGGTGTAAGAAGGTATCTCAGAGTTGTTATGATTTGCATTTCCCTGATGGCTAAGGATGTTGAACAATTCCTTAAGTGCATCTCAGCCACTTGAGTTTCTTATGTTGAGAATTCTGTTTACATCTGTACCCCATTTTAAAAATTGGATTATTTGGTATTTTTATATCTAGTTTCTTAAGTGCTTTATATATTTTAGAGATCAGTTCTCTGTCTGATGTGGGGTATGTAAAGATCTTTTCCTATTCCTATTTGCCATTTGTCTTGTTGACCATGCCTTTGCCTCACAGAAGTTCTTCAGTTTCAGGAGGTCCCATTTATTAATTGTCACTCTCGGTGTCTGTGCTACCGAGGTTATAGTCAGGAAGTGGTCTCCTGTGATAATGCATTCAAGGCTACTTTCCACTTTCTCTTCTGTCAGCTTCAATGTAACCGGATTTATGTTGACGTCTTTGATCCACTTGGACGTGAGTTTTGTGCAGGATGATCGCTGTGGATCTCTTTGCATTCTTCTACATGCCGCCATCCAGTTATGCCAGCACCATTTCATAGGTGTGTGGATTTATGTCATTTTCTTTGATTCAACTCCATTGATCCACCTGTTTTTATGCCAATACCATGCTGTTTTTATTCCTATAGCTCTATAGTAGAGCTTGAAGTCAGGGATGGTGATCCATAGCCATTTCTTATGAGGTTGCCTGGGTTTGGTCAACATCCTTTCCCTGGGTCTGTTTGTGTTGGGAAGAGGGTGGTCAGGGGTCTATTGTTGCAGCCCCCAGTGCGACATGAAGCAGAAGAGTCACTAGTCCTGAAATGTATACTGGGAGACAAAACACCCGATGCTCCCTTCTGGACCTCTCAGATTTGCCTCTGCCCAGAAACTAACAAGGATGCAGGCAACTTCACCTCTCATCTCGCTGCTGGACTCTGTGGCCTTTTGGAGCCAACTTCCCCACAACTTAGCTGTAAGAGTAACATGGGCTCTGAGAGCATTGTTTGTCAGTTCTCAGCTCTTTAAAGAGGATGAAGGGTGGCATATATGTCCAGTTTATCAATCCTCAAATTATGAATCACACAAGCCCTTCACCCCAGGGCACTGAGCAAGGAGAGAGGAGCGAAGCCACAATAGCTGCCCTCCCTCCCAGCTGCTGGATGCTATTTCCTGCAGGAAGCCTCTCCTGATGCTTTCTCCCAGTCTGGCTTAGGTGTCCCTGCTCTGAGTTCTCTTAGCTCCCTTAGCATGCTCTCCTGGCACTTAAAGCAGCACACAAAGCATGTCTTTCCTTCCCCCACTTGCTTATTCACGTGTTCTTCTTTCTGTTATTTTCTCATATGGAAAACATGCACTATGACAGCCTGTTGCCAGTTAACTGAGGTAGTGTCTGCGAGTGCTGCCCAAGCTCATTATACCTTTTTCATAGTGGCCACTAGATGGCAGCATAGATTAGGATGTGTGACACTCCCCAGTCCGTGCACCCGCAACACACACACACACACACACACACACACACACACACACACACACACACACACGAGCACGTGCGCGCTCTGCCTGCTCATTATCATCTAGAAGAAGATCCAGAAGAAACCTTTGGGGGACACAGAAACGTGGCATCAATTGAAAGCATGTAGTGCAAAAATAAACACAGGCGCAGTTTCTCCCGGAGGCTGCAGATGGCTGCCTGTCGCGGGAGTGTTCTGCTTGCCCCTGCTGGAAATGCGCTCTTTTTAGATTTGGTTTCAAGGTGAACGTCCAGTTTGCAAAGAACAAAACTGGGCCAGACTCATTGACTGCATGACTCTGCTCGGGCTGCTACAGCAGAATATCATGGTGCCAGACCTGGTGGTGCACACCTAGGATCCCAGCTGCCCGAGAAGCAGGAAGATCACATACCCCAGGTCAGGCTGGGCTACAGACATAGTTCAAGACCAGTCTGGACACTTAATAAGAGCCTATTGCAAAAAGGAAAGAGAAGCCAAGCGTATTGTCACATAGTAGTGACCAACTGGAGAGGTAGAGACACGGGGTTGGCTATAATTTTAAGGTCAGTCTGGTATACATAGAGAGTTCCAGGCCAGTCAGGGCTACATAGTGAGGCCCTGTCCCTCCAAACCCCAAACAAATGAAAAGTGTCATCTCATTCATATTTCCCACCCATACCCAAGAGTTAGATATATTCAAACCCTAGGTTACCCCCCCCTCCACACACACACCAAGAAGCACACCCCAAAGCCTTGGTTCTTAAACTTTCAGTTAATTTATTGGAGACCAATTTCAAAGTCTAACATTCCCCTCAGCCTGTATCAACCAACAAAGATAGAGAATGTTTTCATGAATAAACGATACCACCAAGTCTGGGCTCCAAAGTGTGGATGGGCAGGAATTCCCTCAGTTCTATGGCGAGTGAACTCTACTGTCAACTGCACTGAGTATTATGGTTTGGCTATGCAGTATCCTCTAACGTGCATATGCACTGAGATCTTGAGTCCCTGATATGAGCAATGTTTAAAGGTTAGTTTAGGGGAAGTGACTGGGTCATGAGGTCTCTGCTTTCAGCAGTGATTTAACCACTGGTGGACTTGAATTTTGAACAGAGTATTTGAGAAGAAGGGTAGACCTGTGTAAGATGGGGGTGTGGTTGGAGGAGATAGGGACGTGTGTGTGTGTATGTGTGTGTGTGTGTATGTGTGTGTATGTGTATGTGTGTGTATGTGTGTGTGTGTGTATGTGTGTGTATGTGTGTGTATGTGTGTGTGTATGTGTGTGTATGTGT
>NW_026067937.1:5415150-5464693 GCF_014885135.2 Alexandromys fortis | reverse complement strand
AAAAAAAAAAAAAAAAAAAAATCTTTCCCCTGTGGCTGTCAGAGATTCATCAAATAAACAAAACAAATCCTAACACGCAACCCCTGAGCAGGGAACGTGGGAAGGCCCATGGAGTGCTCCCAAATAGTATCTTATTTTCCACTGGCTTGCCACATGACCCTGGGACTGTGAGCTGTGCTCTTTGAGCACAGCGACTGTGCCTGATGCTGTACCAGAGCTGTTGACGCGGCACCAAAGCCAGCTGTTTCATGAGGTTGCTGGAGTGCCCTGGGGAGTTGAGTGCACAGAAGAATGACTCCCAGGGGTGGTAGAAGAATATAGGGGGGCTGGGGAGATCTGTATCTGATCCCTTGCTTCCCGCTGTGGTGAGTGGTGCAGGGTTTTCTGGTACAGTACCTCCATCTCTCCCTAGGGACTTGAGTTCACACTCTGCTCTGGTGGACAAAAGAGATTTCCACAGAGGATGGGTCAGTGAAGCTGAGTACATGGGTAACCCATAGGTGACATGCCAGCTCTAGCAAGATAAGGAAGTCCCCACTGTTGACTAAGGTTTTCTGTCCTGCCCAGGCATGCAGCTGTTAAGTCCCAAAGAATCACACAGAGGTCTACATTAAATATAAACTGATTGGCCCATTATTTACTAATTCTTATTTCAGGCTTCTTATTTACTAATTCTTTTAACTTACATTAGCCCATAATTCTTGGCTTAGTACCTTTTTGGTGAGCCAGTCACATCTTGCTTCCTCTGAGGCTGGGTCATGACTGTGGACTTAAACTTCCTTTTTTCCAGATTTCTCATTGCCCCACCTCTACTTCCTGCCTGGTTGCCCTACCTATACTTCCTGCCTGGATACTGACCAGTCAGTATTTTATTAAAAATAATACAAGTGACAGGATAAAAGACCATTGTCCCATGGCACTCTCCCCCCTTTTTAAACAAGAACTCTGAATTGAATCTCCTTTGTTTAGCTTTTTGTTCATACCATTATCCATAACATCTTCTAACCAACATTCTAAACAAAGGCAAACATCCATAATCCATTTTTTTGGGGAATGTGGGAGTAGTTTTCCAGGCTACTTTCTGCTGGTTGGGGACACTGATAATCTTACAGGGACCTAAAGAAAATTTAGAATTATGATCAAGTCCTGACTGGAGTTGTCCCGTGAGCCTTGATCATCTCAGGCAGCATTTTGAATCTGTTCTGGATGTAGAACTCAGACATCCAGGCCATTCCTTCCTATTGGAGATTTCTCAGGTGGTCTTCCTTGATCAAACATGATTTTTCTTAACCCAGAATGAATCCACAGCCTCTCATTTCCTGTGGAAACAAAAGCAAAACCTCTTCTCCAAAGTAACATATCTTTTGATTTCAATTTTGAAGTTAAGGTATTTTCAAAATACCTATCTTGGATTAATTCAGCAGCATTTATAAACAAATATCTTTCAGCAGCTGTTGCTCCTTTCTCAGCAAACAATTCAAAGAGAACATGATAACATATAGTATCCAGACTCTCTGTGTATTTTTCATCTTTATGTGACTTTATTTTAAACTCTATCTCTTTTATTTTTATTTTTAATTTTTTTTGAGACTTGGTTTCTCTGTGTATCTTTAGCTGTCCTATAATTCACTCTGTAGACCAGGCTGTCCTTGAACTCACAGAGATCTGCCTGCCTCTGCCTCCAAAGTGCTGGGATTAAAGGTGTATGCTACCATGCCTTGAACTCACAGAGATCTCTCTCTGCCTCTGCCTCCCAAATGTTGGGATTGAAGGTGTTTGCCACCACACCCAAATATTCTCTTTCTTATTTTAAGGACTTTATTCTTTTCCTTTGTCTTCCAAGCTTACACATATTTTTAAACACACCGTAAACCCTTTAGAGGTTTTCTTTGCCTTTGATCTATCTTTACTGTATATCTCTCTTTTTCTGACTATACAAGTCTTTAATTTGCTATGCAATATGACTAGGATTAAAGCTGTGGCTTTGATGGCTGGATCCAGTCCATTCCTTAGCTTTTTGAGATTCCAGCCTCATGGTGGAGGTACTAGCCAAAGCCATGTTTATTGCCACAACTCTAAGGTGTTTTAAGGTCCCTGCCACTACCAAAAAGCATGTGGTCAGCTTTACATCAACACCATTTAAGTGTTTTATGGCAGGACCTCTTAAAAGAGCTGCAAGGTTTTGTAGCTGAGTCAGGAAGCCTCTCTTAAATGAGATGCATTTGCCTCTAGCAAACAGAGCTCACCTGAGAAAACGCTGCTATCTATAAGCTGTGCTTAACTGTATTCTTTTCTGTCTAGAATTACTTCCCAAGCTCTCTCAGGCTTGTGTGTGTGGGTGCAGTTGTCCACGTGGGTGCCATTCTGTTGACTGAGGTTTTCTGTCCCACCCAGTCCTACAGCTTTTCTTCAGCTAGAGGCCACTATTTAACCAATATTGGCTTCTCAGTTAATTATTTTAAAGGCAGGGTTGTTAGTACCTCTGAAGACTTATCAATTGCTTTGTGTTCTTGTATGGCCCGAATGGCTGGTGACTGTCATCTATAATATCTTCTAATATTTTCCACAGAAACATAAGTTTTTTGGGGGCTGCAGGAATGTTAATCTGGGTATTCCATTGCTGCAATAGGTCACGACCCCACAAATTCACTGCAATGATATCTACATATGGCCTTAGTCTTCTTCTCTGTCCTTCTGGTCCTAGGCACTCAACCCATCTCATGCTCTGTTTTACCTGAGATAGGGCTCCAATCCTTAGGAACTGAACATTTATATACACTCTTAGCTTCGGTCTTTGATCATTTATAGAAGTCTGCCAGAATATACATTTCCTATGTCCTACTTGAGTTTTTGACCCATTTTCCACATTTATTCCATCATCCAGACCAGTATTATTTTTTCACAGTAAGCACTGGATTTTTAAAAATTTTCCTGGTGAGACACATTCTCCACAGTAACTGGGAATGACTGGACCATGTTCATCATGGGGGCCTGCAAGAGGCACCAATGGCATTTTCTGATTGTCTATCTTTCATTGACCTACATTCATTGGTCCAATGTTGACCTTTGCCATACCTCCTACATACACCTGAAGGCTGAGTCCTCCTATTCCTGCCATTCCCAGAGGAGACATTATTCCTAGGAATCTCTTGTCTACAATCCATTCTCAGATGTCCCATTCTACCACAATTAAAACATTTGGTATTTTGATGTCTCCTCTTACCACTGGAAATTGCTTCTCCTATCCAAGCTTCAGTTCCATAGTCAAGTGTCTCAACATTCATTGTATGCAATGAATCATCCATGGGTGCTGATCTGATCTTTAAAGGCCCAAGGATCCTTTTGCATTCCCCCACAAAATGCACTATGAATATTTTTCGTTGTTTAGAATGTTGGTTACAAATTGTTACGGATAAGAGCCAGGAGAAAAGCTAAACAAAGGATATTAGATTCAGAGTTCTTGTTTTTTAATTTTTGTTGTTTTTTTTTTAAAGGGGGAGAAGTGCTGTGGACAATGGTTTTTTACCCTGTCAATTGTATTTTAATAAAACATTGATTGGCCAGTAGCCAATAATGGAAGTAGAGGTGAGGCAATGAGAATTCTGGGAGAGAAAAGCTCAGTCTGCAGTCATGACCCAGCCTCAGAGGAAGCAAGATGTTAATGCCTCGCTGAAAAAGGTATCAAGCCACATGGCTAACACAGACAAGAATTATGGGCTAATATAAGTTATGAGTTAATAAGAAGCCTGAGCTACTAGGCCAATACATTTATATTGTATGTAGACCTCTGTGTGTGTTTATTTGGGACTAAATGGCCACAGGAACCGGGAAGGACAGAAACCTCTGTCAACATACCACCGTTGAAAGTATTCTTGCAAGAGTTGTGTGAATAGCGGTAAGCACCATGCTTACAGTTTGCCAGGTAGTTAGCTGTAAGCTGTGTATTCTATTTCCCTCTCTATGGTGTCCTCTTCTGTAGGAAGCTTCTCAGTGGAGACAAGGCTCAGAGATAGGATGCAAGTGGCCTAAAGTCACAGAGCTAGATTGTGACAAAGGCAAAGTTTAAACCTGGGGCTAGAAGGTTCCATAGCATCCTGACATGGGTGCTATGGTTCAGGTCTGGAATGTCTCCTTAGGCAGTGTGTTAACGTCAGAGGAAACTTTAAGAGGTGGGCTCAAGGGTTTTAAGTCATTAGTGACATTTCAGAGAAGGGCATGATGGGAGCCTGTCTCTCCTGTTTATTCTATGTCTAGCCATGAGGTGAATAGCTTGGTTCTACCATGGGGTGCCTGCCTCACCAGGGCCCAAGCAATATGATCAATTGATTATAGTCTGGAGTCTTTGAAGTCAGGATTGAAAATGAGCTTTTCTCTTGTAAATCATTACATCAGGCATTTTGTTGCAGTAATGAAATCTGGGTATCACAGCAGAGATCCATGGCACATGTAATCATGCTGGCCACAAAACAGAATCAGAGCTAGAGGAAAACCCTTTGAGGACCCCAACTTAAAAGATTTTTTTTGGCTCCTCACCTCATATGTAATTTTAAATCAGAACAATGCTAAGCTCTAAATTAAGTAGAAAGAACTTCAGTAAAGCTGCAACCTCCCCTCAACACCCCAGAGTACTGACACTGATTTCCACCCAAATACTGAATTCTATTAAAAACCTCTCCATCCTTCCCAACCTCTCCACTCCACCTTACTTCCTCTCATTTTATCTATTACTTATTTATATTTATGTGCATGTGTGTGCCTCTCTCTGTGGGTGTGACCATATATATGCAGGTACTTACTGAAGCCGGAAGAGGGCTTTGGATCCCTGGAGCCAGAGTTACAGGTGGTTGTGAGCCCCCTCCCATGGATGATGGGAACTGCACTTGGGTCCTCTGCAAGGGCAGCAAGCACTCCTAGCTGGCATGTGATCAGTCTAGCCCAGTCCCCCTCTTGTTTGAGGACTTTCTGAAGCCCTCTTTCTGTTTAACCTCTGATCAGGTAAGCACTTTCATATACATAGGTTGAGTCTTACCCTACGCCGACTTTGGAATGTAAAGACGAGTAATATTCCACCCAATCCTTCCAACTCAGAGCCTGGGATTCTATCTTTTCTTCCTCCTTTAAGGTTTATTTTTAATTTTATGAGTGTCTGAGCACCATGAGCATGCCTGGCACCCACAGAGGTCAGAAGAGGGCACTGGACCACTGGAACTGGAGTTACAGGCAGTTGTGAGTTGCCATGTAAGTCCTGGGAATCAAACTTAGGTCCTCCGGGAGAGCAGCCAGTGCTTTTAGCCACTGAGCCATATTTCCAGCCCTGGATTCTATTGTGGTACCTTATTTGTACTATAACAAATAAAGCTTGCCTGACAATCAGAAGGCAGAGCTAGCCACTAGTTAACCATGGAGGTCTGGAGGTCTGTACAGCCAGACAGGAAGTGATATGGCTGGGTGGAGAGAGGAATATAAAGCTGGAGGAGACAAGAGGCCAGTCTTTTCTGCTGAGGAGTTAGCAAAGTAAGAGCTGGCTGTGACTTTCTTTATCTCTTAGATCTTTCAGTATTTACCCCAATACTGGGCTCCGGGTTTTTATTATTAAGACCAATTAGAACTCGTGCAACATTCTATCATTTTTAAAACAGCAAATTACACTACTCCATCCAATGGCCATGCTTGATGCTCTGAGGATCTCACAAACGCTTGTTAAAATATTTTCCTGTGGGGGGCTGGAGACATGGCTCAGTGGTTAAGAGCATTGCCTGCTCTTCCAAAGGTCCTGAGTTCAATTCCCGGCAACCACATGGTGGCTCACAAGCATCTGGAATGAGGTCTGGTGCTCTCTTCTGGCCTGCACACACACACACACACACACACACACACACACACACAGAATATTGTATACATAATAAATAAATAAATATTAAAAAAATTTTTTCCTGTGGAGACTGGAGAAATGAGAGAAGAGAGGCTGTAAGCACAAATCTCTGCTGACACTTCGGGAGGAAAATTACCACGGGGAGGATTGCTTTATTTCATATGTAAATTTGTCAAGAAAACAAAAACAAACACAATCTCCAGCAAGCTAAACACACTACTGCAATAAAGAATGATAGTAGCGGAAAGATGGAGTAACTTATCTGCTTAGACTTGCTGCATAGAGTATAATTCAGAGACCGGACACAAACCCAAACCTATATGTCATAGTTACTCCTCGATTGCTGTGAAGAGACACCATGACAAAGGCAACTTATAAAAGGAAACATTTAACTGGAGGCTTGCTGACAGTTTCAGAGGGTTAGCCATGACCATCATGGAAGGGAGCATGGTAGGAAGAAGAGGCGTTGGAGTAGCGAATAAGAGCTTACATCTGTTTTGCAAGTTGTAGGCAGAAAAGAGAGACACTGGGCCTGGTGTGGGCTTTTGAAACCACAAAGCCCATATTCAGTGACACACCTACTCCAACAAGGACACACCTCCTAATCCTTCCCAAATAGTTCCACTAGCTTAAGACCAAGCATTCAAATATATGACCCTATGGGGTCATTCTCATTCACACCACCACACCATACAATAGCCAATGAACTTTGTTTGGCATATCATTAATATAGGTACTTCAAACTGGCAGCTGTGTGTTGTGGCTCAAACCATAAGTTTTATCATGACTGAGGTCTTCATGTAGATTGTATTAGACAGCCCTTAAGAGTCTTATTCCTTCCCTGATTTCACCAGGTTAGAGCTCTGAAACTTGGGCTTGCAGATTTTTGGCATTTGGCAATTTGTTCCCTCTCCCTGGGTATCCTCCTGGTGTCTTCCTAATTGGCCAAAGATAATTTGGAAGGAGAACTGTGTGGCACCATCAGACAGAACTACAGCAATAAAAGTCCTGTTCCAAACCTACACATCTGCAGACAGAGGTAAATTTTGGTTTTCATTTGACTGGCTCTCATGAGGTAGAAAACGGGCAAACCCTTTTTCTGTTGGTTTTTGTGTCTCCAGGGCCAATCCTCCTTGACTATGTGAGGGTAGAAGCTGCGACCTCATCACCGTGGAGCCCTGTCACTTGGGCATCAGTTTCACTTGGGCATCAGTGTCTGACGTAGCACTCAGGAAATGTTTGCTCAACTGAGGGAGAACTAGAAGACTGGCCACATGGAAGGTACCTCATGGAGAGTTTTTAGTCAAATAATAAAAGATGAATGGTCAGTGTGAGGAAAGCCATAGCCATACATGAATGACCCTGGTGGAAAGACAGTCCTATGGTCCTCCTCTTGATCTAATGTCTGCTCACTTGTTGTTGGTTTCTGCTGTTAGCCACCAGCTCTGCTCTTACCAAAACCCCTTCTAAAACAGTCACCAGGAAGATCAGTTTGTAACCTACCCCTGTGAGAGACAAAACCTTAAAGAGAAAGAAACTCCCAGTTTCCAAGTCCCCTAGACATTAATACACATGGCAACATGGGCGATCTGGCAGAGTTAAGACTTAATAAGTCTTAAGACTAACCAGTCCTTTCTCTGGAAGCCACAAATTTGACTTACACAGCGGGCTTCCCTGTGAGCTTACAACCGGCCTCTTGTCTTATCTCCCCAAATCCCAGCTCGGCATCCAGCTGCTGGAAGACTCTGGGTTTCAATGGGCATTGCTATCACAGGCATCCCACGGCCTCAACGGCATGGATTCTACAGACTTTAGTGTCCTCGCAAGGCCCCTGTCCCAGGGCTGAAGGCTAGGCTATGGAGTGAGGGAGAGGCATAAGCAGACTCCTTCTATGTTCAGCAAAGGCCCTTGGGTGACAGAGTAGAAGTAAAACTGACATGCTAGCCAAACTTTATTTCCGTTCCAGTGAGTCATGTGGTCTCTGTACAAGCTTGGCTTTGTGCTTGTGTAAATGTTAACTTTTGTCAAGATGTTGACAAAACAAATTGCCCAGTATTGACTGTAATCTGTCCTTCACATAGTCCTGGAGAGACATAGAGCCTTGCTTCCTACTGTCTTGGTCTGTTTGGGCTACAGTGGGTGGCTTAAAGATGGCAGGCATTATTCCTCACAGCTGATCTGAGAAGTTCAAGACAAAAGCACCTGCAGGTTTGGTGTCTGACAAAGGGCTCTCTGGGAGCTTTCTTTGTTTAGGAGGCATCTGAACATAATTATCTCCAACAATATAACCTCCAAATCCCTTCACATCAGGGTTCAGGTGCTATGATAAACTTGGGCGTGGGGACATGTACACATTTGGTTTCTAACATCTATGAACATTTTGCAGATTGTTGCCCCCTGCTATGTGGTTGCTGGGAATTGAACTCAGGACCTCTGGAAGAACAGCCAGTGATCTTAACTGCTAAGCCATTTCTCCAGCCCAAGTATACAGTGTTATAGTTGGAATGTGAGGTGTCCTTCATGAGCTTATGTGTTGGAGCACTTGGTCCCCAGCTGATGGCACTGTTTGGGAAAATTATGGAATCATAAGGAGATGGAGCCTGACTGGAGGAAGTATGTCATTAGGGGTGAGCTTTAAGGCTTTTTGTGATGGCTCTACTTCTAAGTCTGCTGACATAATGCAATGGGCTAGCCTCATGCTTCTGTTACCATTTCTACCCTGCCATGATGGACTGTACCCCTCTGGAACTGTGAGCCAAAATAAGCCCTTTCTTCCCACAGGTCGCTTTTGCTGGGGTACTTAACCACAGCAACAGAAATGAAATATACGGAAGTTTGGAATGCTTGCTGACCATGCTCTGCCAGGAGGATTTGGCCATACACACGCCTTCTCTAGCTCTCAGACTGTCTACAGCCATTCCTTGGGCAGAAGTAGGCACCACTATTTCCTTTTGTTTGATCCTTTCATTTGTCCCAAAGAGTCGAGAGCCACCAGCATCCAGGAAGAAGGAAAAGGGAAACCCTTCACCACCGGGGTTTCTGGATGGGTTTATCTGCAGTAGCCGCTGTCCCATAGAACACCTCATTGCAAGCGTTTAAACCTCTTCAGTGTTACATGACAGGGGCTTTGGGCTCAGTTATGGAAATGTAATTTAGTCCTCTTTGCAGAGTAGCAGGAGGAGGAGTTAAAAATTGCCCCTTGAGCCTTTGAGTATTTTTGTAAAGACCTGAAGAGGATTTCAGCAAGTTGAGGGTGGGGCAGTGAAAAGCAGCTCAGAGATGCTGCCTGAGTTTGAATGGCAAAGGTTTGTGATCATTAGGCCCATGGATACCCCAGAAACAGTCAAGGTTGATTTGCTTGTCTGTTGGATTTCCCTATCTCTACTCTAATTTCCTTGTCTCAAGGCTACTTCTTACTCACTTTTCTGTTTTCTTAGCTCTTCGCTTTGAATTAGCCCATCATGGCTCATCTGGGTCTTGACCATCCTGTTTAGACACGTGCTGATGACATTGTGTCTTGGCATTTTCTAGTGGGAGAAAATGGTTGGCCTTGTTCATGGACTAAGTCACATTCTCGGGGCTGGTCCACCTATGAGTCTGTAGCCCCTGGATTGAGTCTCCTGGTCAATTAAAAGGCAGAGGGCAGAGCTGAAAGGAACCCCGGGTCTCTAGGTAGGGCTCACACAAGGCAGACTTCATGGCTACTGTGTATATCACATGGTGGGATAACATACTTATTGGAAGCTCATCTCCTAAGACCTCAGTTCTCTGTGGATTCATCAGGAGCCCTTGACCTCACTGGGACTTCTTTACGTTCTGGAAAGCACACCTTAACAGACGCTGGTTTCTGGCTGGAGCCCCAAACTGCTTCTGAGGATATGGGAACCATACAAAAGTTAGAATTTATTTCTTGCCCATGATCCCATGCCCAGCAGATATGACTTCTGAGATTGCAAGGGGCTTGAGGGCTGCCACTGCTCTGTAGTGTTAACCCCCCAGAAGGCACTGTTGTGTAGATGGTTGTGAAAGAGATGCTCTTACACCATCTGGAGGAGATGGAATGAGAAGCAGGCAGGTTTTGGGGTATGAAAGCCTTTGTCATTTTATTTTACAATAAAAAATTCTAACGGCGTATGAACACTCTGTTCCCGGCAGAGGCAAAGGACGTACAAAGGTAATTAGAAAGCAAAGCATTGAAATAACAACAGCTACATTCAAAGCTCCTGTTCAGTACTTTGCCCAGTGCATCCAAAGTGGTTTGAGAGCATCCCAGTCTGGGGATTTTTCCACCTAGAGTCAAAGCACGCGTGGAAACACTTCCATACCCTCCAAACCACAGGCGACCAACAACGATAACAGCAACTCCGTGTGGGAATTACAAACTGCAAAATTCCTTTCCTTTTCCTTGGTAAGAAGTTGTGTCATTGAACACACGACAACACAAATTAACTCAGTGGGTAGCAGGAGCTGGATCAAACCGAACTGGAAAACGAATGGTTTCCATAGCAAATTCTTCCGATATGCTTTCCGAACCATGTTCAGACACATTACACATGCTCCTCACGACCGCCATGGCGGGCAGGAAGGACAGATGCTAGTCCTGACCCACGGCGAGTTACAGACTAGTTCAAAGTGAGACACTCGAGTTCCAGAATATTTACACCTTCTCAAAATTTCCAGTCCAACACCACTCCTCTTCTCTTGTTTGGTATATTTCCCTTTTCTTTTTTCCCCTTCATTTATGTGAGGGTGGAGGAGAGTTTAGACCCAAAGAGGAGATGAGGGAGAGGAAGGTGAGGCCGGGGTTAATTTATGTAAAGTACACTGGATGGCCTCCTTCCATCACTTACAAGAGTCTGAGCAAGGACAAAACAATTAGTCTCTAGATTTATCATAGGATGTTCTAGACTTATAATAGGATGGCTCTAACTCAAGTGCGGGTTTGACCTCTGAGGACAAATTCCAACTTCTCAAAATTCCCTTCTTTTGGAAACTTACAGAATCAAAGCAACTCAACATCTTCTAAGAGAATCTGTTTCTGGTACAATGAATTTCCTAAATCCCCCTTTTTAGAAACGCCTACACTTCAGTATTCACCGCCACCTAGAATTCTGTAAGAGTTCACGTAAGCCATCGGGAGCCCATTCAGTTCCTGGGACACTAACTTCTTAGAGCTGGAAGGTCAGACAGAGCCTCCAAAGCATCATTTTCACCTGAAACCAATTTTGTTTCAAGGCGACTCTATGGAGAGGCTCATCAGTCTTCTCATCCATGCAAATGTGGGGCTGGGAGCCACATGAGCAGCACCTGAGCTAAGGCCATGCAATTCAATTTACAAGTGTTGATTGTCTGCTGAGCTGAGCTGAGCTGAGCTGAGCATGACACTAAGTTAACCAGGCCTTGGTCAGAGATCTCTTCTGGGGCCCAGCAGTGGCATTCAGGAACTAGTGTGGTGAGGGGTGGGAAGTGTGTGGGGGCGGTCTAGTCAGTCGGCAGGGGGTTCAAGAATGTGCACTCTTACCTGCTGTCAGAGTGGGAGATGCCCTTCCCGGGGTGGGGGGTAGTTTCCAGAGGACTGCCCTCTCAGTGCTGGCTGCCAGGTGGTATCTTAGGGAATGGTTAGTTCCAGTTTGGGGCAGGTTCCTTTAGGGAGCCCTGCTTCTGTTCCCTGATCAGGCGCCTTCCTCAACAAGAGATCCTGACAAAAGAGTCAATCCAGGGACCAGGTCTGTAGGACATAACCCTGGCTCTTCGCTTACAGCTGACTGGGCACCTGACCTGAGGGCAGCTTATCCACAGGCAGATGCGAATTGGACCAATCAGACTCTCAAGCATTTGCCTAAAGGGGGCTCAAGGATGCTAGTCTGAGAGTGGTCTGCAATGCGGGGTGGGGGGAGTGTGGTGCAGGTCCTAAGGTCCGTGTTTGGTTCTATATGCACTAATGAGGAAGCTGGTTGGTCCAGGCAAGCAAGAGGGTGAAGCAGGTGTGTTGAGAGAAACAGAGCAAAGCAGAGGAGAGAGAGTGCCAGGAAAAGAGCTATCAGGAAGAAGCATTGCTTGATGCCTTCCCTGCCTTTTGCCACACCTGCATTTTGCTTCTGCAATTTATCTCTGTGTCTTTCAGTCAGCCCCTGGCTGAAGTAAGGCTGAACAGGTTTCCTTGAGAAGTTCCAAGACTGGAACTCCTTTGAGGCTGGACTAGATGGCAGAATGGAACCTCTAATACTTGGACTCTGCCAGGGACAAGCTGACTTATACTTACGCCTTGAAAGTCTTGTACTGTAATTGGAGAGGGAAGTCCAGATTCTAAATTCAGGGTTAAGGCCAAAGCTTTTTCTCCAACGTGAAAACTCCTTTACATTCATTATACACTGAATTTTGAGCACTTCTGTGCTGTGTGGAAAAAATGAGGCTCATTTATATGAAATCAACCTTCCTTCCTTCCTTCCTTCCTTCCTTCCTTCCTGTTTTTCTTTTCGAGACAGGTTTCTCTGTAGCTTTGGAGCCTGTCCTGGAACTAGCTCTTGTAGACCAGGCTGGTCTCGAACTCACAGAGATCCGCCTGCCTCTGCCTCCCGAGTGCTGGGACTAAAGGTGTGTGCCACCACCACCCGGCTAAAATCAATATTTCTTGATCCATTTCAATTTTTGCCTGGTAGGGAAGCATTTCTTTTACTTAGAAGTAAGAATTTTACAATGTTTTCTAGTCTGCCTACCCTCAATCGCAGATATTTCTTTTCTTGAGTCAACATTATTCAGAAATTGCATGTTTTGGTTTATGTCTTTTTGGGAGAGGGCTCTTAAAGTAACAAGCAGCCGGTATTACCTCTCCTGGGACAGTGTCCTTCAAAGAGGCTCCTTCCTGCTCTGAAGCTCAGAGCTGCCACCCTGTTCCCGCACAAGCCTCAGGTCAGAGGTACCAGGCCACGCGGGAGACCCTTATGTTCTTGGCTTTCTGGGTCACCTGGTGAAGTGACAGTGTCAGGGCTTCCTTGTCTGCCTTTTTGACCCGTGGGGATAATAAGTAAGTTACCCCCACTGGCTTTCAAGGACATTGTTTCTTCAGTGCTATTTTCTGGAATAAATTGGTCCCCCTACCCCCGTATTTTTTGGCAAGAGTATTATGGAGTTACTCACTTGACCCTTTCCTACTTTTTAAATTTCTGAGCACAGTTAAAGAAATGTGTCTCCAACAAGTGTACAGGCAACATGGTCAAAGGGAGAGCAGGCTGGGGAATGAATCAGCAGAGGCAGGCTCAACCCTCAATGTGTCTGGATGTGGGTTTTGTCCTTCCAAGTCACTGAGATCCTCTGTGCCTTCTGTGCCTGGCTGGAAGAGCTTGACAATCTGAGCTCACTGCTGCCTCCTCTGGGCTCTCACGGAACTCTGTGTTCACACCTCTGTGGTGATTCCCCTCTGAACTCCTCAGAGTCTCCTGTTCTGGGACCTAACACCTCTATAAGCCTAGGAGACTCCTTTTTTTTTTTTTTTTAATAATTTAAAGTTTTCTTCAACAGACTTCTTGAACCCATGGAATCTAGTTTAATAGTATTTGATTTATCATGAGATATTTTAATTGTCTCAATGAACTAAATATTCCATGGGGTCCTGTGAAGACCCTATTGAGCTGTAGTCCCCTGCCCTGGCAATCTGGAGCCACACCACTGCTAACCCTAGAGTCACGATCTGGAAACTCCTGGAACCCAGACCTTAGCCACTGTTTTTTTGAAGCATTCATATTCTGTAGTCTAGAAACGTCTCTCTCATATTCCAAACATTTACCACGTCCACACAGTACTGTGTTGATGAAATATTGATATTATTGATAAAGTGGACCAATGTAGCTGGCTGTCGAAGACTGACATAGTTTGCATGGAAAGGCTGAGTTTCTTTGGCTCTTTGTTCATCCAAGTGCATCAAATGCCCGTCTGGATAGATTTAGGCTTTGGATTCATCTGTCGGTAAAATCCTGCACTGTCCACAGTGTTCTGCAAGCTCCTTGATTTCAGTTTTGGACTACAACTGGCCATTGGTAGAAATATACCATATATACACACGGAAATTACAAAAATACATTTTTATTTATAGCTGATTTCGTATTAAGTAACAAAAAACTAACACTATGAAAGATCAACCGGCATACTAAAAGGACACTACCTAATGCCACCCCCACAAGAGACTTGTCTGGGGACCCCATGACAGATCTCGGAACATTCCAGAAAGGACAGTTTGCCAGAGGGAAATAAAAAGAGCTTCTTGGGCAAGTCTGTGCTTTGACAGTTTGAGTCCCCCAGTCTAATCAGTTCCAATCCTACTCTTCTCTCAACCTCCTTTCAGTAAAGACCAAAGAAACTCATGGAGACAATGGATAGATGGGCTCAGAGGGGCGTAGGTACAGCTGAAGCGAGATGGGTCATGGGTGAAGGCAGGATAGGACCTTATTCTCCAACAGACACCAAATAATCCCCCTGACATCATACATGACTCCCAAAATTGGGGAGGAAACTCAGGGTTCCCTTTTCCTCTGGTACCCCAAATCAGTCTTATTTGCACAGAGGAGTCATCAGTGTACCCCAGAGCTGCAAGGCAGTGTTTCCACCCAGGACTCTGTAGGCTGATGTGTCATGCCAGGGAGAGGAGCATGGGACAGCACCATCCCAAGGTAGCATCCTGCCATCTCAGCAAACATCCTCCTGCGTTCATCCACCACGAAGAACTGGTGAACTCCAGAATTTTAAAAAGATGCTTTGCATTTCATCTCAAATCAGATTTTCTACATTTACAAGTTTCTAGAAGCAGAGGTTGCAGGGTGGGGTGACCATGGATCCATCTTTCCCATCTCTACCATAATCAATAATGGTTTTCTTTGTACCGCTACCAGCACGCGCTAGACTCCACTATGGAGGAGACAGATCTTGTTAAAGTTGCTGTATCTATTATTTCCCCAGGATGGCCGGGTTCTCAGGCCATCTTCAATACAAAGAAAAACCTCCACAAATAACTGCTTCTCTTTTACAGGCTCCCAAGCCTCTTAGCACCGATCCCCTTTCATTTGGATCCCAATTTGCAGAAGACTTTGTTTTCAAAATGACAGCACCTTTTAAACAGCCTGTCCACGTAAGTCCACCATTCTGGCTCATCGTCTCTCTCTCTCGGCCTTTAATTAGCAGGTGTGTGTTTGGGGGGGGGTAGAAAGGACTATTTATAGGCACAGCCACTGGAACTGATTTCCATCCAATTCATTTGACTTTGAACATGAGCCTTTAAAAGCAAAGAGACTCGAGTTTCTTGGCTGGAGAGTCAGTATTTCCCTTACAGACTAGAGGTGATTTTGAAAGCGGTCACGGTCATGGCTCAATGAGAGAGTACAGTCTGGTGGTTAATCACACTCCTGTGTTGCCTTTAACACAGAAAGAGAACATGCAGAGGCCGCTGAAGACAGAGAGGCAGTCTCTCCCTTCTGACCATTTACTAAAATGGGACACTGGACAGGAACCTGCAGGCTAACTAGTGCCTCTCACGACTAGGGCTCCTCCAGGAAATTCCACCCACAGTTCAAACATTTAGCCCAGCAAAACATCAAATGCAGGGTCCCAGCTAGGGACTTGCTGACCCACAGTTGGCTGCAGGAGTCAGAATCCAGTTGTTCACAAGTTTTCTGTTTCCCAGCAGCCTCACTGTTGACGTTTTTTGAATCTGAGGATGAGAAAGACCCATGCATCGTCTGGAGACCCCACACATCAGTGGAGAGGAACCCAAAGCCTGTTTGTTGCCTCACAGTCTTCAAGGGCAGATTCCCTCAGGGCTGAGGCATTAGACCTGGAACTCAAACATGTCTGTCTGCTTCTTGGCCAACTTGGCCACTTCCTCCCGGATCGCCTTCACGAGGGCTGCAGTGGAAATGTTGGTCAACGGGGTATCTGGAGGCTCATTTTCTGTCAGGCTCTGCTGTGAGGCTGCTGCGGAGGGGACAGGGGCCTGCTCTAGGCTTGGGTGAAGATTGGTTGGTTGGCTGTACTGGCGAGGGAGCCTGGAGGGTGAACTCTGTTGATAACGTGACCGGGGATAGGCCTCGATGTACCCAGGAAGAGGGACCTGCACAAGAGGTTGGGAGAGAGGAGAAGGAACTCACGTTAGGAGGGAGCTCAAGGCAGAGGATGTACTCAATACTGGAAGCGGGCAGCAGTGGAGGTCAAGGCGGAGGTCAAGGCAGAGGTCAAGGAAACAGGTTTAGAGAAGTGAAACCTTGCGCTACCACAGCTATCAGCCTATCAGTGATGTGAACCCAAGGGCATCTGGAGTCAGTTTCTTTAGCAAACAGCTGTCTTGCACTCACTCAGCGCGCTGGCTGCAGGAATTAAATAGGTGTTCTTCAACTTTGCTGAATACTTTAAGGACGCACCCCACCCGAGCTCACAGCTGAACAACCCTGCCTTTCCTTTTAACATAAGCACAGCTGAGTAAACAGAACTCTTGCAGGGGAGCTCAGGGGCTTTTTTACTAATAATGAGCCTGCATCCGTTGAGCCCTAATGATTTTCACACAGTATCTCATCTAATTCTGCAAGCAACAATCTCCTCATCCCTGTTTCATAGGGGAGGACACTGCAGCCGAGGGTACCACCATCTAAGGAAACACAGCCACCAAGCCCAGACATGCTCTGCACAGGTGTACCTGGCTCCAAGCACTGGGAATTAATTAATTTGTGCACTATAGTGTTTCGGATATAGGTGCACTATCACATTCTTGAAAAAAAAAACTCCTTTCGTTAAAAGAGGGAGACACATCATTCTCTACTTAAACATACAGAAGTGTCTATGAATAAAGACAAGCAAAAGGTTTAGAATCTATGACTATCTCGCCCACAGAAACAGTACACACATGGGCTGCTATTTGGTCCACAAAGACCTTTATATCCCAGGATGCTGGCTGGAATGCTGTGGATGCAGGCACAGGACTGTGGGGCAGGCAGAGAACATGTGTTGGGAGTCCACTTCAGGCTCAGGAGGTAAGATAGGCAGGTCAGACATGTGGAAAAACAAGAGCTAAGGCACAGGGGTGCAGAGTGGTGTGCTGGGTGGGGACGGTGTCCCCAGGCTGTCCCGTCTAAAGCAACTGAATGCTAGTCCATGGGGCATGTGCTTCTTTAGTGGACCCACCTACTGTCCTGGACACACTTGTGAGAAATAAAGGCTGTTTCTATAGTGGGCCTGGAACTCACAGAACATCATGCTGGTCTTGTGACTGTGGTGGTCCTCCAAGCTCTGCCTCCTGACTTCTGGTATTATAGAAATGCGTTACCACACCTGACCTCCTTCCCCATTGACAGACATGCTCATCTGGGCCTGCTGGGGAGGATGGAGCAGGAGAGGATGGAGCAGGGGAGGATGGAATGGGGGGATGGAGCTGGGGAGGATGGAACAGGGGAGAAGGAGCTGGGGAGGATGGAGTTGGGGAGGATGGGGCAGGGGAGGATGGAGCAGGGGAGCATGGAGTAGGGGAGGATGGGGCAGGGGAGCATGGAGCAGGGGAGGATGGGGCAGGGGAGGATGGGGCAGAGGAGCATGGAGTAGGGGAGGATGGAGCAGGGGAGAATGGGGCAGGAGAGGATGGAGTAGGGGAGAATGGGGCAGGGGAAGATGGATTAGGGGAGGATGGAGCTGGGGAGGACGAAGTAGGGGAGGATGGAGCTGGGGAGGCTAAGGTAGGGGAGGATGGAGCAGAGGAAGATGGAGCAGGGGAAGATGGAGAATGGAGCAGGGCAGCTGTCCTAATCTCTTCAGCCTGCTAAAATCAGATATCACTGACCAAGGAGCTGATAAGGAATGGAAATTTATTTTTATACTCATGAAGACTGGGGACTCCAGCGCCTGGTGAGAGGCTGCTTCCTGGTTCTTGACAGCTGTCTTTTCCTGTCACCCACATGACAGGAGCAGCAGGGCAGCTCATGGGCTTCTTTTATAAGAACGTAATTCTATTCACAGTGTTCAACCTCACAAACCAGCCACCCGCCCAAGACCTCACCGTGACACTGTGGAACTCAGCCTGTGAGTTGGGTAGAGGGACACAAACATTCAGACATTGGGACAGGGGAGTTCATGGTAGGATGCAGGATGCTCTGATAGTCCCTCTTGAGAAGGTCAATGTCTGAGATCACGGGCTGGGAACCCTTGTTGGGTGTCAGCAGAGAAGTCAGCTTCAGCAAGGTCATTCAGGGTGGATCCGGCAGAAATGAGCTCTGAGGCTACCTCAGTGGTTCAGGTGAGGCCGCGAGAGCTCACTCAACAGAAGTTACTGCACTGATGACGTAAGCTTGAGTCTGGGGTTTAAATTTCACCACGAGACCCTGCCAATAAAATAAAGCGGCAAAAAGCTGCTCATGTCTCTACGTACAAGGGCTGGACGGCTTCCCCTGGACTTTAGAGGAAACCCAGAGGGGCACTGTCCCACTTATCCAGCCACAAGAGCTCAGAATATGCGGATGACTGGAGCTGACCAAGAACCAGGGCCACAATACAGGAAGCCTTTCGGATCTCAGCTTCAAATTTCCATTCTTCCAGGGACATTTTCCAGCCTGTCACCAGCTGATGGCCCCTGCAAAATGTTTCCATGAGGATTGTCTGGAGTGGCAGGCATTCTTCGTGGGCCATCATCACCTGTCCCAGGTCCGCAGTTCTGAGAAGGCAGGACTCCGCCCACCGTCACTTTGGTGACATCACATATGCCCAGAATTTTGTCTAGCAGAGAGAAGGAAGTCTCCCAGAGCCTGGGGTTCTAAGCACAGTCTGGAAATCACTGAAGGACACTCAGTAGGTGTTGAATGTGTGGGGCGGAAGCCGCTACTCTTCAAACTTATCTAACCACGTGAACCGGAGTGAAGAGTCAATACATGACCCTTTGTGACATCAAGTATCAGTGCTAGTGGCTAGAACCAGCAAGGGAAAAGTAACTAGGCAACCGGAGTTGTCTCAGGGTAGTACTTAGAAGTGGGGAAGACAAGGAACAGGCTCTTTGGCAAGCACCATTATGCTTGGCTGGCCAGAGTCCAGGGCTGCAAACAGTCCTGCTCCTTGACAGACATCACCAATCGATCACAGCAACGCTCTTGATCAGTCTGTGTGGCGATTCTGAGTGTAAACTGCCCCTTACAGTCTCATGCATTTGAAGTTGATCCTCAGCTGGTGGTAATGTGTGGGAAGGTTCTGGAATCTTTCAGAGGTGGAGCCTTGCTGAATGGAGTGGGTCTCTGAGTGTGACCCTTGAGGTCTTAAAGCATGGCCTTACTTCTTGTTCACCCTGCTTCCTGACCGCAGGTGCAATATGACCAGCGGCTTCCTGCTTCTGTTGTCACATGTGATGGATGGTGTCTCCTTTAACCGAAGCCAAGACAGACCTTTCTTTCCTTAACTGACTTCTTGTTAGACTACTTTGTCACGACAATGAGAAAACAGCAAACAAACCCCGAGGCCTCCCCTGGAAGCTTCTCTAGCACCAAGGGTGAAATCAATATGGCACCCTGGTTTTAGGTGATTTGGGGGACCAGGAAGGTCAGGTACCCAAGTGAAGGCGGGGGTCTTGTTTACTCACATCAGTATAGAGGACATGCAATCTCTTTAATCAGCCCAAATGGGGTGTCTTTCTCTCGTTGACTTTCTGAGCTCCCTTGTACTCTCTCTCACTTGCTCTGAATCATACACCACAGCTTGCACCATGCTGGGCGCACTTCTCAGCTGAGCTACAGTGATGACTGGGCTCCAAGAAAGACCTACCGAGGCTGCAGCATTAAAAAAGCCAGGGAAACGCAACCTCTTTCACAGTATTGGGGAGGATTCGGGAATGACTCCATCATCCTGTCAGGAAGGTGAGGTTGGCATTTGCTGAGGTCTTTCATCTTCTTCTCTAAGGTGATGTGAACCCAAGGGCATCTGGATGAAGCCGAAAGCCTGGGGAAGCTATGTGTGTTAAGCATCTTGAGGGCAAGGACCAAGGGTTTGGAAAATACTTCCTTTGACTCCCGCAGAAGACATAGCTATCCAAGCTGCAGGTTTCCAGCCTGACCAGGGCACCATGCATGTCGTCCCCTCTGAAAAGCGCATACATTATTTCTACATTTCAAGGCTTACAGAGTAAACACGCTCTGAATTGACCAGCACTACTCAATGATGCCAACTGTTTAGAGATACAGCAATGCAAACCAGTGTCTGGGAATCAGGAGGAGGGCTGAGAAAAGAGAGTCAGACACGGTGGCTCAGCACTAGGGGGCGTTAAGGCAGAAGGTTTGCCAGAGTTCACTGTTTGGCCTTGACTTCACAGTAGGTAGTGAATTCAAGCTGGTTTGGGCTTAGGAACCAAACCTTGTCTCAAAACTAAACAAGCAGAACAACGGCAAAACTGACCTCAAAAATAAAACAAACAAAAAAGGATGGAAAAAAAAAACCAAAACAAAACAACAAAACCACAAAAGAAAGATAAAGATGAGCCTGTCCCAGCCAAACAGATGCCATGACATCCCAGGTTAGACCCGCTGACCTAACAGCATGCTATGACATCCCAGGTTAGACCCGCTGACCTAATATCAGGGAATCCTCCAGTTCCTCTCCCAGAGTTTACTTACTCCAACTTAGCAAACACTTTAAATGAGCTCAGGCATGTTTCATATGCAGAGGACAGCACATTAGGAAAAGCACAAGTAAGGACGTGGAGATGCTGACTGCATAAAGTGCCAGCCGGGAGGAAGCTCACGCAAAGAAAAACCCCATCAAGCCGTTCTAGCAAGCCCAGAGGTTACTAGTTTGTAGATACTGAATGAAAAGCCAGAATCCCCAAACCGTGAAAGCCCAGCCTCCGAATGCCTCCCGAGAGAGAACTGTAAGACTTCGTCAGGACACTGAGCCGCTCACAGAAGACGCTTCAGTCAAGCTACGCCCACTTGAAAGGAGTGTTCATTTCAGAATACTTTATGTGCAGCGTGGCATGCATTTTTATGCTTTAGAAACCAAAGAAGTAAGCATTGGGCAACAGGACAGTTTATATACAGGATTGCCCCTCTGGTGGTGGTGTTGAAACTCGGGTCACTACAGACTGCACGGTATGGTGACCTCAGAGGTTTGGACAAAGGCATTGTCAGACACCTGCAGCAAGGTGTTTTCCAATGCTAGGAATTTATTCCAAAGGCAGAGACCAACTCTGAAGTTGGTGACTAAAGAATACAGGAATGCCAGGTTCAGCTTGACCCGCCTTTCTCATTTACACCAGGTGAGCTCACTCAGGGACCAGACAGTCTACTACAGACACGGTAGGTGACACTTCTTCTTTTTTTTTTTTTTAAATGTCCACACCTGGCAAGTCCAAAGACAGGTGTATCTGTGTCAGACACCTGTGAGGAATGAAGGGAGACAGCAAATGCTTGGGTGGAAATCAAGCAGGAAGTCTTTGCATCGGCCATATGGCGGTTTCAGGGTTTCTGACCCTTCATTTGCTGACATTCGATCTAAAATCTTGCAGAATGTGACAGTGGAAAGAAATAAATTGGATAAACACTTCGGAGTCAGACTGGTGTGAATTCTCACTCCGGCCTTGGCTCTTCTCGAGCTGTGCAACCTTAGCGTTATATCACGTGACTAAGCCTCAGTGCCTTATCTGTGAAATGGGAGTAGTCATAAAACTCGCATGATCAAATTTACTGTGAAGATTAAATAAGGCAGTTTAATGGAACACTTGAACGGGTCTGGCATACAGAAAATACTAAACAGATGGTAGTTATTACTATAAAACTGATTTGGTTACGGTCCCCTTGCCAGGAAAAGATAGAATGCATTCTAGGAAACAAGCCTCAAATTCCTCCATCAAAGGTCACACGCCTCACCGCACCACCACCCAAATGGCTCACCTCAGCCACCGGCATGGTGGGAGGCCCCGAGAGGACCAAAGCCCAGTCTCTGTTTTCCACCTCCTTTTCCCCTAGAGGTGTGCCCAGCGAGGGAACCTTTGTGAGAGCAATAGCAAGGGTCTCACCGAATCAGCCCACTGGCTCGGGAGCTCATTCTCCCCTGCGTAGGACATCCAGGCCTGGCTCCTGTAGGAGGAGGGAGGTGTTGGGATGAAGTAGCCAGTGAAGCCAGGTCTGTTGGCAGCCGGGATGGCAAACACCGCTGGCACTGTGTTACCTGCACAGAGGAAGTGGGTAGGAGGTCAGAAGAGGCTGGACTCTGGATCCACACTCCTACCCGCAAGAGCCAGATAAACCCCATTTCACAGACTACCAGGCTGCCTGCTGGGCCTCAAATCTCAGCGAGTCAGGCCTGAGCGAGGGGCATGTTCTTGGCTATAATATCGAAGCACCTCCATACAGGGCAGGGAGGCCCTGGGTACACAGCCGCCGTCCAATCTAGAGCAGCGCCTGCTGCAGTGGCTGAAACTCTAGGTAATGCATCAGCGAAGAGGGCGGCTGAGGTAGAAGGCACCTGGCTCCCCTTAGTGGCTCTCTTCCAAGTTCCCTGTGACTGCCAAGGGAAGCAGGTGGTGCCCTACTCAGGGTATCTGGCAGGGAGGTCAAGTGGGGCTAAGATCCAAGCTGTGCTCTCTTTGTAGGGGTGGGCGCTGCATCCACCTTTTCCTTGAGAAGCTTCAATTTCCCCACCGTCCTAAAGAGGGAGTAGAGTCCAGCTGGCACCCTTCCCACTGAGCCTGCATGGACTCCAACTCAGGAAGCTGGGAGTCTAGGGAGGACTCTGACATTGGTCCAGGCTAGGGGACGCAGGGGAAAAGGTCATTGGGGAGGCGGTAGGAAACCTTGTTCTGCAGCCCCAGCCCCCATCACCTGCCTAGTCAATATGGCAGGCATCATCTGTTGTGGCTCAGACCAGCTTCCTCGGCTTTGAAGGTCCAACTCCTCCTATAGAGACCCCATCCTCTCCCTCATTCTACCTGATATAGCCTTGATCTGCCCAGAGGAAGGACACCTTGGGTACAGATGCTTTCTTCCCACGAGGGCATGTGGTTTTAAAGATTTTTTAAAAAGGAATCCAAATGAATGATTTCACCAGAGGAATTCCCAGAAACCACAAATGGTTTAGTAAGTGTTGGCAAGAGGTGCTGGCAGGTTTAACCATAAAGATATGCCATGAACACAATAGAAATTCAACCAGACCACATACAAACGAGGGTGGGTGCAAACCTCCAGTTCCGTTTTTGTCATTTTCAGTTTGACACAGAAACTGGAAATGACTCCTATATCTACCAGAGGAACGGACTGTTGCCGGTCACGTCACAGGACACTCACAAGGTGGTGGAAATGAGTGGCTAGCCTGTGCTCATAGCGCCATCTGGAGAAATACCTCAAACAATGCTAAGAAAACAGTGCAAAAATGAGTGTGTTGTAAGTGATTTATGATAGTTTAAAATGCATATAGCATTAGCACACGTTTTTAAATAGGAGCACAACACAACACAGGTCTAAAACCCGTGACCCAAGGACCATGGCCACCTTGGGGAAGGATGGCTGGCTAAATGCATCATGCTGTGGAGGTAAAATAAACAGAAACCTGAAATACGACAAAATATTAACAAAATTTTGACTTTAGCATAACTAGGCATTTTGCAGTTTCTCCTTCCTTCCTTTTTTTCCTTCCTTCCTTCCTTCCTTCCTTCCTTCCTTCCTTCCTTCCTTCCTTCCTTCCTTCTTTCCTTCTTTTTAAAAGAAATAAAACCAGCAGCTCCTCTGATGGATACTAGCGAAGTCAGAGGACCCAGACATGTGGTGGCTCTGGTTCCCGACGGTGGCAGTTTGTGTGGACCGGGGAGGCCTCATTACAGGGAACAGGGTTTTTCTCCTCTGTCTCACCTGAGTAATTCAAAGCCGACTGATCCAACTGCGTCACCGACACGGGACCTCTGGACACCTGGGCAAACGAGGCACTGTCATGCAACTGGGCGGGCTCGGGTCCTGTGGACTCCGCCATTCGGGTCTTGCTGCCAATATCTGAGGTGGACCTGGGCAGGGCAGAGGGACTGTGTAACGTGAGCATGCCTCAGGCACCAAGCAGTCACATTACAATGATGTGGGAGTGATTTCTTATTAATAAAGAAACTGCCTCGGCCCTCATAGGACAGAAAATTAGGTAGGCGGAGTAGACAGAAGAGAATGCTGGGAAAAAGAAGCTTAGTGAAGGAGTCGCCATGATTCTCCTGCTCCAGACAGACGCAGGTTAAGATCCTCCCTGGTAAGCCAGCTCGTGGGCTACACAGAATATTAAAAATGGTTTAGAACAATATGTAAGAGCTAGCCAATAAGAAGCTGGAACTAGCCGGGCCAGGCAGTGTTTGAAAGAATACAGTTTCCGTGTAATTATTTCAGGCATAAGCTAGCCATGCGGGCGGCCGGGTGCCGGGGACGCAGCCCCGCCGCTCTTAATTCAACATTACATTTCAAGGTGGCCTGATGCCGTCAAGCCCCCGTCATCCTGAGGTCCTGGGATGGATTTGCCACCAATAGCCATAGGAGTGCTGGTGGCATCTGCGTGGTGGGAGGCACCCAGACCTGCAGCAGTGGGGTCGGTTTTGTTTTGTTTTTCCTGTTTGAGGTTAGCTCTCTAAGGATGGCTCTGGGTAGTAGAATATTTAATTTCCATGTAAAAGCAACAAGGCACAGTTAGGTAGACCTAGGAGGAGAAGACATGAGCAGTAGCCAAAGAGATGGACACCTTTACCTCTAAACTGCATTCCTGGGCTAATGCTCCAGGTCTCCATGAAGGAAAGTGACAGCCTCGTGTGGGTGGGGATGGCAGATGGTGCCGAGGGTGGGGTGGGGGATTGGCAGAAGAAATGGACAGATGACGGCTATCAGCAGACCTGCCGCGAAGATCTGATCTGAGCGGTACACACAGGAGTAGCTCAGAACCCCCTGTGCTTCCTAGGAAGATCCGACAACATGCAGGCTGGGAGGTGGGGTGGGGGCGTCAGTGTGGGCTCTCCCTTCCTCATCCTGCCTTTCCTGTCCTGCAGCTCTGCCTCGGGTGACCCTTTCCAGGAACTTGTGGATCTTTCCCTATACACTCTGCTGAGAGCCTTTCTGAGAACCCTAGAGAGTTTACATCAGGGGCCCAAGGAGCAAGGTGATCTGCGTGGCAAACTAGGCAACAGACCCTTGGTCAGCTTCTTAGCTCCCTGCCCTGGACAGCACTGGCCCCAAGGGGCATTGTCAAGCTGAACCATCAGAACTGGAAACAGTGTCTTCTCTAGGGAAACTCACTTTCGGTTTCTTAAGCATCTTCACAAGGGCCATGCCTGTGGCCCACAGACAGCTGATGAGTATGTTGGGGGAGGTTGTGGAGCAGCGCCGGAACAGTAACCCACGCATTCCCCCAGGGTTATCCCCAGCCTGGGGATCAGAATTAGTTCATCCTTCCCCAGAGCTCCTGGTTTTCCTGTCTCCTGTCCCACTTTCTCAAGGACCTGTGCTGGCTGTATCAGCACAAAGAGCTGGGTTAACAACTACCTCATGCTGAGATGCACGAGTTCTGCCTCTCTGCAAAGTCAAGTCTGGGAGTGGGTAGCCCAGACCCGCTCTCCCTGGCCCCGGAGACACTGCCCTATAAATAACAAGGGGACTTCTGGGTATGCGAGCACAGGATGAGGAGCCAAGCTTCTTATTATGTCAGGGTATGGGCAATCAAGGTACAGGGCAATTGACCTGGGGCGTTTTTGATTGTGGGGTCGCAGGGGCTTTCTGTTTAGAAAGACATACTGGGGTCTCCACTTCCCTTATGATACTCCTGTGCCCTGGCCACAGGGGATACACCTTAAACTGGGGGCAGGGAATGGAGAGAGTTTCCTGGGACAGTCATTCACAGGACTAGACAGTCTGGGGATCAACTCTTTCCCAAATATCTCAAACAAAGTCAAGAACTGAATGCATTACCGCCTGAGGGAAGCCACAGCCACAGGGCCTGTCCTGGGAGGTACGGGTGGCGGGGGAGAGCCCATGACCATTTCAGGAAGCTGGGAAAACCTGTAAGCCTGTGGAGAGACAAGCAAATTAGAGGTTGCTGTTAAAGCCAGTATCACCCAGTACACAACTTCTTCTTTACGGAGGAAGCCCAATTCCAGGGGCCAGACTCTCAGTTCTTCCTCACAGGCCTTCCCTAGATCTTCCTTAATGCGGTCCCCAGTCCCATCTCTCTGAGGCTCTCTGGTTTGCATGGCCCCCTGCAGTCTCAGAACCCTTCAGTAGCCTTAGAACACACTCTCCGCCTCGGCTGTGCGCTGGCAAATTCTTCCTGGCAGGATTTTCTCCTGGTTCTGCCCGTAGCTCCTTCCTTCATGTCATTCATCTTGTCCCATACTCCCCCTTTCTCTGTCTAAGAAAATGAGTGCTTTTTGGCTAAATTATATGGCTGCTTGCTTATTTATTCTCTGCCGCCAGCTAGACTGTAATCTGAGGTGTTAAGGGCCAGGTTTTGTTGTCAGTAATATCACACCCGGAATAGTGCATAGCAGAAGATCAATAATGTCAGACTCAAAGAAGGAATGAATGAATCATTGGGGGCAGTTTCCTTGGTCGCGGAACCCTGGTTTAATGTGGAAAAGGAATAGATTAGGGGGCAGGAGGAGCCGATAAACAGACTTTAAATTCCTAGGTAAGTCTGGTGACCTCTGTGGACTTCAGAGTCCTCTTCTGAAGTGGACACATTAATGCTGTGCTCAGGGGGTTCCTGAGAAGACAGGCAAGGCCCTGTGCATGCAAGGGCTTTGCAACCCAAGCAAAGACTTTAGTCAACATGCGAGGGGATAAAAGAAAGACAGACAGGATCAGAGAGGCCTCTGCCTACTACTCTGCCAAAGCCTACTCTAGCGAGAGAGGAAAATTTAGAGATGCCCTTGGGGTAGACAAAGCTCAGCGAGTCTTTTTAGGGTTGTGTGCTTGCCTGTCGGACTCTCACAGAATACGATGGCAAGCCTTTAAACCCCAATGCATCAGCACATGCTGCAGCAAGGGGACTCCACAAACAGGGTTCCTTGAGCCGAAAGAGGTCCCCGCCCCCATCTAGCCTTACAGCAAACAGCACACCTGTCGGGGCTACCCCATGGAATTGCGGTGAGGCCTCAGAGAAAGCACGGCGTTTTTAATATTCCAGGTAAACTGTGAGCTGTAGGGAAATTGCTAAGGACAACTCTGGTACCCTTCCCTCCCCCGCATCTCAGCAGAACTAAAACAAAACTGGGAGCTGATACCAGAGGTGGAAACAGAGAGCAGGAAGCAAATGCAAAAGATGTGGCTCCCCGGAAGACAAGCTGGGCATCCCGCGTTTGATTGTGAGATCAGGCTTCAGCACAGGGCGTGTGGCTGAGGTGTGCACGTGCCTGGCCTCTCCTCACAGGGTGGCAGGTGAGGTTCCAAGGAAACACTGGAAATTCTCTTTAGAGTGGGGTCTATCTAAAGTGGGCTCATAGGATTAGTACAATTAAAAATTAGTTAGGAGCTATCCTACTAACAAGAGCTTATGGAACATACCAGAGGGAAGAATGAAAGTCAGTACCAAGGTCACAGGCACAGACTTTTAAAGACTTCCAAGCTTCAATTGTCCAGACATAAAACAAACAAACAAAAAATTAACATAATAAGAAATGCTTTTGAAGAGTTAAATGACCAGGGCTGATGGGTCAGTGATTAAGAGCGTACACTGTTCTTCCACAGGACCCAAGTTTAGTTCCCAGCAGCCACGTCAGACAGCCCACAACTAACTATAACCTTAGCTCCAACACCTTTTTCTGGTCCCGTGGGAATGACACTCACATGTACAAAACCCCACATTCTCACATACTTTAAAATAAATATGCACATTTTTCTTAAAAAAAGTATTAACTGCTCCAGTTGGGGTGCCACCAGGAATGCTATATCATATTCCGAACGACAACTTTCGGGCACGTGTTGAGGAAATAATGCACGCATTCAGAACTGATGCAGAGAGAATTAAGAAACTTGGAAGCAGAGCTGAGGAACTTAGTAAAAATGAATTTTAAAAAGGAAGTTGAAAATATAAAAAGAAGAGATGCAGAGTTGGGGAATGGACAGGTCTGACATTGGCATCTGGATGCTGAAGGGCAGAAGCGCAGAACGATGTTGAGCATCTTCCTGCATACTCTCCACTTTATCCTTGTAGGCAGGTATGCAGGGTCTCCCACCATCTGCAGCAAGTGCTCCATCCACCGAGCCATCTTCACATATCTATGAAACTATTTTGTCAGACATGAAACAAGTCCTTGAAGGCAGTGTGCCTGGTTGAAACTGGGGAGAGAACGGCTTGGTAAATTTGGCCCTTGTCCTGTTTCATGATGGTTTCCTGTGGAGCTCCCTGAACTCTGAGTTTTGCAGACAGGTTGAAAACCATTGTCCTGCATGCCATCCTAGCTGTATCTTCACAATTCTTAGTAATTCAACAAGTGAACGGCTCCTGTCACAAAATAAAGGGGTTCACAACCCCTCTGTCTCTTCTGGCCTCTGATGCTATTCAGCAAAGGATACAGATGTCTATTTTTATCTCTGGTTCTTGGGAGGCTCATTCTGTACTGAACACAGTTTGCTCGCCAAGAAAAAGTTTTCTATGCTTCTCTAGGAGTAAGTCACTAGAAGATTTGATAAAAAGTTCTGAGCTTTTGTTGAGCATTGAGGACGTCACCTTTATTAGTAGGTTTTTTCCGGCATAAAACACACATATGCTGGACAGCAGGCCCCCACTCTTGGGCTATGTCTTTGGAACTTAGTCACACAGCAGCAGAGATGACCATTGCTGTGTGTGCATGAGCTGACAATCATCCTGAATTTCCCTCTATGTTAGTTCCAGAGGTTCTAAGCTCCCCCATCTTGCAACCCAGTTCCCCTTCTATATCCATTCCTGTCTCACCCTGTGGGATGAGGATCTAAATCCCATCACGGTGTGGGGTAGTTTGAAAGACAAGACTTGTGTGCACCTCTGGGAAAGCGTAGGAATCTGAAATCTTCCTCTCCCCATGCAGGACGGAAGAGTCAGGGGATGAGGGAGCCAGATGCAAGGGGCTTTAACAGTCCTGTAGGGATAGGTGAGGAAGCTTCTGGAGACGGGGAGGGGGACAGGCATGGGTAAGAGTGAGAACAGGAGGGTGGGAGCAAGAAGAAGGGGAAAGGGAAGGCGAGACACTTAGCACACAACCAGCAAAGTAAGGGAGGAAAAGAGAGAGGAGTCTGGTAAGGACTTCTCCTCAGTGGACGAAAGCACCAATGTCCTCTTACAGACTAACACCAGGAGAAAATGTGAGGGCACACATTATCAGGGATGCCATCCAGGGCATTAGGAAAAATGGGAGCAGAAAACTGCAGCCTTCTTCCCAACTCCCCCTACAGTTTTGCATCATGTTGGTTCCCAGAAGCCAGCAGGAGCCTGAGCTGACAGAAATGACGATGGAAGAACAAGTCTGATTTTCCAATAATAGCCCCCCCAACCACCCAGTGAGTATCATTGACATTTCTTTGTAAGCTCATGTGGTACATATTGGTTACCAAACTCGTGAGGTCACCAATTGGGGTGAGGTTTTTAAAACATTCAGGAGGTAGGATTTTGAGGCAGCATTTCTCTTTCCTGACAGCCAACTCCCAAATAAACACATAGAGATTTATTATTAATTATAAACGCTTGGCCAATAGCTTAGGATTTTTACTAATTAGCTCTTACATCATAAATTAACCCGTATTTCTTATCTACACTCTACCATGTGGTGGTATGTTTTTCAGTACAGCATGTTCACTTTGCTTCTCTCTACATCTCGCGACTCCATCCTTCTTCATCCCCATATTCTCTTTCTCCCTGTCCACAAGTCCCACCTAACCTTTTCCTGCATAGCTATTGGCCATTAGTTCTTTATTAAATTGATGAGACAATCCACCTTCACAGTGTACAAAAAGACTATTTCATAACAGGGTTCAGCTGAAGAAAGTAGGGTGCTGGGAGTGGGCCCTTTCCCCCTCAAAACATGGGCCAAACCCTCTGAAGCCATGGGCTAGATCCAGTTTTCCTTCTTTAGGTCACTTACTCAGACACATTTTGTCATAGTGGGGTGGCCGTAACTAATACAGGGGGAAGGGCTAGGCATTCTCTGGATTTTTCTCTTTCTTCCTATGTAACAACCTACCCATAGATCCAGTGACTAGTGACTTCCTAAGCTTAGTGGAGCATGCTTTTGCCAGATACCAAGAGCTCTAGTTTTCAGGGGCATTGCTCAGGGAAGGGCAAAGGCGAACAGCTTTCTGCTCACCCAGTCAGGCCAGTAAGGCACAATGGCCTGTCTTCAAGAATCCCGAGAGCTATGCAATGCAAGATTAGCAGTGACAGGCTCATTACCTGCATTACTCACCCACCGGGCCAGGTGGAAGCGCAAGACAGATTCAAATGTTATTTGGAGAAATAGAAGCAATGTGATAGATTGTGAGTTCAGGCACTGTGGTGACTATAAATGCCTGATATGTTGCATGGTTTATTATTAAAGATTTGGGGGATGACTCTTCTGTTTGGAAGGGGGAAGGAAGAACACAGACTTGTCAAACCCCCAACATCACCCCCATAGAGCTGCCTCCCTTACTAGGCCAATAAGAGGAATAGAAAAGGCTCCCCAAAACTGAGTCGTTTTCCTTATGACTTCCAACGGTATAGATATTTGCATTTCCATTAGAGCTGAGAGTACACCCTATACTTCACATTAGTCAGGGAAGGGAAGATGTGTTAGCGTCAGTGTTAGGCAGTGATAGGTTCTAACCCACTTCTGCCATCAAGAGCTGTTCAGTTGGCCCCTGGATCTATGGATTCAGTTGGGGGTTCAAATAACTGAAGAGAGAATGTATTCAAAAAGAACTGAGTCTACACTGAGCACATACATAATTAATAATTTTCTTATTAATTATTCCCCAAACAATACAGATGGCAGCTATTCACATACTGTTTGGGTTATGTCATGCCTGCCATTCTAAATAACCTCAAGACGACATAGGGGCATATGAGTAGGTGACATATGCAATCAAGGCCTAGGAGGGACTTGAGTATTGAGGAGTTTTGTTGCTTTTTGAGGGGTCTCGAACCTGTTCCCCATAGACATCAAGGGTGATTGTGAGAAACTTAGGTAAGTTCTTTCGTTTCTCCAAACCTGTCTTCTTTTCTTTTTTTTCAGTTTTTTTAATTTTTTTTTATTTTTTTATTTTTTAATTTATTAAAGATTTCTGTCTCTTCCCCACCTCCGCCTCCCCTTTCCCTCCCCCTCCCCCAATCAAATTCCCCCCTCCCCCCGTCAGCCCAAAGAGCAATCAGGGTTCTCTGCCCTGTGGAAAGTCCAAGGACCACCCTCCTCCATCCAGGTCTCGTAAGGTGAGCATCCAGACTGCCTAGGCTCCCACAAAGCCAATACGTGCAGTAGGCTCAAAAACCCATTGCCAATGTTCTTGAGGTCTCAGTGGTCCTCATTTTCCACTATGTTCAGTGAGACCTGTTTTAACCCAGGCTTTTTCAGACCCAGGCCAGCTGGCCTTGGTGAGTTCCCGATAGAACATCCCCATTGTCTCAGTGTGTGGGTGCACCCCTCGCGGTCCTGAGTTCCTTGCTCATGCTCTCTCTCCTTCTGCTCCTGATTTGGACCTTGAGATTTCAGTCCGGTGCTCCTATGTGGGTCTCTGTCTCTGTCTCTTTTCATCGTCTGATGAAGGTTAATATTCAGGAGGATGCCTATATGTTTTTCTTTGGGTTCTCCTTCTTATTTAGCTTCTCTAAGAACCCGAATTATAGACTCAATGTCCTTTATTTATGGCTAGAAACCAAATATGAGTGAGTACATCCCATGTTCCTCTTTTTGGGTCTGGCTTACCTCACTCAGGATAGTGTTTTCTATTTCCATCCATTTGCCTGCAAACTTCAAGAAGTCCTTGTTTTTTACTGCTGAGTAGTACTCTAATATGTATATATTCCATACGTTCTTCATCCATTCTTCAATTAGCGATCAGGGAAATGCAAATCAAGACAACTTTAAGATACCATCTTACACCTGTCAGAATGGCTAAAATCAAAAACACCAATGATAACCTTTGCTGGAGAGGTTGTGGAGAAAGGGGTACACTCATCCATTGCTGGTGGGAATGCAAACTTGTGCAACCACTCTCCAAACCTGTTTTCTAACTGAGTACTAGGGCTCGAGATAGCAATATTACAGGAGGGTTGACAGATTAGGAGAGATCGCATCTACACAGCACTTACATCAGTATGCAGCCAACAACGTGAACTAATAGACAGCAAGTGTTCTTATTAGCAGTTCTGTTGGTTCTTCTCTAGAGTCCAGTGGGGAAGATGTTTCAAGCCTAACGCCTTTTTAAGAATCCTTACACTCTTGCCAGCAAGGAAGTTGTAGGTTATCTTCACTGTATTTGGCATAGACCCAGTATGGCTGCTAGCAAAATTGGACCGGTCATTAGGTGTCAAATTCAATTTCTTTGTAGATTCAAGAGGTAAAAAGATGAGCAAAACTTCATAAACTGCTCAGTAGAAGTCCCAAGATGCCAGCAGTAACATTCCCCATGGTGTAAATCCCACAAGGCTGGTCCTGGCACATTAAAGACACCAGCTTTCAATTATCCCTCCAGCAGAGTTTGGAGCACTTTCTTTCCTTTTTTCTTTCTTTCTTTTCTTAAGGCAAAAGTAGTCACAGTTATCTTGTTGCCTTTTCTGCTGATTTTCACATCATCACAGCACAGGGATCTCTGCAAGACCCTGGGTTCAGCAGCATCAGCTCCACTGGGTATTGTTGGCTATTTTCTCCTTTCCTGGAGACAAGAGTCCTCTGTGCACTTGGCAGAGCAGGAAACCTTGTTGATGAGTGGGTGCTCTTTAGTATGTTCTGCTTTGATGGTTTGTCCTGAGGTAGCCATATACCTCAGACCTTTTCCCTATGAAGCATCCCTATTTTCTGATCCATGTATCCTGTTCAGTACAATTGCCAGCTCCCAATTACAGCAAACAGATGCCCGAGTGTTCACATGTCTCACCAGCTCATGTTCAATAGCTTTATTGAACTCAGGTGTACGGGCTGTGGCAACAGCTCGCTTGTCACTGACTGGAAGACCTTTCTTGGTCACCTAAGGTCTTCGCTCGTCACTGATTGGAAGACCTTTCTCGGTCACCTAAGGTCTTCTTTCTGAAACCCAGAGCTCTCATGGGTTCCTAGAATCAGCCTCCAGACAGGGGTGCCTAGTGGCTCTCGAGACTTGTCACCAAACAAAAGTAATGTTTCCTTGGGACCCTGAGGTGGGGCATCGAGAGTGTGTCCTAAAAGGGCTTTACAGAGCAGGAGAAGGAGACGTGGCCTCCGAATGGACAGGGACAGAGTCAGTGGGCCCAGCAAAAACACAAGAACTAGTTTGATAATGAGCACAGTCTGTCAAATAATTTGATGTGCTGGCACCATGCCAAGAAGTCTGCTGCTTATCAACCAACTGGTCTAGGGTGTCTGCTAGGCGCCAGTCCTGTGCGAGTCAGGAGCTAACAGACCCCTTATCACCACCAGTGTATGCAGCCTCTGATTCTCAGAACGCGTCCCTGAGATTATCAGGTTGAGGGCACCATTCCACTTTGGGCTAGGGGTCAAGTTTAGGGATCCTCATACAGAGACTGGAAACTATGAGTCAATGAGACTGAAGTTGGTGGTAATCGACACTGGATATGAGTGGCCTTTTCCCAGAGGGCAACTCCCTAGGAGAGGTGTATAAATGTGTTTAGATTGGGGTATTTGTAGCCCTCAGGGAGAAAATTCCCTCCCAGAATGGGACAGGGGCCAATCTAATGTGCATTTTCAGAACACTGTGATCTTAGAAACTGTAACATGGATGATGATGTGGGAAAGCATTTTATGTATGTATGTATGTATGTATGTGTATATATATGTATGTATGTATGTATGTATGTATATATGTGTATGTATGTATTCATTGTTTTTACAAGACAGGGTTTCTCTGTAGCTCTGGCTGTCTTGGAACTAGCTCTGCAGACCAGGCTGGCCTTGAACTCACAGAGATCTTCCTGCCTCTGCCTCTCAAGTGCTAGGATTAAAGGTGTGCATCACCACACCCTGCTGGGGAAGGGTTTTATAATGGCAAATATGTAAATCCGAGAGAGACTTTCCCATCTTTTCAGATCCAGGCCTTTGGGAATGTGACTGGAGTGGCCTTAGTGTTGTTGACATACATGCTTTAGGAATACAGAGCTTCTAAAGTGTAGCCCCCAAAGTCTTCTGATGGCAACGACAAGTTTAGATGCCTTAGACCTAGGCGTCGCTCCAAAGTATATTGTATCTTTTAAATTATGTTAAGAAGACATATGAGTGGCAAGCAAAACCACAGAAAGGAGCTCAACATCACTAATCTTTAGAGAAGTGCCGACAAAGCCGTAATAGACCCACCTCAAACTCATTAGGGTGCCTACTATCAAGAGAACAAAAATTAACAAACATTGGTGAGGTGTGAAGAAATCAGAAATTCATATTAGAGCCAGGTGGTGGTGGCGCACCCCTTTAATCCCAGCACTTGGGAGGCAGAGGCAGGTGGATCTCTGTGAGTTTAAGGCCAGCCTGGTCTACAAGAGCTAGTTCCAGGACAGGCTCCAAAGCTACAGAGAAACCCTGTCTCAAAAAACAAAAACAAAACAAATAAACAATCCCCGCCCAGAAAAGAAATTCATTGTTGGAGAGAATGAAAAATGGTACAGCCATAGCGGAAAACAATGCCAGGACAAAACAGAACCCCATGTGATCCAGAACCCTTACTCGTGGTAGACAGACGGCCCACAGAATGAAAGCAAGAACCGGAGGAGATATCTGTACCCGTGTGAGTGTCAGCACAATTTACCGTGGCCCAAGGGCGAAGACAACGCAAGTCCACACACATTGGCAGACAAACAGATACCACGTGGTATGTACATTTTAGTACGACTCAGCTTAACATTTAGGAAGGGCCTTTGGATGCGTGCTACATGGATTAAACATGACGGCTATGCTAAGTGAAAATATACCAATTATATAAAGACAAATATTATGTATGAAGTACCTAAAGTGGCCAACTTTATAGACAGAGGTAAGCAGTGGTTTCCAGGACTATGGGCAGGGAGACAAGGGAGTCGTCTTTTAATGAGTACAGAGTATCCTGTTGGCAAGATGAAGAGGCCTGGAGACAGTCGCACAAGATATGAATATGTGAACGCCACCAAACTGTGTGCTTTCAAATGGCTAATACGCTGAGTGTTGGGGGTTGGAGCGATGGCTCAGGGTTAAGAGCAGGCTCGTTTGGAAGGCCAGGGTTGCATTCCTAGCATCCACACAGTATCTCGCAAATGTTTATACCTTAAGATTCCGGGGGACTGGACACCCTCTTCTGTAAACTAGGAATAAAACCGTCCTTCACTTGTCTCAGAGGTTCATTGTACAGACTGCGTAAGGTACAAGTCACACCCAGATCAACGCAGCACGTGCTAATGAACTCTTATGTACTTAGAGAGGGACTCTCTGCTTCCTAGGCACTAGGCTATTGTTCATATTTATTTATTTTTGCCAGGAGAAACGTGAAACAACTCCCTCAAGTTGGAAAGCCAGGACGTGGTCACGATAGGATTCACAGTCAAGCCACCTTGCTCACAGCCTATGTCCGTAGCCACCGGCTTGCACAGGCTTTTCACACAGCGCTCTTTGATGCCTTTTGACATTTAAATTGGGTTTCATGTCTGAAAGTGGAAAAAACCACCAGTGAGTGGAGAATGGGGTCAACCTTTTCAGGAGTGATAGCAGAAGTGGAAATGCCTCTAAAATGGGTTAAGGTTTCACATAAGCCTCCTCGGGGATCTGTCCCACAAGAACAAGGTGTGGCTGTGAGTCACGAGTTAACTATGAGTATAGAGTCCAGCATAGCTCATCTCTTATCCTTGCTTTGGGTCCCCTGTTGGACTGCAGTGGGGGAAGCAGACCCAGAGATGGTAGGCAGGCAGGAGGTGTGACTTACCGGCCGGGGCAGACTGTACTGGTACATTTCTGGGCGGTAGGTGGGCACCCACTGCACTCCAGCCCTGGGCCGCGTCATGGTCCCTGGAGCGCTGGTCACCACCTCTGAGTACGGCAGGTGCTGCGTAGAGCCGTAGGCCTCCGGGTGCCGGCTTTGGCTCGCGTGGCCGGCGGATGCCAGGCTGAAGGCCTCCTCCAGAAGCATGTGCATCTGCTGCCGGACTTCGTCGATGGAAGGCTGCGAGCTCAGCGTGGAGGTCTCTGAGTGGCCCTTCACCTGCCGCGCCCTGCCGTAGCCCCGGGGCTCATGGACTCTGTCGACATTGGTTTCCTCTATGATCTCGGGCTCAGTCTGCGGGATCAAACAAAGCCCAGCGATTTATTAATGATCATTGTCTGGGAAGTGAGTTTTCTGAAGGCCAGCAAATCTAACTGTTAAGATTTTGCCTAAAAGGAAGTTTCTGTATAATGCAGAGAAGATTTGGAATTGAAGTTCAATGCCTCAGGGTCTTTAAGTCAAGTTCCACTGTAAAAAAGAAACTGAGGCCAGAGCAGTTAAATCATTTGCTCAAAGTCGCCTGGAGTGGCGTGTTGCCCTGGGCATATCCCACTGTGCAGTATGAACTCATCAATGCTGTTTGCTACCCACACATGGTCTTCCTTCCCACATCTTCCATCTCCCTAATATATAATGATGCTTAATGCCAGATTACTCCCAGGTGAGAGATTAATGGCACCGAGGTGAGCGGAGCTACGCATCTGCAGTCAGAAGAGAGAATATGTCCTTCTGTGAATTTACAGTGTGCGTTAGGCAGGGCACCTCTCTGAGTTAGGTTAGAGAGGGATAGCACTACCTTTGCTCCTGCTGCCTGACATCTGCCACCATGTTGCCCAGCAGAAGTTAACTCTTGAGTCTTACCACAGGGTTTCCACCCTGCTCAGGGGCTTCCTTTACCCTCAGTGTCTGGTGTCAGGGCCCACGACCATCAAAGACTCTTGGCCTGCCCCAGTTCTCAGTTGCCTTTCAGTCTTTCCACAGATGGAAACAAGGTTAGCTCCCACCCACTCCCGCTTATCCTGGACACGCTTGTATTTGCTTAATGTCTGTCTTGCCTCCCTGAACCCACGGCACATCTGTTTCTCACGAGGTCACCATAAGGCACTTGTCATTCAATAATATATTTTTAAATATATTTATTTATTTATTATGTATACAATATTCTGTCTGTGTGTATGTCTGCAGGCTAGAAGAGGGCACCAGACCCCATTACAGATGGTTGTGAGCCACCATGTGGTTGCCGGGAATTGAACTCAGGACCTTTGGAAGAGCAGGCAATGCTCTTAACCACTGAGCCACCTCTCCAGCCCCATTCAATAATATTTTGAGACTTGCTCTGGCTTTAGAAGTTCCATCCAGTTCCCCATGGGGTGTGTCTGAAGTTAAGATGGAAGGTCCGCTTTCTTTATCACAATTCCTATGCTAATGATCTGCATGACACACAGGCAAGCTGCGAGGACTCCCTGGGACTCAGGATGCTGCTCTCCGTAGTTCAACTGAACTACTGTCTGGCATTTACCATCTGCCCTGGAAAGTTTTATGTCACCTTCACACAAGCTAGAGACATCTGAAAGAAGGGAACATCAATTGAGAAAATGTCTCCATGAGATCCAGCTGCAAGGCATTTTCTTAATTAGTGATTGGCGGGGGAGGACCCAGCCCTTTGTGGGTGGTGTCATCCCTGGGCTGGTCACCCCTGGTTCTACAAGAAAGCAGGTTGAGCAAGCTATGAGAGCAAGCCAGCCAGCAGCACCCCTCCATAGCTTCTGCATCAGCTCTTGCCTCCGGGATCCTACCCTGCTTGAGTTCCTGTCCTGACTTCCTTCAATCATGAAAAGCGCTGTGGAAGTATAAGCCGAATAAACCCTTTCCTCCCCACGTTTTGTTGATCATAACGTTTCCTCATAGCAATACAATCCTTAACTAAGACACCGACTCTTAAACTCCAGCAGCCCTAGGAAGCACCACATCCCTCCGAACACCAGTCCCTGGAACCATCTGATATCCACTCAGGAAGGACTACCTTCCATGCCCTCTGCTTGCAGCATAAGTCATAGATTTCTTTTCCTCATGGGACAATTGCTGTTTTCAGTGCTTAGTTGTAGCGATAAGAGCGGCAGGGCTGCATCCCCGGCACCCGGCCACCCACATGGCTAGCTTATGCCCGAAATAATTACACAGAAACTGTATTTTTTTAAACACTGCCTGGCCCGGCTAGTTCCAGCCTCTTATTGGCTAGCTCTTACATATTGTTCTAACCCATTTCTATTATTCTGTGTAGCCCACGAGCTGGCTTACCAGAGAGGATCTTAACCTGCGTCTGTCTGGAGTGGGAGAATCATGGCAACTCCTCCACTAAGCTTCTTTTTCCCAGCATTCTCTTCTGTCTACTCCGCCTACCTAATTTTCTGTCCTATGAGGGCCGAGGCAGTTTCTTTATTATTAACCAATGAAAGCAACAGATAAGATACAAAACCCACCTCCATCACTTAGTTGTTTTTTAGGCTTCATTATGAATACACCAATTAATAAAACTGTGACCTGGCCCTGAAGGAGTACCCTACAGGAGAGACAAATAACAACAGTAATGATATCAACTGTCAGTGATGAGTGGCTTACAGGCCAGGCACTGGTCTCTGAACTTTGTATGCATTGACTCGTCTCACTCTTACAATAACCCATGTAATATTAATGAGTATAATTATTTTTAATGTATAGATGAGCAAATCGAGGCATTGAAAAGTCAAACAGACAGCCCTTATCTATTGTACGTATACAAATAGATCTCTTACCACCTGGTAGGTGTGTGTTCTGACCAAAGCCAGAATAGACTTCTGAGACAAGGACAGAGATACAGTAATTACTAAAATTATCTCAGAGAGCATAGGACAAAAGCATCAGTATATAAACAAAAGTGCTTAGCAGTAAACCCGGCAATAAGCAGTTAATGAATACCACTTGCTCCTCAGTGGATGGACCACTCCTCTGGGGCTCCATCTTTATCTAATGAGTTATGACAACCATGTCCCTCAGTTCAGGGCTGCATGTCTAAAGTCACTGATTGGCTGCTAAGTGAAAGAAATCCACAAAGTACTCACATATGCTGGCCCTGTGAGGAGTCTACCATATGTGTTACCTTGCTTAGCCTCACAGGGACATGCGACAGTTGTGCCCAGTTTCAGATGAGGGAGACCATGACCACTGCCTTACTTGGTAGGGTAGTTTGGATGTAATTGGCCCCAATAATCTCATAAAAAGTGGCATTATTAGGAGGTGTGGCTTTGTTGGAGTAGGTATGACCTTGTTGGAGGAAGTGTGTCACTGTGGGACAGGGTTTGAGGTTTCCTATGCTCAGGATACTGCCCAGTGTCTCAGTTGACTTCCGGTTGCCTGCAAGATGTAGGACTCTCAGCTATTCCTCCAGCACTACATCTGGCTGTATGCTGCCATGCTCCCTGCCATGCTGATAATGGGCTGAACCTCTGAAACTGTAAGTGAGCCTCTTAAATTAAATGTTTTCCTTATAAGAGTTGCCATGGTCATGGTGTCCTTTCATAGCATAGAAACCTTAACTAAGACACCCGGTCCTTGCCTCTTCCCTTCACTTATGATCACTTATGAAGCTTATGCTTTGAGATACAGAAGTAAAGTCTTCCTATATTGGTTGATGGCTGGCTCAAGTCCAGTGTCTGTCTGGAGCCAAATTTGGGATAAAGAATGTATTTTAAGGGGCTGGAGAGATGGCTCAGAGGTTAAGAGCACTGACTGCTTTCCAGAGGACCTGAGTTCAATTCCCAGCGACCACGTGGTGGCTCACAACCATCTGTAATGAGACTGGTGCCCTCATATGGCTAGCAAGAAGATAGACAGAACACTATATACACAATAAATAAAAAAACTTAAAAAAGAATGTATTTTAACTTGAAAGTTAGCATATTTGCTTCTCAACTTCATATTGAAAAAAATCCCAAGAAGCTATTTTTATACGTTAATCAAGATATACTCCAACAGAAATTTTAAAAATAGAAAAAATGATCAAGGAATGACTAATCATAATAATAAAATAGAACACAGAGATGATCCAAAGAAAGAAAATTAAAATCCATTGTAATTCAACTGCTAGAATAACTACAGCTAACATTGTGACCATCATGCAAGCCCTTCCAGAAGTTTCTATGCATATGAAAGAGGACACAAATCATGAATGCTGGAATACTTTCAACATATTGCTCATGCCCAACACGTCCAACCCTCAACCCCAGTCAGAATACATAATGACACATTGACCATGACAGCTGCATCCCTTCTGGAGAGGGTCCATGCTTTGACATCAAATTCTCTGACTTTTGTGATAGAGAATAGGAAATGGGGCAGCAAACTAGAGAAAGGAGGGGTGTGGATCATAACGTTTTATTTGTTTGTTTTTGAGACAGGGTTTCTCTGTGTGGCCCTGGCTGTCCTGAAACTAGCTTTATAGACCATGCTGGCCTCAAATTCACAAAGATCCGCCTGCCTCTGCCTCCCGAGTGCTAGGATTAAAGGTGTGCACCACAACTGCCCAGTTGGATTGTAGGGTTTTAAAAGTAGGATTTCTTTTTCTAGAGAAGAGCAAAACCAGCCATGGTATATGAAGGAGAGAAGTTGGGGGAACCTAAAAAGGACCACAGTCTTAGGGTTTTATTGCTATTATAAAACGTCATGACCAATGATGTGGGAGTGTCATATATCAATCTGTTGATTTCATTGGTTAAGTTATAATAAACCAGCTGCTTGGCCTCATGGCTTGGAACATAGATGGGAGGAGTAAACAGAATAGAATTCTGGGCGGAAGAGGAAGTGAGGTCAGACTCTGCTCTGCTCTCCGGATCACAGACGCCATCGGATCACAGACGCCATGCTCAGCTCTCCCGGGTAGTCGCGATAGCTCTGCTCTCTGAGGCACACACGATGAAGATGGATGTAGGCTAGAATCTTCCCGGTAAGCGCACCTTGGGGTGCTTACACACATTATTAGAAATGGGCTAGTCCAGGTGCGAGAATTAGCCTGTAAGGGCTAGAGTTCATGGGCCAAGCAGTTCTTTAAATGAATACAGTTTGTGTGTTGTTATTTCGGGCGTGAGCTAGCCAAGCGGCCGGGGTGTTGGGGATGCAGCCCCACCGCTCTTATTTCAACAGACCAAAATCAAACTACGGAAGAAAGGGTTTTGTTTGTCTTATTCTTTATGTTACAGTCCGCTATTGAAGGAAGTCAGGCCAGGCTTGCAAGGCAGGAACCTGGAAGCAGGAACTGAAGCAGAGGAGGAGTGCTGTTTACTGGCTTGCTCTCCATGGATTTCTCAGCCTTCTTTCTTAGACAACTCAGGACCATTTGCCCAGGGCTGGCTCCTCCCATGGTAAGCTGGCCCCTTCCACTTATCTATCACCACTTAAGAAAATACTAAATAGAATTGCCTATAGGTCAATCTCTTAGAGATTTTCTCAGTTGAGGACCCTTTTCCCAGATGACTAGTTGTGTCAACCTGACATACACTAACCAGCATAACCACCTAGAATGATATCACACGCATGAAACAAATGAGTATACGATTGGAGATATTTACAAATTATTATTGTTAGCATAGTTCTTTGGTTTAGGTACTCTTTCAGAATGAACTGTCTGGATTATGATTTTTAGAAAAAGAAAATAAACATACACACATATATGTAAACATGGATGTAAACATAAAGTTTTAAAAGTTGATTTAATTTTTATTTACGTGTATGTGTGTGTGTATGTCTATGTGAGGATATAAGACGCATACAGGTGCCTTAGAAGTCAGAAAAAGGTGTTAGATCACCTGGAAACAGAGTGTGCAAGTGATTGTAAGTCACCTGATGTGGGTGCAGGAAGAACATTTTCTGAACTGCTGAGCCATCTCTCCAGCCCCCATGTAAGGCTTTAAAAAAATACACATTCATATGTTTATTATATATAAATGCTATACATAAATTCTCTGTCAATAAACATGCACTCATAAAGAATAACATTAAATAGTTTAATGCCATATTATATGGAGTTTTAAGATCACAGTGAACGGCCAGGCAGTGGTAGCACACACCTTTAATTCCAGCACTTGGGAGGCAGAGCCAGGAGAATATCTGTGAGTTCAAGGCCAGCCTGGACTACAAGAACTAGTTCCGGGATAGGCTCCAATTTCGAGAATTTCTGTCTCAAAAAACAAAAACGAAAACAAACAAACAAACAAAATGTTAAAGTGAACGGCCCACTGTTTTAAATGGTCTTTTGATATCTCACTATATAAAGCAAGCAGTAAAAGATACCCTTGTAATTAAACTTTGTATATGGCCATGATTTTATCCATAGGTTAAATTTAAACAAGTCTAGAGAATATGCTTATGTTTAAGGTTGGGGTAGTTATGGGGTAGCTATGGAATTTTATATGGTATATCACAACCCATAGAAGAAACTGAAACCATTCTTTCTCCCCTGATCACAGGGGACACTGGTCTTGCACTTACGGTGCCCCACAGGACAAGCACCTACCGTTCTGATCATGTTATTTTCTTTCTTCCAAATTTCTTAAAGAATTTATTTACTTTATTATTTTATGTGTATGAGTATTTTGCCTATACGTATGTATATGTGCTGTGTTCATGCCTAGAACCTACAAAGATCAGGAGTTGGACCCACTGGGACTGGAGTTATAAACAGTTGTGAGCTCCCATGTGGGTCCCCTGCAAGAGCAAAAAGTACTTACCACTGAGCCAACTTTCCAGTCCTCCATGTTGTTTTCCAAAGAGCAAGCCAGTCCCACACACCAAGGCTGCCTACACAGTGGCTAAGAATCTATTTGACCTCAGTTTCTTTTGAAATCCGTGAGAACAAAGTTGAGGGACACTGTAGCTCTGCTAGGGACCCCGCAGAGTTTCTGGAAACTATTTCATAAACTTAGTCCTACTGTTTGGTTTGGGGGAACATTTGTAGCCCTAAGTCTTCAAAAATAAATTAAAAACAGTTTTTTGAAAAAAAATACACTAATGATAAGACAAGTTTTCGACTAGCAGGAAATACTAGGGTCTGTGTTCAAGATATACAAATAACTTCTACAAATGAATAAGAGACTTCCAATTTAAACATGATATGATATGCTTAATAGGTATCTCAATGAAAGGCATTATCAAAATGCCCAACGAACACATACATCATCAGAAGCTGAGAAAATTATGTCACTTCAAATTTGGTAGAATGAGAGAAATAAAATAGTCTAATAAAGGCAAATGCTGATGAGTTAGAGGACTAGGACCGAATAATCATGGCTATGAGAGGGAAAAGATCTCCATGCCTTAGAAGTCTGACTGTAGTATACGAAAGAGTCAGACCTAAATACCCACCCTCTGAGATGTATGAGAACACATGCTCATGACGTAGCTAACTTCTTAGAGGAATTTTCATACTAGCTCTGAAGTGCAAACAACCCAAATATCTCACAGTAGGACGATGGATAAGCAAATAGCATTGGATTTATGTCATAGAATAGTAATAGAAAAGAACAAGATACGGACACTGCAAAGATAGGCAGATCTTGAGGGGAAGAAGTCAGACACAGAGTATGACTGAAGAGTTCATGTATCCGAGTTCAGAAAGAAGAAGGGCTCTGGTGGTAGACATCAGAAAGGTGAGGCAGTGGGAATACCTGCAGTGGTATTCCCCAGGACCTCAGGATGATGTGATCCTGTTTGGGGAGTCTTTCAGAGTGGTGATCAAGGTAAAATGACGTCATTTGTGTGGGCCCTAAACCAACACTACAGATGTCCTTCCTAGGGGGACATTTGGACACAGACATCTACAGAGGGAAGACAGCATGACACTCAGCAGGACTTCCATCTGCACACCAAGGCGACTAATCCTGCCCACACCTTGACCTAAGACGTCTGGTCCCTAGGACTCTGAGGAAGTACACTTCTATTGTTGACGCCACTTTGTGCTCTAGCAAACCAAGACGTGACCTTGTGGCTGAAGTCCCAATTGCTCTCACAAGGTCCCAAAGGCCACGGTAAGAAGGTTGGGTTATCTTCAAAGGACAATTGCAAACACCTAGAGACTTCTAAGTAGGAGGGAAACGTGGCTGGAATTGATGGGAAGTTACTTAGGAGGCTCTTGCAATAGTCCAGGCAAGAAGAGATGGCAGGAGTTTGATGAGGGTACTCATTGGCAAAGACAGCGTGGGGGACTTCAAGACATATTCCAGAAAAGGAGCAACAGGACTTGATGGGTTAGGAGTGGGAGAAATGGGAGGAGAGGATGGAATCAGGCTGAGCTTTTTCCAAGAGGACTCACACTATTCATGCATTGATGTTCCCCGAGCTTCCCAAGTCTGTGTCTTCCCGTAGGCCTTTCCACTTGCTGTCTATTGCCGGGAACGCTTTTCCCCAGGGCTAATGTGTGTGGCTCTCTGATTTGAGATCCTTGCTCGGAAGTGACTGTCCCATAGACCTTTCCCTTAGCTAAGATATTAAGGACAGTCCCTGCTTCTTGGCTCTCCAGTGTCTGTTTGGCACACCCCGTCCATCTTTGTGCTTTTGATTCTATTCTCCTACTGGATTGCAAGGTCCTGGAGGGCAGGAACTTGCCGTGCTCCCTGCTGAGTTCCCAAATGGCACACGTTGTAAAATCCTGGAGAACATCTGTCTGAAAGGTATTTCCATGGCTCTAGAAGAACTAGGCGGCCATATTTTAAATGGGGCTGAAGGACCTTTAAGAGCAAGTACTCTAGAATCCCAGTTACAGGCTCCAAAGTAGAGGAATGTCTTACAGGCCTCTCTTTCCACACTTGCCTTCACCCTGACATTGCCTTTAGAATACAAAAGTTTGAAAAGCCCCTCTGCTTGTCTGCTTGCTGTTAATCATAGCCCCACCCTGCCAGGAGAACAGTCTCTGCATATTCCGCATCCACCTGGCAAGGGCTCAGGAGCAGGCTGGAGGTGATGGTTGCTAAGATGGGCGCAGACATGACAAATAGATCTGGCTTGCTGTCTCTTTCCCTTACGACTAATCACGGTCCTGGGGCTCACACAAAACAGTGCAGCCCACCTCTCCCTATTGCTTTGGATCTCATAGGCCCACATGCTGCCTGCCTCGCCGGAAGCAGGGATATATTTAGCAAGCTACTACTGGAAAGCAAACTTCAGGGGCTTTGTGGGATGCTGGCGCAGAAGTGGAGAGGCCTTTACAGCCACTTCCTTTTGAGCCCACGTCTCGAACGGGTCTCTACCAGTAAAGCAAGACTGGCCCTTGTCAGCACAGGCTGGGGTCCAAAAAAGGGTTTGCCTGCAAAATTTCTCATTGTCTTCTAGTGACCCACTGCCATTATATAGGCCACAGGGTGAGAAGAAGACAGTGTGGTTTCTGTGTTCTGGGTGAGCTGAAGAGACAGGATGGAATATCTTCATTGAGTATTTTGTTTTGCTTTGTTTTTGTTTTTCAAAATGGAGTTTCTTTGTGTAACTTTGGAGCTTGTCCTGGAACTCACTCTGTAGAGCGGGCTGGCCTTGAACTCACAGAGATCTGCCTGTCCCTGCCTCCTGAGTGCTGGGATTAAAGGCGTGCGCCACCACCGCCCAGCTTCTATTAATTCATTGAGTTTTAATCTTCCAAGGAGTGAAAGCTGAGACCACGTAGACTGGACCGTGAGAGACAAAGGCACCCCACGTCTTCACTGTCGTTCCTGCTCCTAAGCAAACCTCTCTAATGTGCAGCAGAAGCCTGAGGGGGCAGGCGCCAGTGTTTCTGTCCCACAGCCTGCTGTCCTTCGTGTAGGGCGGGAGTTTAGTCCTGAGCAGGTTAACATATCCCAGTGTGACCTCAGAGGTCACCTTTGGGGGCGTGGCCATGTGCTGGAGTGAGTGATAGGAAAAGGTCCCAGGAATCCATCACCAAACCCATCTCCAGTCCCGTCACACCCAGAGAGGTTCCCTTTGGGTAGTATTAGTCCTTTCCTTGGCGAAGCACACATTTCACTGAAGATGGGAGGCGTCTCTAGGGCTGAGATCGAAAGGGGGCTGAAGACAGAGCAGCACTCACTCACTGGTGCAGTCTGAAAGCCATGGGAACCACTGCCACCTGCCACCTCCTCCACACAGCTCCACCAGCCTTCGCCCAGGGCCCCGGCACGCGCATTCCCATTTTATACATGGGACATGAAAGCACAGACAGGTGGAGCCACTATCCACAATTCCACACACACACACACACAGCTAGGCTATAGTTCAGTGCCAGAATCTGTGAGCACAGTTCCTACATCCCTTGTGAACTTGAATGAGAGTAATTTATAAGCCACAGTCACCTGATTAAAACTAACTGTTTCAAAAGGAGTCAGTCTGAAAGCCTCATGGAGAGCTGTTTTGTTTTGTACTTTGACATGAATCCCCTTGGCTGAGCTGTGCTACAGGCCAGGGAGGTCTTCTCCCGTGAGTCAGCACGGTTTCATAGCTGATGGACTGTTCCCACATCTCCCTGATACCTTCTTTTTCCCTCTTCAGCCTTGTGAAAGCCAGGCAGCTGTACACAATCTCTTTGACATCACCTCTTTGAAATCCACCTCAGATGCATGTACTTCCAACTGAGCTTGGACTTCCCAAGCCCACAGTGAGCATCTGAGGTACCACTCTGGTTCCCCACCCTGGTATCACCCCAGGCTGGCTGTTTCTTGCGTGGCAACCCAAAGAGGAGAGACTGACAGGGAACAATCACACGGAGAAGTGTGCTGGCCTTCCTTAGAGAGGAGCCTTCCTCAAGCAGCGGGTACTATGACAGCCTTGGCATCTGTCCCCTCCTTCCTGTATTTTATTTGGTTTGCGGCTGTGATGAAACACTGACCAAAAGCACCTTGGGGAGGGAAGGGTTTATCTCCTCCTACACTCCCAGATCACAGTCCATCACTGAGGGAAGTCAGAGCAGGGCTCAAGGTAGGAACCTGGAGGCAGGACCTGCAGCAGAGACTTTGGAGCAGTGCTGTTTACTGGCTGGCTCAGCCTGCTTTCTTATAGAACCCAGGGCCACCTCCTACAGTGGGCAGGGCCTTCCCACATCAATCATTAACCAAGAAAATGCCCCACAGACCTGCCCACAGCTTATCTGATGGAAGCAATTCCTCAACTGAGGGTCCCTCTTCCCGGGTGACTTTGGTTTGTGACAAACCAAACCAGCATACCCTGGGGATCTGGGTGGGACAAAACCTCTGTCAGGTGTTTGGCTAGGTCTGGCTGGGGTAAATCAGTTAGTGTTGGCTCTTGCTGTCTGCATGGTTGGCACAGAACTGACTGGGCATCCACTTTATGGTGGCCCAGTCGCAGTAAAAATTATAAACTTTGTTTCATAATTGGGAAAGGACTTTTCTGCAGTCCTGGTCAATGCAAGGTGCAGTTGTGACAGCTGGGACTGATGCAGTCACTTGTTAGAGAGAAGCAAGCCCATGCCTCAGGGGACACGGCCCTGTATAACGTGGAGGGATGAACTGACATATCAATCAATCTGTCCCTGGACTTATGTAACCAATGCATCCCCCATTGTTTTAAAACAGTTTGAGTTGCATTGTGTTTCCCCGCTGTTCTTAGCCAGAGAATCTGAACTGATAACCACCACTCACTACAGGCAGTGGTGAGCATGCGCAAGCATGGGTTTACAGCTTCCACAGGGCTTGTGTGGGTCAGCGGTGTAAATGCGCCCACTTTGTGAATCTCAGCCCAGGAGTCACCTCTTCTGGTTGACGCCCTTGTTTGTTCATTTGCTCAACAAATAAAGACACTGCACCTACTGCATGCCAGCAGCTCCTATCCCGAGTGCTGAGGTTTCAGGAATGAATAAAACATGATTTCTGTCCTTGAAGAGTCAAATGGAGAAATAATACAAATAGGTCAACAAGCGGGGGAAGCTGGGGGTGGGGGAGAGTTAGGGACTGTGGGCTGAGAACTAGGCATTACTGGAACAACAACAACAAAATGGGCATCCAAGCCAGACCCATAGACAGGCATGGGGGGTTGGAAAAGATTGTGGGCAAGATGACATTTAAAGTAAGCTCTGAAAGCATTGTCTACGTCAGTGTCTTTACCTGGAGGGGTATGTAGAACAATGTCTTGAGGTATTTTTGGTTGTCATGACTGGGAGGGGCCACTGGTGGCTACCAGGTAGAGCCGGGGATGCTGTCCAACATAATACAGTGAGAACTACCCAGCCCCAAGTCTTACCTTGGGATGAAGCAGGCAGGAAGATATGCTCTCCACAGGGTGATGAGCACACAATACAGGGAGCAAAGAAATCACATGCTACAACATGCTAGGGGAAGGGCATTTGGGTTGCAACTGATGGGCTGGCTGATGGCGTGGAAGCACCAGCCAGCAGAACATGGCTGACTCAGCCACAGCACAGAAGTCTAGACAGTAGAGATCCAGATTCAAAGCTCTAGGAATTCCAGGAGGATCTGTAGCTAGAGGGAGTGATGTAGACGTCACCCAGTTTGTGGTGGTGAGCCAGAGTGACTAGACTGGGCAGTGGCTGTGGGCCATCCAGGGAAGATCAGACCACCCCACAGTGGCCACAACTCCTAATAGTGCCACTCCCTTTGGAGGCCAATTTCTTTCAAACCACCACAGACTCCCAGAGCCTCACCTGGCTAGGACAGTGGAACTGCACGTATAGGGCTTAGGCACTCATGCCAGCAGAGAAGGTAAAGTCATGCAGAATTAAGCTTTTGAAAAACCCCTTAAACAACCCATGCAGGACTGCATGCACGGCCTTGTGCATAGTCTTATTGAAAGTAGGAAAAAAGGAATTTACATATATAAGATGAACAGAATATCCGTAAAAGATAATATTTTAGCAGTAGGTTTACTTTTTATTTTTCTCTGAGGGCTGTGTTGTTGAATTTGAATCAGTTAAATGCACACAGACTGTAATGGCTTTACCATACTCAATAAGTGTGACGGATGCAGGGCATCCGGGCATAAGCCCCCAATCCCAGGGCTTGGGTTACAGAAGCAGGCCAATCTCTCTGTGAGTTGGAGGGTAGCCTGCTCAGCACAGTGGGTTCCAGGCTAGCCATAACTGTATCATTAGAGATTGTTTCTGTCTCCTCCACAAGAGAGGGAGGGGCAGTGGAAGGGACAGTGAATCCTCAGGAGTGTTCTCACGTGCACAAACAGCAGTGTCATCACGTGTACAAACAGGAGTGTTCTCACGTGTACAACAGGAGTGTTCTCAGGTGTACAAGCAGGAGTGTTCTCACGTGTACAACAGGAGTGTTCTCACGTGTACAAACAGGAGTGTTCTCACGTGGACAAGTGGGTGTTCTCACGTGTACAAACAGGAGTGTTCTCAGGTGTACAAACAGGACTGTTCTCACGTGTACAAACAGGACTGTTCTCATTTGTACAAACAGGACTGTTCTCACGTGTACAAGCAGGAGTGATCTCACGTGTACAACAGGAGTGTTCTCAGGTGTACAAACAGGAATGTTATCACGTGTACAAATAGGACTGTTCTCACGTGTACAAGTAGGAGTGTTCTCACGTG
>NW_026067937.1:5392681-5414386 GCF_014885135.2 Alexandromys fortis | reverse complement strand
TGTTCTCACGTGTACAAGCAGGAGTGTTCTCACGTGTACAACAGGAGTGTTCTCACGTGTACAACAGGAGTGTTCTCAGGTGTACAAGCAGGAGTGTTCTCACATGTACAAACAGGAGTGTTCTCAGGTGTACAAGCAGGAGTGTTCTCAGGTGTACAACAGGAGTGTTCTCAGGTGTACAAGCAGGAGTGTTCTCACGTGTACAAACAGGAGTGTTCTCAGGTGTACAAGCAGGAGTGTTCTCACGTGTACAAGCAGGAGTGTTCTCAGGTGTACAAGCAGGAGTGTTCTCCCGTGTATGCTGACAGACACTGAATGGCTCCCCAAAGGCCCAGGGAGCCACGGGTAGGACAAAGGGCACATAGGCACAGAATAAACTAGAGGACTTGGATTGCTTCTCTGCTTGGCACATCTCCAGCTGCCAGCCTCAGAGGTCAGCCCTTGCCAGGAGCACCCATCCATGGCTGAAGACAGGAGCCTTACCCAAAGGTACCCCATGGCTGGTCTATAAAGCCAAGCTGTTTCTCAAACTCAGCACAACCTTACCGGGCCATCTATGGTCCAGAGGCATCCTCTGAAGCCTGATAGTATTTACACCGTGGTCTGTCTTCTAACTCTGCCCAGCACTGCTTTCTTCCCTTTGACAACAGAGATCATACTGCTTTCAGAGCTACCCTAAGGCCACAGGTCTGAGAGTCCAAGAGAAGCGATGACGCCTAGGTAGGAGCCCAGGATAAGACCAGACAGATCTGAGCACAGGGGTCTGAGGGAGCAAACAGGTGGAAAGATTTGTCAGTTGTCAGTTGGAAGAGAAGGCCTGGGCCTCAGAGCCATGGTTCAAGGTAAAGTCACTAGGTGACTCTGACATCCCTCCTGCTGCCTCACAACCCTGTCAACAAGAATTCTGCTGTGGCCTGTTGCATACCATCAGGGCAGGTCATATTTTATCCCCTTCTGTTTGGAATCGATCATAATAATTATTCCTATTCCTTGGCCTAGGAGACACTGTTCATCTGTAACAAACGGAGCTGGCAGCCCTGTCAGCATGTGGCCACTCGAATAAATACCCACTACACATGAAAAAGTGTACCCAGACCTCATCGGCTGCTGGGGCTGAGCTCTGGGCTGGGGTCATTCTCCACATCTGTATGATAATTAATCTTCATTGTCAACTTGAGTGGATTTAGCATCATCATGGGAATAGAACCCTGAGTGGGTCTATGAGAGAGTTTCCAGAAAGGCTTAACTGAGCAGGGAGGACCTACCCTGAACATAGGTGGCACAGTCCCCAGGGTTAGCGTCCCAGAAGGAACAAAAGGAGAAAGTGAGTTGAGCACCAACACCCACGTCTCTCTGCTCTTGTCTGTGGACACGATGTGCCCAGCTGCCGCCACCTCCTGCCACCATGGTTCATTCCTATCGTGGAGGGGACCCTCAGAGTGAGCCAGAATAAACCTTTCCTTCCTTGGGTCGCTTCTGTCAGAACAATGAGAAAAGTACCTAACGAGGAAGATTGGTAACTAGAGTGGGCCACTGTCGTGATAAACCTAACCACGTTGTCTTTAGACTCTGGAACTGGTTTGCATGGGGAATGTGGAAGAGTTCGCAACTTCTGACTAGAAAAGCCCTAGAATGCTGTAAGCAGAATTTAATGGGCCAGTCTGGTGGGAATGTGGAGGAATCAAATACCCAGAGGAGCAAGAAATGGAGGTCATGGCTCATGTAGGTTCAAAGAGGAACAGGGAAACCACTGGGAACTGGGCTAGGGGCCGTTCATGGCCATTCTGGCAAAGACTCTGGCTGAATTCTTCCCACATTCTGAAAACGTGAGTGAGGCTGAACTGTTGGGAGGAGGAATCTCAAGGCAGCATGTGTCATGGCTACTGCACACTGCTTTGACGAGCCCTACAGGGAGACAACAAATGCAGCAAAAATAAATGAAAACTAGGAATTTGAAGATGCAGACAAGGGGATGTGAAAGCAGTCTGTTAAAGGGTTTGTCCCATGGAAAAAGAACTCAGTGCTCCGAGGCAATGAGAAAGGTGTCCCGGGGGCAGGACTCCCACCCATAACGGGTTCTAGCTCCTGAAAATGCGAATTCATTTGCAAGGAGAGAGGCTCAGCCATGCATGCTGCAGAAGTTCCCGAGTGAAGATGACTGTCCTGTAAACTGTTTGATCAGTCTCAGCCACCAAAGCAAACAGTGACCACTACAGCTGTGGTCCAATGGCCCAGGCTACCTCCTGAGCTGTCAGAAAACCATCAGCAGCATCCACGTGCTACTGGTTCTGCAGGCATGAGATATGCAACGTTAAGGGAGTCACAGAGGCTTACACCAAGATCCTGGGGTGTGTGTGTGTGTGTGTGTGTGTGTAGGTGCCCCTCAAGGTCCTGAGGCTACCACAATGAAGTGTGGAGTGTAGGAGCACCCCCAGGGTGTTGGAGAGACAGCACCATGGGATATCCAGCAAGGCAAGCGGCAGGCACAGACTTGAGTCAGCCCAGGAGGGAATGTGTGTGCCGCAGGAGAGAGGAGCACAAGGATAGGACTACTAAAGTTCTTTGGAGATCAGATGTCAGACAGAGTTGCAGGACTTGATGCTTTCTCTGCTGGGCTTCTGTTTTGTTTTGGTCTGATCGTCTTTGCTTTGCCTCCATTCCCTTCTCTGTTTTCGGAAGAGATGTTTACTCTGTGTATCAGAACTACACTACTTATTTTTATAGGTGCTCACAGTTACAATGTTGCCTTGAGTCTCAGAAGAGACTTTGGACTTTTGAACGTTGTTGAGATGGTTAAAGACCACCAGACTACCTAGTTTGGCCTAGGCATTTTATGTTTTGGGATAAACATGACCTTGTAGGGGCCAAAGGGTGACATGTTTGAGTGTCAAGTAAATAAAAGGCTGTCAACTTGTCTGGTTTAGGGTAACTATGGAAACATAGTTCTTGGTGTGTCTGTGAGGCTTTCCTGGGAAGTTTAACTGATCAGAGAAGACTTATCCCAGATACAGGCAGCACTGTCCTCTGGGCTGAGGTTCTCAATTGAATAAATGGGAGCCAGCAAGCTAAGCGAGCAAAACGCCAGCTCTCTGCTTCTGGGTTGGGCTGCAATGTGATTGGCTACCTCCCTCCTCTCACCATGCCTTCTCCTCCATGATGGACTGTATCCCTTCAGGCTGAGTCAAAGTCAAACTTCCTTCCTTAAGTTGCTTTGGTCTGGTATTTGTCACCGCAGCGGGAACTAGCTGTACCCCTCCCCCTCTTGAAGATGCGTCAGAACATCTTCCTGAAGCATGCCTTGGGAAGGAGGTCTGGTGGCTGTGAGATTGCCTCTTCTGAGATGTGTTAGGAGAGCAGCCAACGTTTACCAATATTTCAAATCACTGCTCACCTTTCAAACTGTGAGCTTGTTGGCCTGCCAGGAATGCCCACCATATACGGATGCCGCTTGGCTTATGATGTGCTTAAATCTCATTAAGTCTCATTATAAGTTGATAATATACCAGCTTAAAAAAAGCATTTAATAAATCTGGTCTCTCAAACGTTATAGCATAGCCCAGTCTACCTTAAACATGCAGACCACTTACACTACACTAGCATGGGCAAACCCATGCAACAGGATAGCTCACGGATATTTATTGATGGGTATTTTGTAAACACACTGAGCACAAAAACACAAACGTAATAGCAACAGGGACCATTATAGAGTATGGTTTGCTCACTGCTGAGATCACATGCTCTCTAGGAGCTGGTTCACTGTGACAGCCAGTATCACTGGGCACATTAGACCACATATGAACCCGGCGAAAGATCAATACCCCAAATCTGAAAAACAAGTTCTTATGAATATGTACTCTTTACCACTCCCACGCAGGAAAAATGTCACAAGGAGAGCCCTCGGGTGTCTGTCGGGAGCCACCCACAGCGCTAGAATATGGAACTTCAGGCAAAGCATTGGAGAGAAATGTAAGAGAATTAGCTTATAATGAGGGCCTGGGAGTTAGATCCCTGCTAGGCAGACAGGTGGGGGAAGGGGCCACAGATAGTAAAGATGGCAAACTTCCAGCTTCTTCTGCACCTTCCTACCTGGGATGAGACAAGGCCTGGTGGCTTGAGCAACCCTGGCCATTTCTTTCCCACAAAGAGAACACAGTTGCCAGTAGATGCTGTCTACAAGTTCAAGGCCCGGCCAGGCCAGGGTTACCCAAAGTTGTGGGCGTATCAGCTTCCCTGTCTTTGTTTAAACTGACCAAATTAAAAGAAGGGGACCTCAACTCCAGCTCCACAGACTCTTAAAATCCCCAGCCCTCAACGAGGGACTGGAGTTCAGCTTCATGGGTCCCTGCTCTTCTTGGCAGAGACCCCTTTTCTGTGGGCCTTGCTGTGTATGTGTTCCTTTTCACCATTAATAGAAGTCAGGTTTCATCTGTTGATTCTGCCTGCTGTGTCTGAGCTCTTGCCTGCTGCTATCTGTTGTGCTCGAAATTCTTCCCCCTGCCTTGTAATTATTTAACTGGCAGAGAAAACACTCAACCCAGACCACAGATAACAATGGCGTTTTTTTTAAAGAGGTTAATATTTATCCTCAAAGCTGTAGGTCAAACAGTCATTTCAGGTGCTCCCCCACTGTCAAAGCTCAGAGTTCTCTCCATTTCTGTGTAGATTTAAACACAAACTAACTTCCAGAAACACATAAGGTGGCTTCTGGGGTAGGGAAAGTCAGTTTTTTGAAGGGTGTAGCCCGTGGTAGGTCAACCATGCTCTAGAGGATGACCCCACATCCATGACTTTATGAGTGGCACAAACTGGTTTGGGAGAAGAAGTTAGGTGGCATTTAGGGGGTAGAGGGTAGATCTGGGAGGAGTTGGGGAAGGGTCAGAGTTTAATATGATAAACGGAGAAAGGAAGGAAGGAAGGAAGGAAGAGAGAGAGAGAGAGAGAAAGAAAGAAAGAAAGAAAGAAAGAAAGAAAGAAAGAAAGAAAGAAAGAGACAGACATACATCAGGGCTGGTAGTATACCTCAGTGGTAGAATAACTGCCTAACTAGCATGTATGAAGCCTTGAGTTACTTACCGAGCATTGCAAAGCAAAGAAACAAACAGCCCCCTATGGGACAAAATAACCAGCTGAGGGGTGCATGTTTAACTCTGGGGGTGATCGTGTTTCTAGTCCTCTAAGAGCAAAGCCTGCTCCATCTGCACACTCTGGGGTAAGCGATTGGGCTGGTATGGGAAGAAGCCATATCAGTTCTCATTCTGCCGCCAGTGAATCATGGTGGGACATTTCTTTTATTCGTGAATTATTATTTTCTAGATAATTTTCAATCAGATATAGTGCAAAAAGATTTTTTTAAATTATGTTTTAAAAATTGTGTGTCTGTGTGTGGTATGTGATGTGAGTGCAGGTTCCTTAGAGGTCAGAGAGGGTGTCCCGTGCTGTGGAGCTGGGGTCACGGGTGGTTGTGTGTCACCAGTGTCGGTGCTGGAAGCCAGCCATCCTCTGCAAAAGCAATACATATTCCCAACTGTTGAGCCATCTTGCCAGCTCAAAAATCAACATTTTAAGTAAAATTTATACTTATAAGTCTAGAGAGATGGTCAGAAGGTAAGAGTACTTGCTGCTCTTGCAGAAGACCGGAGTTCAGTTCCTAGTAGCCACATGGATGGCTCACAATAGCCTATGGCTCTAAGCCCGCTGACTCTGATACCCTCTTCTTGTTTCCATGGGTACCAGCACGTTCAAGCATGCTCATACACAAATATACACGCACACATTCAAATGAATAAACACTAAAACTAAATCATTTTAAAGGAGCTAGGCATGACCGTCTGCACCTGTAACCCCAGGACAGGCGGCAGGGGGTGTGGAGACTCAGGCATGACTGAGGTTGCTGGACAGCCTACATGGCAAACAGTGAGTCCCGAGGTCAGAGAAAGAGAGACTCTGTCTGGGGGGCGGGGGGGGGGAAGGGTGGGTATAGGGTGGAGAGTGATAGCGGAAGACACCTGAAGTCTAACTCTGGCCTCCACACAGGTACACATGGGTGCAAGCACCTATACACGCACAGGTGCGTGCACACTTGCACACACACACATGCACCACACACAGCAAACATGTGCTCTGCACACACACACACACACACACACACACACAAAGACAAAATGTTTTAAAATTTTAGAGGCTTTTCTCCTCTTTCTACATTAGTCTGATATTCTGTTTGCTACCTGCTATACTCATTAGGAGGAATTCAGTTCAAAGCCCAAAGTGGTTTAATTATCTAGCCTGCCTGTTAAGAGTGATTAGTTTAGGACATCTTTTTAAACGTAATTCATCCTTTTATCATGAGTGTGTACTCTTCGAGAATGACTACTAATTAGGTCACAGTCACTCAGTGTCCTGGCTGATGGAGTGAAGAGGAAGTTCAGAATTGTTGCTGCAAAACATGGCAGTTCCAAACTCTCGGGAGGCTCTCTCTGCTGCAGATCCAACAGCCCTCGCTATATGGGGAATTTTTCATTTAATATTTACTTATTTTTAGATTGTTTTCATACAATAGATATTGTTCATGCTCTTCCTCTGCTGCAGCACCGCAAAGGTCCTCCCTACCTCCCTATCTATCCAACTTCATTCTCTTCTCTTTTTTATTCTCTCTCTTTCAAAAACCCCCCACCAAGAATGAACATCAAACAAATAAAAACTAATACAACAAAAATTATCAAAAAGAAACAAAAAGCACACACAGAAACACATGCAGTCCATTTGTCTTGTCACCTGCTCCTGAGCATGAAACCTGCCTGAGTGTGACTGATTTCCCCAGGCCAGGCCATTGGAGAACGCTGATTTCCCCTTCCCTGGCAGGTATCAATTGCACATAGCTTCTTGGTTAGGGTGGGACTGTGTCTGCTTCCCCTTCCTAGGGCTGAGATTTCATCTGGCTGGAACCTGTGCAGGTCTGATGCAGGCATCATTGTCTCTGTGAATTCATATGTGGATCAGTCCTGCTGTGTCTGGAAGACGCTGTTTCCTTGGAGTCACCCACCAGCTCTGGGCCTTGTGATTTTCCACCTCCTCTCCTGGATAGATCCCTAAGCCTTGAGGGGAGGGGTCGATAAAGACATTCTGTTTATGCTGAGCGCTCCAAAGACTCTCACTCTCTGCACATTGTCCGCTTGTGGGTTTCTGTGTTAACTGCAACTTTCTGCGAGAAGTTTCTCTGATGTGGGTTAAGTGATGCTGTAATCTGCATCCTAGCCTAGCGTGGCAGCTGTTGGTCCCTAGGACAGAACAGCTCTGTGGGTCAGCGAGAGTCACAGATGACTGGAGATGTCCTCGAAGGACGGTCTGAAAGGGGCAGTGAAGAGAAACTAGGGGGGCCCTGGGGCCAAGCCAAGAGGCCAAGCCCTGAGGGGATGGATGGAGGTGGGCTGGAAGGAGGCTATGGGGATTTTGAAACAACCCAGGCTGCCTTCCATCCTGTGGCTAAGATTTGCTTGTGCAGCACACTATCCCTGCTCATTTGGGTATTTATTCATTTATTTTTATATGCAGGCTTTTCCTTTGGGATTGTAAAGTAGTCAACGTTGGGTAAAATGAAAATTAAATCAATTTCCCTGAGTTTTTTTGTTTCCACAGCATTGAGTTTCCTTAACCTAGCAGAAAGGACTAAACATTTTGGCCTGGTTTGAGATCTCCAGACCCAGGAGGCAGAATGGCACATTTCCAACCTTGTGACAGGTTTTCCTTTGCCAGGAGAGCCTTGACACTCTTGGAAACGGATGTATTGCTTGTCACTACTACTCACTTCTTCCTCTTCTTTATTTTATTTTTGGTTTTTCGAGAAAGCGTTTCTCTGTGGCTTTGGAGTCTGTCCTGGAACTAGCTCTTGTAGACCAGGCTGGCCTCGAACTCATGGAGATCCGCCTGTCTCTGCCTCCCAAGTGCTGGGATTAAAGGTGTGTGTCACCACCGCCTGGCTCTTCCTTTTCTTTATTTGCTGATCTTTTTATCTACATGTAAGCTCTTCTACACAAGGATTCCTCTGAGACATGACATCTTACCTACCACAGAGGTTCAGAAATACAGGACACTGTACAGCAGGAAGGGGGTACTGGTTATTGAGAGTTCACGTTGCATGTTGTCTAAGAGCATGAGCCCTGCAAGTCAGACAAACCATGGATCTAGTCTGAGACCCAGTTTCCTCTTCTGTGCCAGGGGTATAATGATGGGAAACCATGAACATTAGCTATATAGCCCACATAAATCGAGCAGAATAGGACTTGGTCTGTACTGTGCAGTCGAGAAAGGCTGGCTACTTTTCATGAAAAGTGAAGAGGCTCAGGAAGAGACCAGAGAGTCCTTAGTCTGTATTCTAAAGTCTTAGAATTATTTCCTATGTGAGCATTTTTACATGTTTTAAAAATAACAGGTATTTCTCAAAGAAAAGTATACACACACATGAAAACACATGTACATATTCGCACACATAAAGATGAACAATCTATTATTCTAGGTAGTTCACTGACCTGACCTTCTGAAGCTTAAAGTTATGCTACATGGCTAAAAATGTGTTGTGTTCTTTCAAGATAAGTAGGGAAACTTCTGGCCTATTTCCTCGTAACTGTAAAAGTGTCCCTGCCCAACTCTTACAAGAAACCTATTCATTGTTATCTTGGATAAAGAGCCTAGCATGTCTCGGGTTTGAGAGGAAGAAAATGTCTCTTAAACTAAGAAAGTTCTATGATGCTCTTGGCCTCTTGACAGGGGTGGAAGGTTGAAAACTGAAAACTTAGGCTGATTTTTCTAAAGCCAGGCTCTCATTTGCTTGTTTATTTATTGTGTGCAGATGTGGGAGGTAACGTGTGTGTGTGGTATGTGTGGGGATGTGTGTGTAGCTGTGTGTTGGAATGCATATGGCATGCACATGTGTGTATGCCTGTGGAGGCCCGAGGTTGATGTGGGGAGTTCTTCTCTGTTACTCTTCCACCTTCTTCATCGAGACAGGGTCTCAGTCAAACTCAGAGCTCACTGACACGGCAAGTCTTGCTAGCCAGCTTGCTTTGGGGACCCTTTGTCTCTGGTTCCCGAATCACTAGCTGCCATGTCTATCTGGCATGCACATGGCTTCTGGGCTTTGAACTTCCGTCTTCCCAGTTGTGTGGAGAGTCCTTTCTCAGGTTACGTCACCTCAGTTTTTGAGACAGGGTCTCTCATTGAATCTTAAGCGCATCTTTTCTGTTAGGCTGGCCAGCCACTGACCTCCGGGGCTGAGGTCACAGGCATTTGTAGCCGAGCTTGATTTTAACACAGGTGTTTGAGGATCCAAACTGAGGTCCTCTTGTTTGAGAGCAGACCCTCTCACCCACCGAGTCATTTCCCTAGCTCAGAAATATTTCTTACAAAAGAAAAAAGCCTCTGTTAAAGGAGTTTAGCAGTTTAAAAGCAAAGATGTGACATCCAAGGATGTGGTCAGAGTATCCAGAGTTTTGTAAAGCAAAAACCTCAAGCTGTTCAGTGAAAAAGAAACAAATGATTGGTAACCATCTCTGAAGAAAAAGGACGAGCGGACTGGGGACACAGCTCAGCGGCAGAGTGCTTGCTGAATGAGTACGAGACCCTGGGTTTACTGCTCAGCACTTGAAAAAAAGAGATGAACATCTATCAACACAACAGTAGATTTTAATCAAGAAAGATCATCACGGATTCAAATTACCTGTTCTAAATTGGACCATTTCAAAAGCCCATTTTAGGTGCTTAATCCAAACAAATCTCAAGAGGGAAAAATGTTGCCTTCAAATCAGCATGATATATTAAAAAAAAAAATCAAATGTCCCGTTCAAATCACCACCTTTCAAATTGTAAGTTTCTCTAGAATTTGAATTATTATTCTTGTTATAGAAAAATTAATTTTTAATTGAAGAAATATTTAAAAGAATGGGAAAGAAGTATCTTTTTCACGAAACTGCATGAATACACGACGATTCTTTGACATTGTGGGGCAGAGAAAGGAGCAGTGTGCGCCTCCACCTCAAACGTGGAACTGTTCACATGAGCTCCTGGGTGCACCTCCAGGCTCAGGATGGCTCCATCTTGAGGGCAGGCACTGGATAGAGCCTCCATCTGGAGAAACCTGAGGGGACTGAGGAGCATTTGCAGTCTGGACACCTCACTGAGCACATGGAACCGGCTCTCACTGCCGGGCTTCTCATTGTTTCTATGGCTCACGGAGGAGTTATGAAACCAGGAACAGATCCACATTCTCAAAACTGTTACAGATTAAAGCAGCCAGTGTCCACACACTAATGTACTGCTACAGCTCTTACCATGCTTCTTCTAGGAAAGGGAAGGAATTAAGACCATTTACAACCTCCCCCGAATTTCAGGTCAGTAATACACTGTTTGCAGAACAGAACAGTTAGAATCACGGTCACTCTCACATGTTCCAAGAAGCTTACTTTGCAAAAGAGGAAAACAAATAAGTAACCACCACCTCCCCTGCCACTAACACCCTCCCTTCCCCAACATAAAATGAAAGTAAAACAAAACATTGCAGGGCATCTTGAAAGTCTCCAAACGTGGCAAACCGGAACACTCTGGGGTGCTGTAACCCTGGCTTTCTGGGGTAAGCTTGCATCCACCCCTGCCCACCAGACACTTACATCATATCCACTGTTCCGGATGCCACGCCGGGGTCGCTCCCGTGTGACCAGAAGGTCCATCTCGGTTTCTCCTGGACTTGGGCTGTTCAGAGACTGCCGGCTTCGGTAGACAGAGTTCTTCATCTGTTGCCTGAAGGAAATCCAGTAACTGTTATGATGCAGCAAATGTCCCAACAGATGGAATTCTCCACCGATCCAAACCTACAGGCAACCGGTGGAGGCTGTGGATTGCTCTCACAATCTCAGAACTGATGGTACCCAGTCTGTGGCTGTCCCAGGAAGGGGAGAACGAGGCCCCCACCCCCACCCCACCCCCGACGCTCAAGATGCTATAACTATTTGGCTGAATTATGTGTTCTTTCATATCAAATTAGGCAATGACAATCAATCGGACCAGTGCAACCTCATCTAAAATTCTGCTGATGGCAAGGCCAGGGGTTCTCTGTTGACCTTCGAGGACAGCTAGCATTGCACAACAAACTTGCCTTTGCTGACTTTGTTGACTCAGCAGCCTCTTGTTCCATTTTTATCTTTTAGATTTCAGGCGTGGACTCCTATAATGTGTTATAAATGAAGCCTGTACAGAATGGTCCGCTTTTAATGCTATGATTGTTGATCAATTTCTTTTCTATAATTACCATGTAGATTCTCTCCTTGGCGAAGAAAATAAGTCTAGAGGCAACTTGGGTCATATTCAGCTAGCGAGAAAACCAGTCATCAATTTTTTTAATTAAAAAAATTATTTTTTACCAAGTGCCTAGTATGTGCTAAATACCTGGAAACTGAGCATCTATGATCCTGATACTTCTGTTTATATTCCAATGGGGGAGACAACTGGCATGCTAACTTCAGAGTGATTAGTGTTATAAATAAAAATAAAGAGGGTTTGAGAGGTGGCTTACTCAGTAAAGTGTTTGTCTTGCAAATATGAGGACCTGTGTCCAAGTCCCAGAATATTCAATAATAATAATGATAATAAACCAGGTGTGGTAGAGAATACTTGTAATCCCAGCATTGGGGAGGAAGAGCCAGGAGGATCCCTGGGGTTCCCTGGTTAGTCAGGCTAGCCTACGTGACAAGTTCCAAGACAATGAGAGACCTTGTCTCAACAGTGGGTGAAGATAGAAGGATGATACCAAAGGCACACACACACACACACACACACACACACACGCACGAACACACGGACACACACACTCGTGCAAATGAAAAAAAAAGAAGCTGAGGCAGAGGGTAGCTAGGAAGGTCAGAGAAGGTCTCTTCAAGGAGGTGACCTTCTCTGAGTTCTAAATAGATCCAGCCCCTGAAGTGAGCACAGAGCTCTCTAGGCTCAGGTAGCAGGAGCTCCTTCAAGGTGTCAACTCAGTTGCCCATTGCATCTCTCAGAAGCCACAAGGTTACTGCCTTGTGTTGGCACCATAGATGCGTGACCCATGAGGGTTTGAATGTAGATGGTTTGTTTTTAAGGTGATGTATGAAAGTCAACAGAGGTAAATAAAGAGTTGACTCATAGGGTGCCTGGGGCTCAGACGCACCGGGAAAGGGTGGGGGATGGTGTCTTAATTATTACTGTTCAATGGCAAGAGATGCCTGGCATTGAAAAGACAGTTTATTCCATCCGCAGAGCTCAGAGGAAGATCCAGGCCTTGAGGGGGACAAGGGCGGGACACACAGGGACCAGGCAGGTCAGAAAGCAGAGAGAGAGACTGTAAGCAAAAGCCTTTAAATTGTGGCTTCTGAGAGATGCAATGGGCAAGGCATGGAAGCAGCTGCTGGGTGGTTATGGAGACTCCAGAAGCACAAGGGTGGTCTTCGTTTGTCAAGTGCTTGGTTCTTGGTTCTTGACTGGGGAGGGTGGATCCTGGCCTAGCACGAGAGCCTGGGGAGTCATTTAAAGGAGATGGTTGAGGTGTGAGGTGGTTGAGGTGTGGGTTTCCGACTGGAAGACACACTTGCAGGTGCCTTTTGTCACCAGGCACTGGGCAATCCTAGGTGAGGTGATTCCTCCCCTGCTCCCTGTATAAGCATCAAGCACAGAAACCAGAAACTACGGCTAGTACCACAGTGTTACTGACACCCCAGAATCCCTTGCCAGGGCACTGACCTCTTGGTTCTACTCTGGTATCGGCTGAGGATACACCACAGAACATTAGTTACACAGCATTTTTGGCTTCTGAAAGAAATCTCAGAAGAAGCGGTTACAAAGGCTGCAGACAGCCAGCATAAAGGTGGCCGAGCACATAAATCCGGCCACAGACAGCACGTGCCTCAGACAGGCTGTCCGCTTTATGTCTCCACAAGAGAGCATAATGTAAAATTTTAACTAACTGTAGGGAAAAAAGGACTTTGAAAAATATTTTGAAAGATTTAGTAATCAGTTAACATTAGAATCTCAATTTTGCTTCTTTTTGCCATTTCTTTGCTCTGAAGTTAATGATGCCCCTGAACACCAGACAATGATTGCTTCGCGGTGCCCTGTTCTAGCGGGGTGGCTCACGGCGAAGTCTCTGAGGGTTGTGCTGTGAGTAGCAATTAGCAGGCATCTCCAACCTGTGACAACGGATGAACAGTGCGCGGCCATCTGGAGCCACACCCCCGAGCCACAGCTCTAAGCTCTGTGCTTTTCTGTTAGGCTGCTCTGCCAGCTCATATCTTTCCGCTCTCTCTCTCCTGCCTCTCCCAAGCCCCTCTAGCTCATGGCTGTCTTGTTTCCCTAAGTAGTGAACACTTGAATGATTTTTCAGACCATTCCTAGTGCTATAGAGACAATGAATCATTTCTTCAATGGACACCCGCTGAGAGATAACTACACACACACACACACACACACACACACACACACACACAGAGTAGCAGCAGCAGCAGTGACAGTCCGTCATGGAACCTTAGGCAGCCGGCCTGAATTTATGTTGAAGAGTCTAGAAACAGCTCCCAGGGAAAAGCTTTGGAAAAAAAATTCTTTGAAAGTGTTGTTTGTCTCTCCAGTGACTCTCAAGCAAGAAAGCCATGAAGAAGAGCCCCCACCTTGGTCCACCAGAGAGCCCTGAAGCAGAGTCCTCAAAAGCAAAGTGCAAAATAAAGTTGCTACCAGCCTCCTTGCCACGTCCATGTTTTCTTTCCCTCCTCCCACAGCTATCGACATGGTGACATGTGCATCGTGAACCCTGTCAAGCTGTGATTTTATGTCCTCGGTTTGTCATACCAGTCAGCCAAGCCTGACAAATGGGGCCCTGGCTTAGATCGCCCCCCTTTTCTCTTTACTGAACATCCATTATGTTGGTTCAGTTTATTCCCAGTTCCCAACTTGGTTTTGTTGCTTTCACCCAATCCTGCTGAAATGGTATTGTGAAATTTCTTTTCCGCTTTTAAAGCAAATACCCATTCAGCCAGGGTCTGTCCTGATGTTTCTGGTGTATGGAGCATGCCGCTGCCGTGGCTTCAGGGTAGCTGGAATGTCAGCGGGCCCAAAGCCAGGGGATCGTCAAGGAGAATGCACCCTGGGAAGAGGCAGTCTCAAATTAGGGAAGTGTTGCAGGCAGGCAAGAAAGGAAGAGAGGTGGGCATGACAAGCTTTGCTACGCTTCCCCTCATTGCCCACTAGGGGAGGTCACTGCCTAGTCGGCCACACAGCTTGGAGACAGCTGTCAGGCTTTGAATGTTTGCCTTTTCTAAAATTCATGTTAAAATTTGGTTGCTCCTGGAAACTCATTCCTATGGTTAACTTTCATAGAGCTGGAAGGTTCTACAGACACTGGGGGAGGGGTCACCATCCGTCTTACCCGGCTGGGAACACTCAAGGTACAATAATGACTGACCTCTTAAGATGTGTGTACTGGCACAGTAGTGGCAAAAATGGTGTGCGAGGAACCAAACACACACACACACATACACACACACAACTCACACACATATACACACACATACACACACATACACACACACATACATACACACACACATACACACATATTAAATTTAAAGCCCATTACATAAGATAGGCCCCAGGTCTGGTGTCTTTAACGGTGCCAAAAAACCTGTGGCTGCCTAGTCCCAGCTCCTATAGGGAGAACCTAGAACTATTATTCTGCTAAATGGACATAGTAATAAATGAATCCCCAAATTCTTTTTAAAAACTATTCTCATTTTATGTGTATGAGTGTTCTGCTGTGTGTGTGTGTGTGTGTGTGTGTTGTCACATTCATGCCTGGTGCCCACAGAGGCCAGAGGGCATTAGAAGCCTTGAATCTGGAGTTACAGATGAAGGTGAACGGTCGCATGAGTACTGTGACCCACACTCAGGTGCCCTGAGAGAGCAGTGAGGGCTCTCGGCTTCTAAGCTCTCTCCATCCTGGGTCCACGAGCTCTTATTTTCAGACTCATGGACTAGCACATCACCCAGACCTCATTAGAGAAGCTTCTCTTCAAAGACCAGCAACTAGTCAGCACGCAGAGAAGAGATTGCGGAGTGCTCATCTCTAAACGGGGCATCTACACCACACCAAGTTCCCTCACTGAGGAAGAGGAGGTGGGAAGATGGTAAGAGCCAGAGGTAGCAGGTATCTGTAGCAAAGCTATGTTTGCTAGACATGACAGTGCAGTCACACACACGAACTCACAAACGCCGTGCCTGCATGCACAAGACCTGTACTGGATCAAGCCAGCCCAAATCCCAGAATGGGAGAGACTCCTGAAGTCCCACCCTGGGTAATGGGAGAGGGAGAGTCACTGCTCTTCAGGGATGCAGGCTACCCATGCTCCCATAGATGGTTCCACACCCACACACATACAGGTTGCACTAAATGGACTTAGAAGATACTATAAAAAAAAAAAAAGAAAGAAAAAAGAGAGCACAGAAGTTCAGAGGAAAAGGGGGGATGGTAATGAGTTGGAGAAAAAGAAATGGATGGTGGTTTGGATCCAATTGTACTATGTGCACGTATGAATAAGAAATAAAATATTTAATTAAAATTTATTGCTGTTTTATGAGTGTTAGGAGGCAGAACCTTTGGCCAATGATAGGGTCACAGAGTCTCATGGGGCACATCAGTGATGTGATTTGAATGAGAATGGTTCTCATAAACTCATACATTTGATTGTTTGGTCCCGGTAGGTAGAACTGTTGGGGAAGGATGAGGGGGGTGTGGCCTTGTTGGAATGGGTGTGGCCTTGTTGGAGGCAGTGTGTTACTAGGAGTGGACTTTGAGGTTTGAAAAGCCCATGCTAGGCCCAGGCTCTCTCTTTTTGTTTGCTTGTTGACAGACCTGATGTAAAGCACCACAGCTACTGTTCCGACACTGTGCCTGCCTGCTTCCTGCCATGATGATCATGGACTAGCTCTTTAAAACTATAAGCAAGTCCCCAGCTACATGCTTCCTTTTAGAAACTCTGCCTTGGTCATGGTGTCTCGTCCCAGCAGAACAGTGATGAACACAAAGGGCACTGTAGAAGAGTGAGTTCAGCCCGCATCTTCTTCCTTGCCCTTCCATCCTCCACCGTGTGCTAACACAGCAGGAACGCCTTTACCAGGCTCTGGCACCTTGGTCTTGAACTTCCTAGCCAGCAGAATTGTTAGAAAATGAACTTCAGCTGATTATAAATGGCCAGATCTCAGGTATTTTTGTTACAGAAGCGAAGAACAGATAGAGAGACAGCAATTCAACCCACTTGGCCTAGCTCGACCTCAGTGGGCCAGGCCCCCGTTAAAGCTACAGCAGCTCACACTGAAAGCCCCTCAGGTTTGTGGTCACACTTTCTGGGTGTTCCTCTTTTCCTTTCCTCAGAGCTTAAGTTCCATCAAGCATCCATCATCCTGACCACTGTCTGATACTCACCGGCTGATGGCAAGTGTCAAATAGCTAAGCAGATCTGAATGAATGAGACGGGCTGGCACGGAGTGCTGGGCCTCAGCGTGATAGGCACTTACTAAAGCTGAAGGGAAAGGTGAGGCATGAAATTTGCCGTCCTGTGCAGGAACCACTCGCACAATCGGACAATGCAACGCCCCTTGACCTGGAATTGCATCACTAGGCAGGCGATAATTGCGTTTCACCCAGCTCTGAAGTAGCCACGGCTTGAAAATACCATTAAGCTAAGGGACAATTGGGGTTGTCTGCCCCAGAATATTTTATAGCAGCTTCAAGACTCATTATTGAGCACATGCATGTGGGGCCCAGATCAAAGGCTTGCAAAGATCAAAGTCCCAAGGTAAGATCAAGGGAGCATGGGTACAATGCCCAAGGTGTCCTCTGCCCTCGTCCCACATGTGACGTGGGGACACAAAGTACACTGCTACCTGTTTTTAGACTCTGCGAAGGGAGGACACACTTCTGGGTCTGGGTCCAAAACGTGCTCCACTTCCTTTGGGGCTTTCTCGTACACCTTCTTCCTTTCTGTCAGGCCCTTGCTTGTTTCCACTGCGGGGAAGTCGTAATACCCCTTCCTCTTAGCTTTCAGGCGCAGTTTGTTCCGGTAGTGTTCGATGTCTGATTTCTGCTTCAGAGCCTTATTCACCTTGGAGGAGAGAGAGAGGGAGAAGGGAGTCTCAGAACCACACCCGAGTCTGCATGGCAATAGACAAGTAGCTTTTTCTCTACGGTCAGCTGACCAAAAAGACCAGAGGTGAAGTAGGGGCGAGCTTTTCTGGAAATTGTGACCTGACGTAAAAGCCCCTCTTCTATCACCCTCATATAAAATGGATCTGGCACCAATCTTACATCCTTGCTTCCCATATCTCGCTGACCCATGAAGTCCTATGCCTGTCCTATACCCTTAGCTAAGAGCCTTCACTGTCTTGGTCCCTACTCTGCCTATACCATGTGGTTCCTCAGTGTGGGAGCCCAGCTGCCTGGCTAGATCTTGGTGCCCTGAGTCCAGCTCTAGTCCTGAATAACCTCTGGTTTCCTCTGTCTGCTTAGTTGGGGCTCTCTGGATGAGTCTCAAAGTGGATTGGGACAGATGTGGCAGGACAGTAGAACAAATGGTCTGTTCTAGGGGCCTTTCCATATGATCCGCTTGCTCAGGAGAGGTAGTTCTGTAAACCCATGACTTTTTTTTTTTTTTAAGAGAGAGAGATTGCTATGAAAATTTGTGTGACCGAATGTCCAACCTTTCCTTTAACATAACCTTTAAAAAAAATTCCCTGTAATTCATAAAAGAGAAACGTGGCCTTGGGTTACCCTTCTCCCTCACTTATGTGTAAATCAGCCATCCCTAAGGGAAGGGAGAAGAATTACATTGCAATCTATGCCAAGCTCTGTGAGACAGCATATTAGGGAGAGGTGCCAGCAAGGCCCATTCCTTTGACTGCCCGAGTGTAGCATGGAGCCACTTCTGAATGAGGGTCCGCATGTGTTCTCCCCATGTGACAGGGAGCTGGGTCTGGAGAGAGGGATCTGCCCAGATTTCAGAGTCTGTTTGTGTGATGTTCTATCATTAGGCTGGGACAAAGAGACCCAGGTATGGTGGCCATAATGAGAGCCTTAACTAGGCAAACAACAGTTAACAGTGCATTAGTGCCAACTCCAGAGGCTTGTGTGTGCATAAGGGGAGGGGACACACTGTGTCTCAGGGAAGATTACAGAGCTAAGGAACAGGAGGGACACATTGTGACCAATTAATTCCTTCTCATTGAAGAAGGAATAATAATAAAACAAAATGTTAGTAATGATAACAAAGAGTTTGTTTACGTGTTAGTCACTAAGCACTTTTTGGATAGCAGCCCATTGTGCGGATGGGGGTGCGAGGTGGGAAGGAAGCTCCTCGCTGCTCATTTGCCTAGACAGAGACAGCGAGTGGACAAGCTGGAACTCCACCTCTGGCAAGACAGCTCTGGAGGCCACTCTGTCTAAGCACAACACTGTTTCTAGTGATGGACTTGAGTATAAGTTAGGAGAGGAAAGAGGTGCTCTCCAAGAGTCAGGGCAACTGAACTCCTGCCATCAATGTGCCCTTGAGCCAGCACCCACCCTTCAGGCTTCCATTTCTGACTGAAAATACAGAAGCTGGGGTAGAAATGTTGCTGATGTGTGCAACGGAAGCTCAGCCCATCACAGCCCAGCCTTTCTGCTCAAAAAAGAGGTCCTTCCTGCAGCACACATACAGGGGCACACAGCACTGCCACGAGTGTCCTGGCCGTGGGGAAGAAGCCCCGGTGCGCATCTGTGATGCCCAGCTGTATAGGGCTGTAGCATGTCCCTTGGAGTGTGATAAGAAAGAAGCTTTAGGCCTTGCAAATCTCCCAGCTGCTTCAGGTGACAATAGCAGGATAGAAATGAAAAGAACAATCAACCCAGGGCTTTAGCATCAGGAAAAGCTGTGTGTATATGCACGTGTGCATACCTGTATAACATAAATATGCACAAGTGACCCATGTGAACATATGTAAAGATTCATATATGTGTGCACACGTGTATGACATAAACATGCACAAGTGACCCATGTGAACATTTGTAAAGATTCGTACATGTGTGCACACGTGTATGACATAAACATGCACAAGTGACCCATGTGAACATTTGTAAAGATTCATACATGTGTGCATACATGCATGACATAAATATGCACAAGTGATCCATGTGAACATATATAAAGATTCATAAACACTTTTTTAGCTCACTGATAATTCTACTGCTGAAGGAAGATAGAGGAATGATGTTTTCAACCCAATTTTCTGTTCTTTGTGCGAGTTAACAGTCTTCTCCCTTACCTATTGATCAACCACCTATTATCTATTATCTCTAATTTTCTTTGATAAAATCTCTCACAGATGTGACAGATGCTTTAAATCTCATCACAGATTCAACCAGATTGGTTGCTCGATGAGCCCCAGGATCCACCTGTCTGTCCCCCAGTGCTAAAATGACGGATCGCACTGGTGTGTCCCACTTTTCAGAGGGTGCTGGTCTCGGGCTTTCATGGCAAGCACCCACCAATTCATCAGCTCCCCAGGAAAGCTGATTGACATTGACACCACCCGGAAAGCAACCATGGGGCTATTTCGAGCTTGCTAATAGAAATCGATGTCATTTCAGAGTCTCTAGTGGCCAGCTCCCTGCCCAAACGACAGTGCGTTCTCATTTCCTCTCAGCTCGCCCTCCTCCTATTACCCCAACAACACGGATTTAATGGGTGCTGCAATGTCCAGGAGTGCAGTATGGAGAGGCTGCAGACTGCGCTCAGGAGGGTGGGGAAGGAGGCCTTCTGATACCTGCTTTTCTAATCGCCAGGTTGGGAAGGTTTGCTCTGAGCTTTTCACTGCAGGTGGAAAATACTATGAACAAACTCACTCTGGATGATCTGTATTTCATATCATTGAGGCCTGGTGCTTGCAGGGGTACAAACACCCCCCCCCCCCACAGCCTGAGGCCGGACACAAGCTGCATGCCACACGCTGAGGGGCCACTGAAATCCCCGTGCTCCAGCTGGACTCTCCACGCAGGTCCCGGGTGCTCACCTCACCATTGAGGGCCGCCGAGGACTCCTGCCCCCTGTCTGCGGCAGGGTGCACTACGGGCAGAGCGGATGGTTTGATGGCTATGAGCTGCACAGATCCAGAGGATGTGTCAAAGGGATCTGCTGGGGCCTTGCCGGCACTGTCGAAGAGACCCGCTCCCTCCTCTTCGTCACTTGCTGTCACTAAAGCAGGCAGAACACATGGGTTTTAGGATGTAGGAAACTGCAGGACTGGATTCCACTCATGGTTCACCTTTACATTTAAGGGCTGGTGTTTTTGATTTCAGTCATTCTGACAGGTGTAAGGTGGTATCTCAGAGTCGTTTTGATTTGCATTTCCCTGATGGCTAAGGATGTTGAACACAACCAATATTAGCTTATGCTGGAGAAAGATGTGAAGCAAGGGGAACACTCATCCATTGCTGGAGGGAATGTAAACTTGTGTGGCCTCTTCGGAAATCAGTATGGCAGTTTCTCAGAAAATCAGGAATCATCCTACCTCAGTATCCAGCAATACCACTCTTGGACATACTCGCAAAGGACGCTCAACCACACTACAAGGATATTTGTTCACTTATGTTTATAGCAGCATTATTTGTAATATCCAGAACCTGGAAACAACCTATGGGCCTCTCAACTGAAGAATGGATAAAGAAAATGTGGCCACATTTACACAATGGAGAACTAGTCAGCAGTAGAAAACAATGACATCTTGAAATTTGCATGCAAAGGGGTGGAACTAGAAGAAACTATCCTGAGTGAGGTAACCCAGACCCAGAAAGATGAGCATAGTATGTACCCACTCATAGGTGAATACTAGCTGTAAAGCAAAGGATAAGGAGACTATAGTCCATGACCCCAAGAAGCTAAGTAACAAGGAGAACCCTGAGAGAAACATACATAGATTCCCCTGGGGATGGGGAAATAGACAAGATCTCCTGAGAAAATTGGGAGGATGGGGGTGGAAGGAGAAGGGAAGGTGGAAGGGGAGGAGAGAAGAGGAGGGGAGGGGGAGGAGAACTAGAGGGAATGGGAGAGTCAAGATGGAGGAAGGACAGAGTCAGAGAACAAGGAAAGAGATATCTTGAGTGAGGAGCTATTATGGGGTTAGAAAGAAACCTGGCTCTAGAGAAATTGTCAGGAATCCACAGGGATGACTCAGCTAAGACCCTAAGCAGTAGAGGAGAGGGTGCCTGAACTGGCCTTGCCCTGTAGTCAGAGTGATGACTATCTTAAATGTCACTAAAGAACCTTCATCTAGCCGCTGATGGAAGCAGAGGCAGAGACCTGCAGTGGAGCACTGGGCTGAGCTCCTAAAGTCCAGCTGAAGAGTGGGAGGAATGAGAATGTGAGCAAAGAGGTCGAGACCATGATGGGAACACCCACGGAAACAGCCAACCTGAGCTAATGGAAGCCTTCCAACTCTGGTCTGACAGTGAGGGAACCAGTATAAGACCAAATTAGGCCCTCTGAATGTGGGTGACAGTTGTAAGGCTGAGGCAGACTGAGGGGCCACTGACAGTGAGACCAGGATTTATCCCTACTGCTTGTTCTGGCTTTTTTTTTTTTTTTTTTTTTTTTTTTTTTTTTTTTTTTTTTT
>NW_026067937.1:5302918-5392660 GCF_014885135.2 Alexandromys fortis | reverse complement strand
TGGTTTTTCGAGACAGGGTTTCTCTGTGGTTTTGGAGCCTGTCCTGGAACTAGCTCTTGTAGACCAGGCTGGTCTCGAACTCACAGAGATCCGCCTGCCTCTGCCTCCCAAGTGCTGGGATTAAAGGCGTGCGCCACCACCACCCGTTGTTCTGGCTTTTTGGAACCCATTCTCTCTGGAGGGATACTTTGCTCAGCCTAGATATAGGGGGAGGGCCTTGGTCCTGCCTCAAAGCAATGTGCTAGACTTTACTGACTCCCCATGGGAAGCCTTAGCCTCTCTGAGGAGTAGATGGGGGTGGAATAGAAAGTGGGAAGGGGGTGAGAAAGTGGAGGGAGCAGGAGGAAGGGAGGGAGTGGGAAAGTGATTTGGCATGTAAAATGAGAAAAGATAGTTTTTTAAAAAATAAATTAAAAATATATAAGAAAAATTTAAGATCTGTACTATTTGTCAGGTTATTGTCTTATCAGTGGGTAAGAAAGAATTGTCAAGGTTGCAGTTAAACAGAAAGAAAAAATTCTTTCAAAATGAGGATAGAACACATTTGAAATCAATAAAAAGCAAATTTGTTCTCTATGTTTATAGAAATGAGAAAAGTAAATTTGGCCAAGCTCCACATCTATCCCTCAGTCTGGTCGCAGCCACAATAACAGCCGTCAGCCTGGTCTCTGCTGACACAGCTGTCACATTTGCGCTGTGGCAAGCGACAAGTTTCCCGAGTCATTAGCTTCATGCCCTGCTTTGGGTTGCTCTGTTTCTCCTTCTGAAGGCTGTTTCTCAAACAACTTAGCTCTTTCATTCTTTTCTTGTCTATGACAAAAGAGGGCCGTGAAACAGCCACTGGAGAGACTAACGCATAGCCACGGACTACTCCGCTAATTCCACAGACTCGTCGCCTCCTACGCGTGGGCGAATTAATTCTCCCATCTGACAAACCATTCTGCAGCGACGGCTGCAAGACACAAGTTGGCTTCGTGCTTCCATAACTAAACTGACAGAAGTTGCACCAGGTCCAGCCATATCTAGCCGATTTACTTGTCTTTTAAACGGTTTTCTCATGAAGCAGGCATAAGAATGACAGGCCTGTTTAAGCAGCTGAATTAGTAGGCAACTTGGAAGCAAAATAGGTATCACATAAAATATGAATGTAGCCGAAGTATGTTCATCTTTCCTCCTACCTGCTCAAGAGACTTGAGATGTTATTTTAAACATCAAGAAATACAGCTCGGAGATCATTCTGTCCATTATAATTGCAGAAGATATGTCAAGTTCAACCAAGGAAGTAGTAAGATGACTTATAGACTAACAATGGGTCATAGCTGAACATTTTAAAGGTTTCGTAGACTCGTAGACTGGTGTGTAAATACCAGGTCGCTAAGTGGCCTCTGAGAGAGGGACATTTCTATCAGAAGGGTCACTAGATGCATGTGCGTTTTTACAGGGTCGTTTTACTACGTAGTATGTGCGAGGCCACCTTCAGCAGCCACTTCCTGTCAGCTGCTGCAAAGGCCTTCCATAGCAGCGGGTTTCCAAGATGCCCCCATTCTCACTACCGGATACGAATACCTACAGTGATAGTGCTGAGCTTTGCAAGCAAGAGGGAAATGATGGTCACATCACAACAGTGCATCGCGTCCGAGCCTTAGTTAGAAAATAACACGGTGGCTTCCACCTGGTTCTCTCCTGAGTCAGTTATTCAGAACAACCACTGACCACGTTCTGAGGTTCTTCAAGCAGCCCTGTGGAAACATGGGGTGGCCGCCCACACGCAGACACGGGAATGAGCCATCTTTTTGTCACTACAGCCCATGCCAACGTGACTGTGATTGCAGGCCACACCCCAGGTCAGAACACCCTGGCCAGTCGCTAGCTAGGAAGTGTCTGACCCACAGACATTACACAAAATGATAACGCGGACTGTCATTTTAGGTCTCTAGTTTGTGGGTAACTCAAAATAGCTTCAAGAAGTCCCTGAAACTGACCAGATTCACTAGGCTCCTCTCTCGCAAGAGTAAACAATTAAGACCGCGGAGAGTTGCTCTTAGAGGAGCCAAGCTACAAAGACTTGAAGACCAGATGGGCTGCCTGGAGGAAGCAGAAACCAGCGGAGCTGCCTGACAGTTTGAGCTTCTTGGAAGGGACAGTCTTCAGCTGCTGAGCTGTCTGCAGGCTGTGCAGTGTGCTCCGGGTCCCCTGCCTCGTGAGCTGTCACCCGTGCTAGAGTGGGCTTTGGTGATACAGCTGTCTGGGGTCCTTTCTGTTCCTGTAAGAAACCCCTTACCCATATTCCCTTTAGTACCCCCCTTCCTAGATATAATATTATATTTGGTTTAGAAGTTCAAGTACCTGCGCTTGGTAAGAAAAGCATCTCACTTGTTTGTTTGTTTGTTTGTTTATTTATTTATTTATTTTATTTACCGAGGCAGGTATTCTCACTCACAGCAATCTTCCTGCCTCAGCTTCTCGAGTGCTGAGATTACAGGCACGAGTCACCACACCTGCCATTCATGCCGTTTTTTTTTTTGTTTTGTTTTGTTTCTTTCAAAAGCCGACCTGTTATACCCAACCTTCTCACTTAGATTTAAGCATCTTCGTGAAATGGGCTCTAAAATGATCATGCAGCTAGGCTAACTAACGAGACCACGGGACCACAAACACCCATGCCAGCCACTTTGCTGGCAGAACAGTGTGTTTTTTTCTTTTCGAGTTCACCAGAGAACAAGAGTAGAAACCATGGATGCAATAAGCCTGGCAGAAAGCAAGAATAGTCTGTACACCAACACTTATTAATGAACCTCAGCTACCCTGCCTCTAGATTGGACAGTAAGCCACTCGGCAGGAGTGTCTCAATATTCCACGGGGGCCATATTCACAGACAGAGCGCTCAGTGCTTTTTGTAGCCTGGCCATGTGAAGGAATCTGTCTCCACCATTACACTCAGTGCTGGCTTCTTCTGTCCTTCGGTCCACCTCCCGATCCAGTCAAATATATATTATATCAACCATGTCCTTTCTAAACTCTTACTTTAGGAGTGAAATGAACTGCCTGAGTATCCCAGCAGAATCAGTCACACAGCTAAATTAATTAACTAATAAATTAGGGGGTGCCGAGGGTTGAGCCTAGGGCAACACAAGCGCTCTGCTGCTATGATGTTTAATTTGGAAGTTGCACAGGTCAGCCTCGAATGTCTGAGCTTCCTGCTTCCAGGCTTCTGAGCAGCTGGGATTACAGTCGGATACAACAGCATGCCCAGCAAGGCTGATTTGTTTTTTTATAATATGATCTTGTTTGTTTGTTTTTATGACAGACCTGTTAGTTAAAATTTCAGTATCTGGATTCACAGGTACACAATGAACCCCCTGGGACTTGCTAAACTGTTAAGGGCAGGAAGTTGGGAGAAACCTTCCAAGATGGGCAGCATTTTGGAGATCCATCTGTTTGTTGGCCTTTGGCATTGGAAGTCATGTCATTTCACCCAAGAATGAGAAAGAGCCCAAAGCAAGCATCACTGTGTTCTAAAAAGATTTTCTCCTCAGGAAGTGTGCCCTTCTTTACACTGGAGGAACTAAAGCTGACTCGAAGAAGGATACAGAAATCACTCAGCACCTCACAGCTGCCTCCAGGCCTCATGGGGCAGGATAGAGAGGCCCAGAGTAAGCACACAGTGAGTGCAAGTGTGTGCATACGTGTGCAAGCATGTGTGTGCTTACACAGGACGGATTGGAGAGGTACTTGGTGGGGAGACTTCTCACCATTTCTCTTCCTGGCCTCCTCCTTTGTCACTTTCTGCTGTGTCATTCCGTTCTGGGGTGAGCGCCTCCCCGAGCTGGGCTTCCCTGATTCGTTGCTGATGACAGAACCATTCTCACTGGGCGACCTGCTGGAAGTAACCATAGCAACAGGGTAGACAGTAAGTTTCGACAAGAACAGCCTCCTCTCAAGGTTATGTTATTTGTACAGTTTATGTCTGCAGGCTTTTTCATTCCTGTTTCAGTGGCAAAGAAGAAATGATACAAGAGACAAAAGAAACAAAAGCCACCCACACGCACCCACGCTTGCTCGCTCACAGGCGGGGTAGCCGGTTGTCCGGAAGTACACTTGCTGTTTTAGGCTCTCTAGACAAGTTCGATGAGCCCAGCCCTCGATCCCAGCTCTGTTTCATTAATCCACCACCTATCTCGGTGACTGCGGGGATAGTAGTGACACTGGCTGTGTAACACACCCTCCTTTCACAAGCTCTCTGGATGCTGAGTGTTTGCTCACATGAGCATCTTCAGCCAGGCATAAAACAGGGTCCTCTTTGGCTGTTCACCACAACACAGACCTACATGGCCAGTACAGATATAGTCTTCCCATTATGGGGTCTCCACTCTGTCTGCTAGTCACACTTGAACACTCCTGACTACCTACTACATGTGTTCTGAAGCACTGATTTGAGCTGTACATTCCTCTAGGGAAAACCTCTTGTTGCCTTTTTTTCTGTGCAAAGCATCACGCCGGGTAGACGAGTCTATTGACATCTGAGGGCAAACAGCTGGGGTGCCTACTGTGTGCCAGGGACTATGCTGAGTGCCTCCAAGCCTGGTCCCTGGTCACAATAATGATCCCTGACTTGGAGGTGGTCCACCGTGGTCAGAAAGCAAGGAGTGTGAATGTCACGGAAGCCAAGAGTGGTTTCCAGGGCTAAGCAAGGCAATGCCAAGTCACCTAACCCCGGAACATGTCTCAGGCAGCAATCTCAGATGGGAGCAAGTCATAGGGCCTTCATCCTTCTGCAGGACTGGACTCTCACCTCCAGAACTCTGTGGGGAATTGGGCTCTCGAGACTTTGCTGTCTCTGGAGTGTGCTCTCCCTCGGACCTCACAGCCTACCTGGGGACAGACTGAGCGGAAATACTGACCTCCCTGTGTGGAAGACGATGAGGGGACAGATGCCTAGCCATCTCTTGTACTTCTACCGTCAGTCACTCACATTTAGAAAATACAAACTAACGCTTGCAATGGAACACTGAGCGGAATCAACGCCTTGATCATTGGGGGAAGCTGTGCATTCCAGCACACTCCTCTTCTTCCTCTCCCACCACCTGTGTGGGTTTAGAATGTTGGCACCTGTGCTGGCTAGTCCTATGGTCAACTTTACACGCAAACTAGTTAGCTGAAAGGAGGGAACCTCAACTGAGGAAAAGGCTGCCATAAGGTCTGGCTGTAAGGCATTTTCTTAAATAGTGACTGATCAGGGAGGGGTCATCCCATTGTTGGTGGTGCCATCCCTGGCTTCTATAAGAAGACAGGTTGAGCAAACCAGGGGGAGCAAGCCAGTAAGCAGCACCCTTCCATGGCCTCTGCATCAGCTCCTGCCTCCAGGTTTCTGCCCTGCTTGACTTCCTGTCCTGACTTCTTCGGTGATAAACAGCAGTGTAAGTCAAACAAACCCTTTTCCCCCAACTTGTTTTTTTTTTTTTTTTTTTTTTTTTTTTTTTTTTTTTTTTTTTTTTTTTTTTTTTTTGTTATGGTGTTTCATTGAAGCCATAGAAACCCTAAGACAGAACTCTACAAGTCACCAAGACTGAAGGTTCGGATGTCTGGGATGAGGCGGCACCTGCCAAGCATGTTCTGTAGCACACAAGAACTGAACATTTGCACACAGGGCTTGGGAAATGCTCACTGCGTTCCTTCTTTGGTTACCGCTAACTGTGGTAGCATATTAAAGGCTTTAATCAATTCTGTCCTGGATTCAGTTTGTTTCACTTAATCTTCTAACTTATGTGACTGAAAAAATTTCAACAGTTTGCCACATTGGTGCTACAAAGACTATAGGTGGGAAATACAGATGAGGCATTAAGTGATTGAATGTATACTTATATATATCATATAATATTGCATATTATATAAATATATATCACGAATATGCAATATATTAATTAATTTATATTAATATATAAATTAGTATATATTAATTACACACCAGCTATTTGAGCACTGAATTCTGGTTGTGGGGAAAAGGCACACATACATAGAGACATATAGATAGACAGAGAGGAGACATACACCCTTGAATTGTTTCTGGAATCTGAGAGCTAATGGCACCTACTTTCCAGCTGACTTTATTAGATAAAAAGATTTTCATTTAACTCTAGGGAGGGTGGGGGAGGGGAAGGCCTTTTGTAATCTATTTTACTTTTGTATAAGCTACTTGGTGATTTTTGTAACATTTTAATCTTCTTTCCCCATTTGCTCTTGAGAGAGTCTTCTGGAGTTTCTCTCACTCTGAGAAAGGTGACAGCAAACACCTATCTGTGGGCAAAATTCCAATCTGCTTTGTTCTTTGTCTCTGTCTATATACCTCTGTTTACAATGAGTATCCAACTCCAAACTCCTTGCCAAAAACAAAAAGTGTATGTGTAGCATATGTGTGCACATGGCACTAATCAAAGCAAGTACAAGTCAGCGGAGAGACTGAGACCTAAGGTGACAGAGCTCAATGGTCCTTTGCTGGAACTGCAGGCAGAGGTGGGCTTTTATGGGGACTAACCAACTCCTACACAGTATGACTCATCAGTAGTGTGAGAATCCTTTCCAGATGACTGTCCTATGAGGTTGACCACCCATCAACCTTGACCTGGCCCATCAATCCCAACCACAGGTGAACAAAAAGAGCATCACCAAGTCTCCAGACAGGAGGAAGGGGACCTGAACACTGCCTATCAGGCAGGCCAACAGTGACTAACTGATCAGACTTCTGCTTTTAAAGAATCTTTAAAAATTTGAGAATATCAAATAACTACTAAATCATTGATTTTTCACTTGCAAATTTGGGGGATTCATCGAGCAAATCCATTTTGAAAGGGCTTACAGTCAGTCCACAGGAAGCCAGAATGTAGAAATTGATGTGGCAAAATCAGAAACCTGATTCATAATGGGTTTGGTCTTAGATTTGGTAGTTAAATAAGTCTGGGGAGGAAGCTCAATTGGTAAAGCGCCTGCCATAAAAGCAAGAGAACTTGAGTTTGGTGGTGTGTATCTTAGTGCAAGGGCAGGGACCTGCGCATCCCTAGAACTTGATGGGCAACTAATCTACCCAGCATGGGGTTCAGTGAAAAAAAAGGAAGAGGAGGAAAGCCATGGAGGAAGACAGGAAGACACCTGACCTTGACCTGCCTCCACATGAATGTGGACACATGCACACACTCAAACACACATGTACTATACATGAATACACACAATCTCCACAAATGATCTTAGACTTCCATGATCAGACACAGACAAACAGAGATGAGGTTTATGTAACAGTCTGGGCAATGTTATAACCCGCCTTTAGTAAAATTACATTTTTATGACAAAATAAAGGAGCAGATGCAGAAATCATGCTGCAGTGTGGAAATTGCTCCCTTTCTCTTTATTTCATAAGCTAGCATTTCTTAATAAAAATGGGAACACATAATTGAACTTAATTATCAAGAGGTGAATCCTTGCTTAGTCAAGGAGAAATGCTTGTTTTCAAACAAATTTCAAAAATCAATCCCTGTAGGATTTAAATTATTCAATCTGAATAGGGAGGAAAGAATTTTTATTCTTCCTGGAAGAGCTGCATCAATACCTTAATTTAGTAAGTCTTCCTTTTCAGTTCCTTGTAAATGGGTGAAAAGTTGCCAGCCTGACTTTATTGTGCTTGGCAAGGATCAGCAAGAGAGTAATGCTATCAGCCACACAGCGGCTGCGTCCTCTAGGAAAACCATCTGCCTGCTGTGTTTCCATTCTGTTCTGTTCGCTCTCCTATGCTGGGGAGACCACTGCAGTAATGGTGCCAGCTCTGTTCATCCCTCCGTGCAACCAAACTTTGGGAAGTCTTCTACAGTGTCTCAAAACTTGACCACATGACTTGGTTGGCCAACAGGAAGGAAAGGAACATGACAGAAGACTTGAGAAATTCTTGCATTGGGGGCTGTTTTTCTTGCTGCCCTTGAACCCTTGGAACCCCCTTGTGAAAAGTCCGATGGAATTGGTCTGCTGGAACATGAGCCCATGTGGAGAGAGGACTCGTGTCCTGGGTCCCCTCAGACAAGGCTGTTGGCAACAAGGCAGCCTGCTTGACTCAATTTCTATCACCTGATTGGTGTGCTGCTAATTCCAGATAACATCGGCCAGAGCTCAAGCTACTGGCCCACCCGAATCATGAGCTGAACAAATGGCGGTTTGTTTTAAGCATCGAAGTGTTGGAGGGCTTTGTTATGGGGCCATTGGTGACTAATTTATGCCTTCAACTTTATTTTCCACATAAGGTGAAATCCACCGCTCTGCTCTTTACTTCATTTTAAGGTACCAGTAGCTTCTGGAATAAAACACAACTCTGTTGCTTGACTTCACGCAGAGCTTTTCCTATGAGCAAAGCTCTTTGAAGCAGTTGAGGATGGTGGCTGACATTAGCCTCAGACCTCCACATACACACGCACACCTACACCTGTGCCTACACACATTTGAACATTCGTGCAAGTGCACACCACACACGCATGAAAATGGAAAAAGAAAAAAGAGAAAGGAAATAACTCTGCTGGCGTTAGGAGGACTGTAAAAATGTGTGGTGTGGAATTCTGCCCCCAGGAATTTGGAGATGGGAGAGACATGGAGGCTAATGATCTACAGTGGGGTCCCTTTGTCGTCCTCAGATTACTTTGTCTCTTGACTTCTTGACTTCTCTTCTTGTCTTCCTCTCATCCTGTTTTGCATCTTCCCTTTGCTGTGCTGACTTTGGCTCATCATCAACACCTCCAACCACTGCAATGCTTCCAAGGCTTAGTTCTCGGAGCGCTTCCTTTCTCTGTCTCCCCTCTCCTGGATGAGTCTTTCCAGTCTCGTAGGAAAACAAAACTCCACCAACTCCCATGACTGTATCTTTACTTTGAGCCTCTCCTGCGAACTCCAGACTCATACAATGAATGACTCTAGCACTGCCGTTTGTGTATCTACTGGGGACAGATAAGTTGATCTCCTTCCAGCTTTCACTAAACAAACACATGGCAAAGGCACTTCACTCATTTCCAAAGCCTATGGCAGCCTAAGGCCAGCTTCCTTCACAGTATTTCTCACCGTCCAGCCATTGCACCACAGTGCTTACTCTCTCTTGCCTGGGCCTCCTGGGGTTTCCTTCTCCTGTGAATCCACGCGCAGCCAACCTTTAATCCATCCCAGCATGACATCCTCTTCTCAAACCTGCCCATGACTTCTGATCTTCATCTACAGTACAAACCCCAGTCTGACTTTGGTCTCTAAGACCTGACATGACCAGCTATGGGCAGCTTTCCTGATTCATGTGCTGCTATTTCCTCACTAGTACACACCAGCCTTCTTGACCACGTTGCTTTTCTTCAGGCAGGTCAAGAATTCCCCTCCTTGGGGTTTTGCACACACGGCTCCATCTGCTTGGATCATTCCTCCCCCAGGAAGCCTCCTCATGGCTGACATATCATGTCAATGGTACCTTTTTCTAATGATACCAATCAGTAAGGTCTTCCTATCTAAAACAGTCCCCCCAACTCTCTCTCCACTCCAGTCCAGACTGTGACTTCCACATGAATAGAAAGTTTGCCTTGTTCCTTGGGATAGCTCCAGAGCTTGGTAAACTGCAAATAGGCAGCAAACATCCATTAAATAAAGAGAATGAGAAGAGAAGGAGGTAGGGAGGAGGAAGTGTTCCCAGCTTCCCTAGTGCTTTGAGGCAGGGAGGATGGGTTGCCAAGGAGGTTGCTTTAGCTAATGAATGGGACCCGCCACCGGCTTCACTGCCTCTTTACATGGTCATTCCAAAGGCTTTTTTTAAAATTTATTTATTTATTATGTGTACAACATTCCTTCCATGTGTGCCCGCAAGCCAGAAGGGGGCGCCAGGTCTCATTATAAATGGCTGTGAGCCACCATATGGTTGCTGGGAATTGAACTCAGGATCTCTGGAAGAGCAGTCAGTGCTCTTAACCGCTGAGCCATCTCTCCAGCCCCCTCCAAAGGCTTTATAATGAGTCTTCCTGCCCAATCTTTCCTATCTGTCATCTACAACACCTTGAGAATGGTCCTGAAGTACAGGCTAGATGTCATCGCTCCTTGGAAGAGTTTTCGGGAGCTTCTCATAGAAGCTGAACCTGTAGAATCAGGTTAATCTCCTGAGCCTGGAAGTGAAGGCCATCCAGGATTTCAATCCATCCATCTTCTGGTCTCATATTTTACTATATCCGAGCCACTGTGAAGGCCGAGCTCCAGGGAAATACCGTGTGCAGAAGCCCCGCTCACCTCACTTCTCTCCCCACCTTAGATGATCCCTTCACCCATCCCACCTGCGCCAACCCCTCCACCCTCGGAGAGTCAGGGGAACGGCCTGAGCCAATGCCTGGATGGCAGCGAGGGTCTTTGCTGACTCTGCTCTCTGCCACTGTGCTTTCCCCAGACCCCACCGTGGGTACCTCGAATTGTCAGTCTCCATGTCTTTCCCAACACAGGATTCTCGGGGACAGAACCAACCTGACACAGATTTACCATCCCTCAATGCCAGCCACCAAGCTCTACTTATTTTTCCTCTCTCTTTCTTCTTTTTCCGTGTTCATTAATGTTAGCCACCGTCCTCAATTGTTTCAAGAACTTTGCCCATAGTAAAAACTCAGCAGGCGATTCTGACCAAAAGCAGTTGTTTTATGAGACACTTCTGGCAAAACACAACTATCACAAATCTAAGGCACTGATTTTAGAAGTGTGACATCAGAGCCAAATCTGTCATCGTAAATAGAAGGGCTACCTCTCCAGTGTCATGGCTGATAGACCGAGAGTTCTCATAAGGTGGCGTGTGTGGAGCAGGCATTATGAGCCTTCTCTTCTCTCTTACTCTCCTTCTCAGTATTCCAGGTGAGCGTGGGGAGGCTTTAGAGAGCAGAGGAACTCCCGGGAGGGCCACAGCGCTCACCACCAGTTATTCCTCTTGTTGCCTAGAGGGCGAACCTGGCCCGTGCCTACCTCTTTCTGGTTTCCGTGGACTTAGCCGTCTTGATGGTGCTCCCCTCCTGGGCCGTTTCTCTCTCCTGAGGAGTATCTCTGACAGGTATGGGGAGGACCACCGTTTCCTGCGTCACAGGGATGACCTCCTCGTCTGCCCCTTGCTGGCCCAGATGCTGCTTGGCGTAGTCAAAGCCTTGCACGGGCTGTGAGAAGGAAGGAAGATTGAAGTCACACTTCTAGAGAGGGCTCTCCAATGACAACTTTGCGAAGAGACAGACAGCCAAATACTCGGCACCATCTACTGTGCTTGGCCTGGTTCCTGCCCTGACAACATGGGCTCATCTGGGAGGGATGAGATGTCATCTCCAGTAGCTGAGCCTTCCCAGGACCCAGAGATGGGACAAGATGGCTCGGTTCCTGGGTTCTCCCTCTGCTTACTGCTCATGCATCACCCTTTTTATCCACTGGATACTTCTGAAGTCTGGGTCACTTATGAGTATGTGAAAACAGAGACATTAAGAAAGGACAGCTTCCAAGGTAGACAAGGTAAGTTAATTATTTTTTAAAAAATTATACAAATGTTTGGTACAGCACACAAAACATTGATTTCTGTTTTGGAAAGATGAAAGCAAGGTAAACCTTAGTCTTCATGTTATAGGAAAAAAACCCAAAAGCTCAGAGAGGGTGAGTGAGTGCCCAAGAGAACACAGCTAAGTGATAAAAACTGAAGCCTAGCTCCTTGCTTTTCTGGTTCTCAGGGCAATGGGCCCAACCTTTTGAAAATTGCCTGACATCAATCACTTGCTTATCTGACACACACTGGTAACGTCCATCCTCAGTAATGCAATGTCGCTCTAGTGAGCTCCACACATTTACCAAACCAAAATAATAACTTCTACACTGGGGACACACAGTTCAGTGGCAGAGCACCTGCTTCCCATGCACAAGGCACTGGTTCAATCCTCACCACCACCACCACTAGTAATAGTAAGCCCCAATAATTTTTAAAGGCAGACAGTTATATTACTTTTTAAGACAAAAGTACACGAAACAATAAAAGCCAATTTGTGTATGACATTTATTCTAGACCAGGCAGAGCTTAAAGGACTATGTGTGCCTCAATCCACTTGATCTTTACACCTGCCTACCATAAACAGTGCTGCTATCCCCATTGGACAGATGGGAAAGTTGAGGAACAAAGAGAACCTATAACTGTGCCGAGGTCATGTAGGTTATGTATGAGAATCAGGAAAACAGTGGCTGTTCTTAGGGGATGAATGACCTGTCCCAAGCAGTTTCTGTCAGCCAGGCCCCGCAGGACCGACCCTGCATCTGGATGGGCTCTAGCAACTTTGTAAAGATGCCAGTTCCCACCATGTTCTCTTTCTATGACAGGAGAGCTGGGAAGAAAGGCTGCAGATTCACTGACGAAGAACAAAGAGGGGTGACCGAGGAAGACAGGAGGTCAGGAAAGCCACGATACTATGGTCCCAGCATTCTCCCTGCACAAACCTAGCTGACAACAATAGCAACAGGGTGTGTCTGTGTACCTTGTCTCTGAAGAGGGTGTATGATCCTCTCCGGCCTCACTCGCCTCCTCTGCTTAGCATGCTAAGTATATTACAGGTGCCCAGGATCTCCCCGGCTCTGCAGCCTGCATTCTAAGGATATAGTAATGTCCCTGGGGCCATCTGCCTTGGCTACTGATTGGTGCCCAGGGCTCACTCTCTTATTGTGCCTTGCCCCTTGGCATTCATTGAATTCTGCTCACACTTTCTATGCAGCGGCTCCTCAGTCACTGCAGTGTCCCTGACTCTTCTCCACCAGGACTGCGGCGCTAGGCAGTTCCACTCTGCTGCCTTCCTGCAACAAAGGGGCTTTGGGAATTGAAGTGTCTCTGCCACCTTCACGGTGGGAGAGGCAAGCAGCTGAGCCCCACCAGAGCACACAGCAAGCAGCTCATGGGACGTAGGTCGGCTTGGTTCTCAGCACCAGGTAAGCATTCTAAGAAGCACGGTGCCTGGCATAGGCACACGGAAGGAGCTCTGCAGAGGCGCCAACATCTCATCTGTTCTGGTTCCAGAGCTGTCAAGCCAGGGAGGACGCTGCTCATCTCGGCAGATGAATGAAGATTTTGGTTTAACGCAAAGTTTCCCTTTCCAGCTCCAGTATGGCGCGTTTTGCATTCCTGGACTCAGCTGTGATGCTGATAATTACTTGCTACGTCTAAAAAGACTCATGTTGTAGGCAAGCTCAGATGGAAATGAAACATTCTGTCTTGGAGCAGTCTCGTTTATCACGGCTCGACAGTTCCCTCTGTACCCTTCTCCCCAGCACCCCACTGTGTCTGGGAAGCAGGTGTCTTATGTCAACAGACACAGAACAACATTCCCTGGAAGGCGGTGCCTCGGGAGACAGGACTGTCTAATGAGGTTCCGGCTTCCCCACAGATGTAGCGCTTGCTATGGAATGAAAGTACCTTTGATTTCTTGTACTCAAGTGAGCTGTGCTCACGCAAACAGACCAGAGCCCAGCATGGCCCTCCAAGGGGCAAGTCCCATGGCTGACACAAATTGCAATGTGTAGGAAGTCAGAGGGAGTGGTGTGCTGTCCTATGTCTATGTAGCCAGATGGAGTTTCCAGGTTCAGAGCTAGGAGCGGAAATCCTGCCAAGTCCCAGAGTGTGGGTGGGCAGAGAATGGAGGATGAGCTCCCAGAGGGCTGGGGAGCAGGCTCGGTTGTGGAAGGGCCTGCTGCTTGGATCTCCAGAGCCCACACAAAAGCGGGGTGTGGTGACACATACGTGTGACCCTGGAGCTGGCGGGGGATGGACCGCAGAGCCAGGCAGGTCCTGAAGCTCCCCGGCGAGCCGCGTGGGCCCACTCAGTGAACTTCCGGTTCAGAGAGAAACGGAAGAAACAAAGATGGCAAGTGAGAGAGAAGACACCTCCTCACCTGATAGAAACTTCTGGTCCCTGTATGCACATACTGAACGTGCACCCACACTAACAAGTGCATACAACACACACATGGATGCGCACACACATGCACACGGATGCAGGCCTTAGGCATCCCTCTGTTATTTGTGCTATGACTGGACAAGCCTCTGTGTCTCTCCAGATTTCTTGGCAGTTAAGTGAGAATAATGAAACCTGCCCTGACTGTGACCTAACTCCCAGGACAGCCGTGAGGAACAGATGAGGTGACGGACCTAGAAGAGCCCGCAGATTGTAAGGCGTTATTTAAACAGCGGGTATTACAGAGTGGACGTTTACCACAGGGACTATTCAAAAGCAGCTATGTGACTGGAAAATTAGGTTCAGGATGTTTTCCGCCTTCAATCCACCACCCTCCCTGTCACCAGAGGTGCTTGGGGAAGAGACATACAGGGGACAGAGGAAGAACAGGGCTCTAAGCCAGGCTTTCTTTGAGCTGCTGAATTGGTATTCGGTAGCTGTCAGCCTATCTCATAGCCTGTCCGTCATGACAATGGCAAAGGCAGAGTCATTAGTGGGGCAGGGAAATTTCTAGGAGTCTGTGCGCCCAAAGAGGTTTTGTGTAGGAGCCAAGAGACCTTGTCTTGGTCACCTGGGCCAATACAACAAAACACCATTAATTAAGAGGCGTATAAAAGGCAGATATAGTTCTAAGGCTGGAAGGCTGAGGTTATAGTGCCAGGACAGCTGGGATTTTGTGAGCACTCACTGCTGGGCTGGACACTGCCCCCTTCTTGTGTGTTCATGTGGTAGAAGAGGCCAAGGTCTCCTGGGCTAATTTCAGAAGGGTGCTAATCTCATTCCTGGGAGCCTCAACTCCACGGCCCAGTTATCCTCCCAAACCAACCTTATAATAGCTTCACTTGGAGGCTAGGATGTTCAGACAGTTGCAGGCGTTGTCTGACCATCACTTCCGCTGCTATCTAGCCATGGAACCAGGACAGAGTTGAAGGAGCTACTTTTCGCTGGTACAGGGAGGTGGGGTCCAATTACTAAAGATATCTAATGTCTTTTCACATCTTTCTTGCTAACAGTTGTCGGTGCCTCAGTTTCTCTGTCTGTAAAATAACAGTCCTTCCTTGAGAGGATCTAGTAATGGTGAGAGACTCTCTGTGTGTCATCTACTTGAAAGTGTGGGAGAGAGCAAGCCGCAGAGGAACGTGTGTTACATGCCGATCACTCCTTTGGAATGAGGGGTTGTGACATATTTCTGAAGGTACTCGATAACCCTACAAGCCCAGGAGAAAGGCTGGTGGAGACTCTGGTTAAGCTCCTGCCCTCCCCATGTCCACATTACCTTTGCTCTCTGAGGCAGGTTTATCATGGTGTCTGGCTTGAAGTCATTCTTGTTCTTCCTACAGAGCACAGCGGTGATGATAATGATGATAACAGTGACCACGGCGATGGGGGCCAGCACTGCCGCGATGATCCACAGGTTGTTGGGTGGATTCTTCACCACGGCTGTGGGAAAGAGCCAGTGAGAAGTACATGACAAAGAGCCCGAGGTAGGGGAAGGCCACCCAAATGTAACCCCCAACCCCAAGTCAGATGACCGGGAGAGGTGGAACTCAGTAGCTTCTGCCTCTGCCACTGTGTGACCTTGGGCAAGTAGCTCAAGCTCTCTGAGTCTCCATCTCCTTGTCTGTCAAATGAGAGCACCTCTTTGTGTTGCTTTAGTATAGCTCCTAGCACATGCTCAGGTGACATTAGATTCCACTGTTCCCAAGAGCAGAAAGAGAAAGGCCAATTAATGTCCCTGCTCACCTTGCTGGAGATAGTCAAAAGAGAAAAGGAGAAAAATACATGAGGATTAAAAATGCGTGTTGGAGGGGCTGGAGAGATGGCTCAGTGGGTAAGAGCTTTTTCCTGCAAGCATGAGGACCTGAGTTCAAGTCCCCAGCACCCACCTAGACATCTAGGCAAGGTTATGTGTGCCTGCACTGAGCAGAGGAGGTCAGAAACAAGCAAATCTCCAGAGTCTACTGGCTAGTCAGACTAGCTGAAATGGCAAGTTTCCAGTAACACACAAGCACAAATAAAGACATGTGTGTTGGAGTCAGGAGGCAGAAGCCACCAAGAGATGACTCCAGGCCGTGAAATCACCCTGTGAGTGAGCAGGGAATGAAGTGTAACCTGAGCAGATGGATCTCCATCAGAATATGTCTGGGAAGTTTAGAAATGCCAGGACTAACCACAGGACCAGGCTGGTCTCAGTAGGGCGGTAGGTTACCAGAACAGCAGGTGCCCTCGGGGGTGGGGCAGGAATGCAACCCTGAAGGGATGACGGGGAGCTGGTCACGCTCTATACCGTGATAATGACTGGGCTCTTACAGCTGTGCGCATCTGTCAGACTCATCAGATCTGTACATCTTCACCGTGTGTACGCTTTATTGCAGCATCACAAGCAGATAGGACATTCTGGTTAGTTATATGCACACTGATGTGTTTAGGGGTTACCTCTGCAAATGCTTGTGACTCACTTTGAAATACAGGGGGCAGAGGCGAGATAAGACAATACATGATAAATAAAAACAACAGTAAAGCACTAAGTGTGGGTTCTGGAGGGGTTGGAACATGGTTATTTACGGCATAAACCTTTCAACATTTTGTTAAGTCGGGTTAGGAAAATGCGGGAAAGAGGAAATGCCCTTGATGTGAGGTGAGTGGACCTCTCCCAGAATTACACACAGGATTTTTTAGGGAACACCAGTCAAATCAAAAGGGGCGATTTCAGAAGTGGAGCAAAACAAGAGTCCAAGCAGATGCCTGTGGGAGGAGTCTCAGGAAGGAGGGGAAGTCTGCAGCAATCTAGAGAGGAACTGAAGACCAAAGGGGGCTTGCCTGCCGTGGGGTGCGTGCCCTGAATGCCAGGCTTTTGGGCTCAGCTAACTATTGTCACTGAGGCCGGAGGACAGAGGACGGCTTCTAATAACTAGTTGGTTCTCTGCCTCCACCAGGTGGGACCTGGGAACTCAGATCAGGCTTGGCAGCTAGTTCCATTATGCACTAAGTCATCTCACCGGCCCCAGAACACAGCTCCTGATTCTCTCCCTCCCTGCTGTGTTCATCTCTATTCCTGCTCTACAGCGAGGCGGACCATCACCTCACCGTAGCGGGCACCGCTGGCTTTCTTCTGCCTATCCAGCATCCCACACACGAATCCTGTCACTGTCACCAGGCTCTCCCAGACTCTGCCTTCCCTAAAGTTCCTGGGTGATGTCTGTACCAGGCCTCTGGTCACAGCAGCAAGGCTCCAAAACACAAGTCAGCATAGGCATTTGCTCATCTTGTTACCCCCCCCCCCCACTGTGCGTGTGTGCGTGTGTGTGTGCGTGTGTGTGTGTGCATGTGTGTGTGTGCATGTGTGCACACACATATGAATCACAGGGGCATCCTCAGGACCCATGACAGGGCCTACCACATGAGTGCTTAACCAGAAGCTCAAGGCTTGAGAGCATAAACTGCTATTATACCGTTGCAATGAGACAAAACTAGAAGGAAAATCTCATCTCCATGGTGATTCTAGTCCATATTTTAAATCCATTTTGCTTATAGTCTACCTTATATTTTGGTCTTTTATATATTTGGTTATCATGAATCTTCCTAATGCTGCTGAACTCTAGAGGTTGCGTGGGACTCTCGAAGCTGAGGACTTTAGACCCTGCAACACAAAAGCCCCACTGGTAAATGCCACATGGGGACAATCTGTCCGAGGAGCCAGCTGGTCCCCCTCTGGTTTCAACCACCTTGACTTCAGCTGGTCCCTTGTTAGCCAAGTTCTGCCTGTGATCTGGCTGCCCTTGGGCTCCGGATGCTATTAGTATAGAAGGGTTTCTCTTTCCACGGTCTGTATCAATCAGTGATTAATCACATTATTAACTTCTGAAAACAGCTCATTAGATAATGTGTCTCTGTTGACATTGCATTTAATTGCCACTGCTCTTAGTAGCTTGTATTTATATGTGAGTTCTGTGGCATTAACATTTTCTAAAGCTCAGAGCTTCTGCGGAAAATCTCACTAATACCTTTTTCAGGGTGGGCTATTTTATCCTGATGCAGACCAGGAAGCCCTACTTATCACCTGATGGACATACACGTGTGGTGTATGAGAACCTATTCTAAATGCACACATATGTATCAACATATACATACACAGCAAATGCATACATGTGTATATAACTAGTGAGCATGGAATGGTTATGTACCCTGATTGCATTTAGTTTTATTGTTTGGGTGGATAACTTACTTTTTGGTGCAGAATGTAAAATTCCTTCACCTCTATTTAAATGGAGGAGAGAACACATTTATGCATATTAATATATTCCTTTAGCGGTCAAAATGATATTAAAGCTAGGTCAATTGGAGCCCTGAAGTCCAATGTATTCATTGGCATGAGCTCTAAAAGTATGAGGCTATGGACAGGGTGAAAAGGCCCGAGTGGTCATTTAAATTGCAGGAGGTTCAGTAGAGGACAGAGAGGAAGGAAATGATAAACTCTGAGTGTCTCCTTGGCACCAGACACGATGGCAAGCTTGGGCCTGCATCCTGTTCTCGTCCTGGTCCACAGGTGAGGAAACTGAGAGCCAAGGTGACAGGAAGGTCATCTCCCTAAAACCACCCCTAGACGGACCTGTCCTGTGAAGGAGTGGAAGTGTGAGCCTCCATCTGTGTGTGTGCTGGAGTGCACACACACATGAGCATTTGCCAGGAGGCTCCAAACAGTGTAAACAGGCGAGTGAGTCTCACCTGGTCAGATGCTAAACCGAGAAGGATTCAACTATGCTTCAGGCTTCTTTTCTTAAATGTTGGCGTCTACTGCTGGATGAGCAGATGCAGGGGCAGCACCATCCAGGGCTCCACTGAGTAGTGAGGGTTCAGTCTAGGCTGCTTTCCTGCCCAAACCCTCCCGTGGCTTTTCCTCCACGCAGGGCCAGCCTGTGGAATCTAGTGGGGCCCCTCTCCTGTGCCTTAGACCCCACCACTTCCATTCTTCCTTCTTGTGAACCTCCCCACTCAGCCTCACCCCCTGCTCTGTCTGGACCGGGTCCTAGATGGCTTCAGGAATCTTCATGCTCCCTCGCACCTCCACTTTAGCTGGCTAGTCACTGATCCTCTCACGTCCCCAAGCAACTTCATTACAACTTCATCTCCTCCGTCTCCACAGCTCTTCCTGCCTACGTTTTCTCTGTGGCATTTACCACCAGCTAGCGTGTATTTATTTGGCTTATTTAGCCTGTTCACTCAGGACAAGGATGGTGGGGAGTGAGCACACTCTCAAGGCTGAATCATTAGACAGGAAGGGGAATGAAGACTGTAGGACATGAAGAATAGCCTGGCGTACGGGTTAGCATTTGGACAAACTTAATACAAACTATGGTCATCTGGGAATAAGGAAGCCCATCAGCTTGGCCTGTAGGAATATTTATGGGGCATTTTCCTGACCCATGATTACTGTGGGAGGGGCCTAGTCAAATGTGGGTGGTGCCACCTCTGGGCAGGTGATCCTGGGTGGTTTAAGCAAGAAAACTAAGCAAGGCTTGGGGGCGGGGCAAGCCAGTGTCCATGATCTCTTCAGCTCCGGCCCTAACTCCCCTCAATAAAGGACTATGACACAGAAGTGTAAATAAACCATTTCGTCCCCAAGTTACTTTTGGCTATAGCGTTTTATCACAACAACAGAAAGCAAATGAGGATACCTGGAGACAGATTATAAAGGCCCCTGAGTGGGGGCTCAGCCCGAGCTACTGTGAAGACCCATTTCCAGGAATGTGCACTTTATTCTAGAAATGATGTGGAGATAACAGCTGTTTTTTTAGGGAGCGGATGTAAGAGCAGAACTCAGATTTGATTACAGCAATTCTAATGGCAGCATGGAAGATACATGACTGTGCACATCCCTGCAAGCTTGGGGATGCTACTGCTGTGGCTGAAGATGAGGAGGGCAGAGACCTGAAGAATGGCGCTGCTGTGTGGGTTAGTGGAGAGGCAGAAACAAGGAAGCGAAGGTGAGAGGTTGATGTAGGAGGGTCTTCTATCTATCTGTTGCTTTCATTGGTTAATTAATAAAGAAAACTGCTTGGCCTGATAGGTCAGAACATAGGTAGGTGGGGAAGAGAGAACAGAATTGTGGGAGGAAGAAGGCAGTGAGGCAGACGCCATAGCTCTCCTCTCTGAGGTGGACGCAGGTTAGAATCTTCCCGGTAAGCCACCACCTCGTGGTGCTACACACATTAATAGAAATGGGTTAATCAAGATGTGAGAGTTAGCCAGTAATAGGCTAGAGCTAATGGGCCAACCAGTGTTTAAATTAATACAATTTGTGTGTTGTTATTTCCGGGGCTAAGCTAGCTGTGTGGGAGCTGGGCGGGACAAAAAGCAGGCCTGCTGGCCTCATCACTACAAGAGGTCACAGTGGACCTCTTTGGGAGTGGGCAGGAGAGTTGCAGTCTTGGTCCATCCTTAGTCCTTCCTAGCACCTAGAGTGGTTTCCAAAATGCTCCACGCATCTAATCTGATATGAGCTCCTCTCTTTTCCCCTTCTCTTAGTACCTTCCCTGTCCCTGCCACCCATCATCAGCCAAGTCCTCTTGGCCTCAGTCCCCTCCCCTGTGTGTGTTCACCCTTCTCATCCTTTCCCATGTACCACAGGTCTGGAGCAGAGAGGAGTCTCAGAACAAAGAGACCAAAAGGAGCATAGAGCAGGGACCAGAGATAAGACGGAGAGGAAGGGGGGCCAGTGAGACAGGTTGCTAAGAATGTCCAGTGAGTGGTGTCCTGGGGAATCCAGAGAGGGTGGCAGGATGGTCGAGGATATGCATGTACAGTGTAGACTTCATGAGTGTTCATGCTCATGTTTGCACGGAGGCCAGAGGAGGATGTTAGGTATCCACAGCTACTCTTCGCCTTGCTGCCTTGAGATAGGGTCTCTTACCAAACCTAGAGCTATGCTTGGGTCAGCAAGCCCCCCAATCCTGTTTCTACCCGCAACAAAGCTGGGGTTATTGGTGCACATAGTCACACACAGCTTTTTATGTGAATGTTGGGGATTTGAACTCGGATCCCCATTTTCTTACCCACTGAGCCATCTCCCCTGCGCTGGACCTGGGATTAAAGAGGAGAAGGAATTATCTGGACACAGCAGGGCAAACGAGGATGAGGTCGCCTTGGTAACCCGCTACGCTGTCCTAACCAGTTGGCTCTGCTTAAATCCATCTCCAGCCTGAGGCCCAGCCATCAGTTCCACTTCGCGATGGCTCCCAGAGAACAGAACCAATCAGAATGCATCCTTAGGCTTCCATTACCAAATGCACCGTGGTACTGTTGTTTTCTTTCTCCTTATACCAGGACGGTCCCTGGAGGAGCTCTCCACATGTGCGCTAGGCCCAATCTCTTTGCTCACTTGAGGATTCTGACTTACACATCTCACTTGTTTCTTCTCTGTCACTCCCTCTTTAAGACCATCCCCTCAGATAACCAAACTCACCCCAAACGACTGTTCGACTCATCTTCCCTTTTTGTCACTATTGTCCCATCATGGTCCCCTTCTTACCAACCTTTGCAGAGCCAAAAAAAATCTCCAACTGACCAAACTCTGTCAACTTTTACCTGATTGTACTGCCTCTAGAGGATCTAAATAAGCCTAGAAGTCCATCCCTTTTCATGAGAGTTGTGCATGAGCTTCCTTTCTGGAGCTAAAGCTCCAGGCAGTTGTGAGTTCCTCAATGTGGTTTCTGGGAACGGAACTTGCATCCTCTGCCAGAGCAGTAGGTGCTCTTAACCTCTGAGTCATCTCTCCAGTCTCTCCACTTCTTCCTAAGCCCCACTGTACCCTGCATCTCCTTCCAGCCCCTTGCCACTCCTCAGGACCCTGTTGGCTCTTGCTCTTCCACACATGGACTTCACGGGAAGTTCCATGGTTTTCACTCTTGCTCAGTTGCTCTCCTGCTCTGTTTGTTGATGTTCCCAACCTTCTTTCTCTTGACTTCCATGTGGTCCTCTAGCAGACATTCAAACTTAATGTACCACTTCCATCCTTGATTTCCACCCCAGACATTAAATCCACACCGTTTGCCTCTCAACAAACACAGGGCTCAAGTCAACACCCAGACGTCTCCCCTAACTCCTCTGATCCCCCACCTCTTTTCCTGCCAGAAGAACATATTGTTTGAACCCAGCAGCTCTGTTGCTCAGAACATTCTGAATGCATCCTGTTCTCCATGCCTAGAATCGCCACCTCTCTCCTTTCCTCAGGATTTGTTCTGGGGTCGGGCAGACAGACGTAAACACGGAGGACAGAACTTTGGGGGAACTTACATAGAAAAGACAACAAAACACAGGAAGTGGGAACCAGAAACTGACAAGAACAGAGGCCCTGAAGAGGGAACAGGAAACAAGAAACGGAAGAGACTCACAGTTGAAAATATCATTTCAAAAACAAGACTGCGGAGGATGGCTGTCATCATCCCTCAGCACAGGTGTGTCTGGGAGGATGTGCCAGCGAAGCATGGTGTGTCTGTCACACAGTCATCCCCAGGGAAAGCAAGAGAAGAGGAGGAGGAGGAGAGGAGGAGGAGGAGGAGAGGAGAGTCAGGAGCCAGATGTGAACCAACCTGATGCTCTTTGAGGAGGGCGGACACCATCCAGAAAACCATAGGAACTGACCTTCCTTACCCTTCCATCAAACCCTCCACCTGTTCTTTGTTGTTTTTGTTTTTGCCCCAAGCCACTTAAACTACTTGTGTTTCTAGGCACACCTGGTACGTCTCCCCTGCATTTTTACTCATGGTGTTTTTCTGGCACACACCCCCTTCCCTTCTTTATAATGAGCTCTAGAAATACGACATGGCTAAGAACACAAGTCTGAAGCTGGAAGTATCCGGATTGGTGTCTCGGCTAAGTGCTGGTTTGTGATGGGTAATCCGGTTATTCTACTTTTTTTTTTTTTTTGAGCCTGTTTGACCTCCTATAGTTTGGAGCTGGGTAAACAGAGCCCTATTAGAACAGAAGGCCAATAGCTGGAGCACAGTAAATGCCACACGAGCGGCCACAGAGCGTATTGGTTTTAATACCCTTCTTCTGTTTCAGGAGGATCCTTTAAGAAAAACCCCCCTAGGCAGGTACCAGTGTTCTACTGCCAGCCCCATGCATCGACAACTCTGTCCCTCAGAGCCAGAAACCAGGTGTCACCCACTTCTAGTGACCTCCAGTGCTAAGCATAGTTCACAAGGAACTGAATGTTCACTGCATCAAATTATTTTCAATTCCCTCAGCACATACATATGATCCCAGCTGCAGTTATTTTCTGTAGCTAGATTATACTGGATCTGAGGAGAAAGAGGAGTTAGCACCTGGGATAAAGGGACATTATCATCTACTATCATTTAGATATTGCAAACCACCACCCTCACCTAATGCTTATTGCTTTAACAGAAAAGAGCTGACTGATCTTCAAACCACCCAGAAGCAAGTTTTGTTCAGCTGTAAGACACCCTTATGGCTTGGAGGAGCACCGGGGTGCACGAAAATAATCAATGCCGTTAAAGCACTGACTGAGCAGACTCCTTACGGTCAGCCTGTAGAAGGACAACGTGGTGCAGGGTCAAGGCCATCCTCTGGGAGTCGATGGTGCTCAGGATCTTGGCTGCTGCAGTCCCCAGCAGTGGCTTCCCATTGTACAGTGTGTAGTACGTCAGCTCTGCTGGGTCCTTTGGTCCTGGCACTCGCTGCATCTTCACCATCTTTCAAAAAAAGAGAAGCAGGGTGTTGCTGAGGCATCTTGGACAGGCCCTGCAGGCCTCTGAGCCATCAGAAGACTCGCCTCACCAAGTCATTGAGGCCTACTGGGCCCTAGAGGACCCACAGGGACAGGCTAGATGTCAGCCCTATGGTCTTCCATAGAGCCAGGGTCTCAGGAAGCTGGTTATCTCTGGAAGGAGAGGCTGAGAGGAGAAAGTGGGGCTTGACACACAGCAGCATCTGGAAGGCAGCCGGAAGCTGGGAATGAACAGGGAAGAGCGAGTTTCCCAACCTCCACTGAGCTTTGGCCTCGTTTGAAAATAGGCCTCCGTGCTAACTCAGGGCATGCTAGGTGTCCCAAACAAGGTGCTTAATTTCAAAACTCTTCAATTGCCTGAAAGGGGGAAATGACCTATCTGTCTATAATGAGGAGACCTCTGATAAAAGTGGAACTCGTTAACTCAAACTCCTTTCTCTAAATCAGCTACATAGAGGCTTGCTTCTTTGTGTTATTTTTTTAAATCAATTAATTAAATTAAAAAAACCAATCTTTTCTCATTTGACATACTAATTTCAGTTCCCACTCTCTGCTCCTCTTCCTCCACCTTCTCTCCACCCCATCCCCCACCCACTCCTCAGAGAGGGCTAAGGCTTCCCCTGGGGAGTCAACAAAGTCTAGCACATTGCTTTGAGGTAGGACCAAAGCCCTCCTCCACTATAACTAGGCTGAGCAAAGAGAATGGGCTCCAAAGAGCCAGTTCAAGCAGTAGGGATAAATCCTGATATGATTATGATAATCATAAGATATGGACATAGTGTTTTGTTGTATGTTTATAGGCATGGTAAACACTGAGCATTTACGATTTTAACCTTTGACTCTTAGAATTAGCAATTAATTGATAAACATTATATTATAGTATTTGCAGAGTATACATTACAGGCATTGAGTTTTATAGAATATAAAAAGATATTATAAAATGTTTATAGAAAGTTCATTATTGACATCAAAAAACCCTGAAAAATTCAAAAGTCAATAGTGGTAAACTGAATAAATGAGTTATGGAAAGTCATGTAATAGATTATAATAAATGAACTACTCCAGTTCATATGAATGTGGATTACAAATTATAGAATACAAAATTTAAAACAGGAAAAACAACATGGCATGCTTGTAAGGATCTATGCATGGGGGTGAAATCTGTATAGAAAATACAGGACTGAATTAATCCAAAATTCAGAACCACGCTCAACTTGGATAGGAAGAAAGGGAACATAATTTTAAAAATTAATGCTGTGTGTGTGTGTGTGTGTGTGTGTGTGTGCTGCTCTTGCCTGTGTGCAGGGCAAAGGTCAACTTTTGGTATCTTCCTCTACCACTTTCTACCTGTTTCTGAGAAAGTGTCTTTCACTGAACCTGAGCTCACTTAATTTGGTTTGGCTTGCTAGCTAGCAACCCCCAGGATCTTCCCGCCTCTAACCTTCCAGTTCTGGTGTTAGAGTTATATGAGCTGCCAAGACCTGCTTTGTGTGTGTGTTCTGAGGATCCAAACTCAGGCCTTCATACTGTGCAGCAAGCGCTTCTCTGGCTGAGCCATCTTCCCAGATACATCAACTACAGAAATAACTAAATTCTAGCCGTCTAAATCTCCATATTTATGAAGGGATGTCGTTTTATAAAGGTCTCAACCCAGAAGAAAGGCCTCTGGGTGAAAGACAATGGAAGTGCCATCGTGTGGGTTTGGGGGAGGCTTCGACACGTCACTCCTTTCCCTAGTGGGAGAGGAGTCGGGCAGTGCTTGAACAACCTGGCAGAAGCGAGTGATAATTCAAATATCTATTAACGTCACTCACTTCCAACTTGATAGCACCTATTACCACAATTTAGCCAAGTATGATGTCAGAAGCAATCTATAGCATCTCTATGTAGAGGTTTTCAGAAAAAAAAGAAGTGCCACCCTTTCAGTCTGCCATGCCATCTCTGCAGTCTCTTAGATGTGCAGACGTGTTAGGCTCACAAGTAGCCAGGGCTTGTAAGAAGGTCCTTTCTCTCCCATGGACTGATGCAAACCACTTCACAGTCAGTGACTTGCTTCCTGTCATTAGGAAGGCATGAACTGAAGGGCTTACATGAAACAGACCCACAGAGGGGAAACCACATTCCTGCTTGTGAAACGAACCATCCTTTTACTTAAGGGATGGGCTGGCATGGAGCAAACTTGCAGAACCAAATTGGCATCCAAAAGGTCAATGAGCACAATGCACCACTGTGTAAGGAGACACGGAGTGTCTCTGATGCAACTCCTGCAGGAAGAGAAGGTGGGCGACTTTCAAGAAGTCATGGGAATGTGACCGGCAGACACATTGTGCTGATGTCTGCTTTTCCACACAGACAGCACAGCACTGTGCATCTATGCAGACGTGGTCGGTCAGCTGTCAATCAGGAGTGCGTAGGCCAGCGGAAGGCCACGCTACTAGGAGGGTATCTGTGATGGGAGCTTTGTCGATGATCATGTTAGAGACGGATGCTCAGGGGTGAAGGATGAAGTTAATCATATTTAAGCTGCATGGATTGGGTCAAATATGCTAAGGACATTTCCACTCTAGGGGGAACTGGATAAAGTGTGGAGGGAGGTGTAGGTAGTCCCCACAGGGACAGCTGCAGTCCTGACTATGCAAGTCCCTTTAAACTAACCCAGAGAAGTTTGTGCTGGTGGTTTCTGTGAGAGGTACGAGGAACTGACAGGGTGAGAAGTGACTTGGGAACTTTTGCTTCATGAATATCCACATATCTAGAGACTCACTTCCTGGTAATCTAGTTACTGATGACGAAAATAGACTGACCCGCAGCCTTGAAAGCTTCAGAGGGGTGTGGATCAAGAGGCTTAAGTCAGTTGGCAGCACGGATGTGCGTCTGGGCACAGGTAGTTGTTTAGTCCCAGGAAACACATCCCTCCCACGGTCATTAGAAAACCCCAGTGCACACACCTACCTGCACAGTATAGCTTCCCAAGGTGGTGGCCCGTTTAAACCGCCGGCTCTGTTGCTGAGACATCATGAAGAGCTGGGCTAGACGTTGCTCCATGACCCGGGCAAAGCTCTGGTTGTGCAAGCCTACCAGCGAGTTGTCCACGCCCTGGAGCACTAGGGATGCAGAAGGCAGAAGGGATGCTCAGAGCCCAGACTCCCTGTTGACTCAGTAACTACACCACCACCTGCCCTGCATGATATGAACCACCCTGACCTATTTACAGTGGGGCTTAGCCAACCTTACCTACTTCTCCTCCAAGGCAGTTCATAAGTTAAGAATCCTTGCCAATGTGTTACACATGTTGGAAGGGTTAGTGGCCTGCCTAAGATTGCCCAGTGAGCAAGTAGCAGAGTCAGGGTAAGAACCCAAGCTTCTATAACTCCAAAGCTGTGTGTTTCTTCTATAAGCTGTGCCATTTCAAACATTTCGTTATCAAACCCAAACTCTTAAAGATGACACACCCCACAAAGAGTCCACAGGGAATACAGCTGATCTGTGGGTGCAGCTAATTGGGGGCTGGGCTGGTTCTCACTTGCAAACCCAGACTCAGGGTTTATTTCTCTTTCTCAACAGCGTGGCCAAGGATTCACAGAGCCATCCTGGAACTGGAGTGCATACATTTGGACAAACTATGTCGGTCAGTATCCTTATCTCTCCCTGCTAAACAGGATGCTTCCTACCCCTAAAGCTGCCCAGGGCCCATCACGTCTTCTCCCATTCAAGAGTAAGACAAGTTAGTGGAAGGAGTGTGTTTTCTCTCATTTCTGGCTCCTCTCAATTACGGGTCCTTCAGCAAGCCACTGGAGTCCTTGGCTCCAAAAGGGAAGGGCACCTCCGAGCAAGAACATGTCAAGCAGGCCCTAAGGTCAAAGGGGACAGGATGCATGAGGCAGTTTGGCCCTGTCTATGGAAGGTACATGGGATTCTTTCCTGGCCCTAACCTCTGCATGGTTAGATCTCAGCAGCCGTTTCTGGGGACAAGAGGGGAGACGGTGACAGTCAAGTTACAAGTCACCACTAGGGCACGGATGAGAGTTGTAAGAGCACTAGGGCCTCTCTAGGGCTTTCTATGGGGACAACTGCCTGTTTTCATTCATGTCCAGAGTCCAACTCTTGCTCTACATCCCATGGGAAGCAACTTCACCCCAAGCATGCAAACAGTGGCTTCAGACACAGTCACAACCAAAATTTTAGTGTTCAAATTTATTATTGGGCTTTTAAAGCGATTGAAGATCATCAGGGCTGGGAATGGTTCCTAACACAGTCCAGCTCAGTATCATGAATACGACCCATCCACCGAAGTGCAGAAACAGACCCTCCCAAAGAGCATGGTGTCTCTGTAGCCGCTGATCAAGCAGGGGGCGGTGCACGCAGCCAGCACCAATGATGGAATCCACACGGGGCCAGACCACGCTGTCAGAAGTGAGGCTCAGAGAATGACACTGATACGCGGATCAAGAAGGAAATCAAACCCACAGCTGGGTCTCTAAAATGACTTCTTCGAAGCCATAAACGCCAAATGATCCCGCTGGAGGGTATAAAGCAAAGCCCCCGGGCCCTGGGGAGGGACTCTCGATTGTTTGCCAGCCAAGTCCCTGCAAACAGAGATGAAGGCTGCTCTATTGCACTGTCAGACTCCCAGAGTCCCACGGGGTTTCCTACCTCACACGGGGGAGCCTGGTTCAAAAACACCCCGTGTACTCAATATACAGGCCAGACACTGAAATGACTTCTAAGTTGCCCACCTCTCCCCCAACTAGTGGACAAGAGGAAGAGAGGGGGCACCACAAATCGGTTTACAGGAATCTCAGTCATGAGTCAAAGGCACCAACTAAAGGCATCTGTCAGACTTCTAGGTGAGAAAAATGCTCCAGCAGTTAATGGTCGCTTGTGTTACAGACGCTCTCTGGGATACTGAATTGTAAGTTTAAGCTGCTTAAAATGGGACATTTTACTTTATATGTATTTTTTTAGTAATTTTCTCTTTAAAACAACAAAACATCTCCGGGCAAGCACTGGAGCATGTGGGGAGCACACAGAGCCATATAGCTATTAATGCCTAAACGACTGGAGTGTGTACCCCTGCAGCTCTCCAGAAAAAGAGTGGGTTCTTCTTGGTGTCAGCTGGGTGGCGCTGGGGGTCACAGAAGCAGGGGTGCGAGTCTGAGCCACTTCTCCCTTTCCTGAGACAAGGCACATAGCTCCTCAGGACCACAGTTCTCCCCTGAGCCAGCTACTGACTGAGAAGAACTAACTCAGCAAATGCTACTTACAACAGTGCCCTAGGACACCGCTGTGTGGAAGCCATTGCTGTCCTAAGCCTGCCTCCCCTCCTTTGCTATGCCCATTCTTGCCAGAGGAGAAAATGTCATGAAGGCCTGGATCTGGGCCCCTGTGTGTGGTTCCCCTCCCCTCTCCCAAAGTCCGCATGCTCTCCTTGACCCCGCCTGCCTTCTGGAAGGCAATGGAGGGGCTTGCACTCAGAGCTTGTACAGTGAGTGACTCAGTGGCCCAGCCCTCTCAGCACACCAGCCAGGGCTCTCTTTAGCCACCCACTCTCAGCCACCACAGATTCAGAGCGGAGGAGCCTTCCAAGTCCCTGCGCTGGTATGAAAAGTTCAAGACCGCGACGCCCTTCTCGCTTTACTTATAATCACTCCGGGCTCTACGATCCATCACCAGTCAAGGGTCAGCCTCCTGCACTTGAGCTAAACTATTTCATTTGTGGTTGACTCCCACACATTCAGACTCCAGGAATCTCCGTGCTCAGCTGGGTCCCTCCCTCATTCTACGGGCGAGTGTGTGAAGCCCAGAGGGCCCAGGGACTGGCTGTAGGACACATTAGTAAGAAGAGAAGAAAGTTGCTGGTCAGTGGATGGCAGCCACATTGTCTCTGGTGAGGAAACAATGGCGGATGTATAAATCAGAGACAAGCTTGCTGATTAGTCCAGGGCTCACTGGCTAGTGAGTCCCAGGGATCTGCCTGCCTCTGCCTCCCTTTGATGTGGGTCCTGGGGAGTCTACATACCTCATATCTGGGGAGACCCTCATACCTGCAGGGTAAACCCTTAACTGACTCAACTATATCTTCAAGCCCTAGCCATCAATATCCGGGTATCTCTATCTTGTTTTACTTCTAAAGAACCAATAGCAGGATCCTCAGACAGTAGGATAGCCTGTAGGTTCTCTGTAAAGAGAAATTGCAGAGATCACCCATCGCTCCTGATTTTCCATCAAAGAAGGACCCACCTTCAGCAAGAGGGGGAAAGTACAACATAGTCCATGTAAGTTCAGTTGTAAAACAGACAGGAGCAAGTAGAGCTTGCAACAGGAACTACAGAAAGGGAGAGTGGCTACAAACTGAAAAGGACAGGGCTTGCGGTGATGGTCTGGAGCCCAGGCCGAGCAAAGACCCTCATTGCTGGCTCCCGATAATCAACCCTTTCTTTTATGATAGGGCAAGCTAGCACAGGCTCCCCAGAAGTCTGTAAAGTAAGTGGTCACGGTTCATATGGAAGGCAAGAGGGCCATGCCATAGTTCCTCATAAGCACTAACTGATGGATGCCACCAGCTGAGAGACAGTGGCAGTCCTGTTTAGATCACTGCAATGCCAACAGCAGCAACGAGGGAGGAAGTTACGTAAGTGAGCAAGAAGAGTTCAGTCCCAGGGGAGCCCGGAAAAAGGACCGTGTGCACAGCTGTCCTTAAGGTAATGGCACCCAAACAAAGGCACAGGAAGGCATGGGCAGATGGGGGGGTCCCCACGGTGGCTGTCGAGGGCAGCCTGTGTTTAAGAATGGATTATGATCACTGAGTGTAAACCTTAACGTTCAGAGACGGGGGAATATCTGTGAAGAAAGAGGCACCATTGCTTGAGGAGAGGACACGTGATTTTGTAGCGTTATGTAACCCGCTGGCTCAGACATGTGTTGTTGGGTTAGCATGGCCTCTCTGGGGTTTGCATCCTGGTAGCTGTTGCTAATTTGTTAAAAATATGCTTCTTTAGTTTGCCTTCTTAGCAGTTAAAATGGCCTCTGCATACCAAAGACCCTGCAGTGGGGGCACGTGGGCGATGTGTCCTTGAGAAGAGAACCTAGGCAGGCGTCACACAGCAGGGTGGGAACTCCTTGGATGGGACTTTAGGCCACAGCCCACCTGCCATGCGCTTGGGACAGCAGCGAGGGAAGGACAGATGAAAGAAGGGAGCTTGGGGCATCTGCTCCCCTAAGCACATTTCTGAGTCTCGAAGAATCTTCCTACCTCTCATTGACGGGCTGGACTGTGTTCCCCCCAGTCAACATGTGCAAGTCCCAACCCCCAGCATGTCAGAGGGTGACAGTGTTTGGACAGAGGGTCTTTGTAGGGGTAATGAAATTAAAATGAGGTCACCAACATGGGCCATCAGCCAATGTGTCTGGTGTCCTTCTAAGAAAAGGAAATAAGGGGGCTGGAGAGATGGCTCTTCCAAAGGTCCTGAGTTCAATTCCCAGCAACCACATGGTGGCTCTCAACCATCTGTAATGGGGTCTGGTGCCCTCTTTCAGCCTGCAGGCAGAATATTGTATACATAATAAATACTTAAAAAGAAACAAAAAAAAGGGGAAAGGATATCAGGACAGACAGGCTCAGGGAAGAACAAGTGGAGAGAAGGTGACCAACTTCAAGTCAAGGGGATGGGAAGAAGATGCAAAGCTATTATTGGTGTCTCGATCTCAGACTTACAGACCCTCGAGAATGTAACTTTCAACTGTCTACGCTCTGATGGCTGGGCTGGTCCCTTTCCTCCTACCAACAGCTGTCCTCCCCATTTGCCTCAATAATGCTGCTTCTCTCATTTTAGAGGCACTGCGAGACTTTTGAAAAACACAAACAGAATGCTGTTGCTGGTTCATAGTGTTCAGCTGTGAAATGCCAAGGGATAAAGAAAATGCCACCAGGACACTCCTGCTCTTCGACTCCCACGCGACCTCATCTGCAGAGCACAAGGATTGGCATGGCTGCGTCACCCATGTGTGCCCCGAGAAGGAGCAGAGCATATATGGCCCTCCTCTGGCTTTAATTTGGGCTTTGCAGGACAGTGCAGAAAAGCCTGCTGTCTGTTCAGACAAACACTCACACAGGTGTGCCCCAAATGGCACCCATACAGACGTGCCCCAGACGACCACCCACACAGATGTGCCTCAGGCAGCCACCCACAGAGATGTGCCCCAGACAGCCACCCACATAGACATACCCCCACACAGATGTACCCCAGATGGCCACCCACACAGGCATGCCCCAGACGGCCACCCACACAGATGTACCCCCACACAGATGTACCCCAGATGGCCACCCACACAGGCATGCCCCAGACGATCACCCACACAGACGTGCCCCAGACGGCCACCCACACAGACGTGCCCCAGACGACCACCCACACAGACGTGCCCCAGACGACCACCCACACAGACGTGCCCCAGAGAGCCATCCACATAGACGTGCCCCAGAGAGCCATCCACACAGATGTGCCCCAGAGAGCCATCCACACAGACATGCCCCAGACAGCCACCCACACAGATGTACCCCAGATGGCCACCCACACAGGTGTGCCCCAGATGGCCACCCACACAGACGTACCCTCACACAGATGTATCCCAGATGGCCACCCCCACAGGCATGCCCCAGACGGCCACCCACACAGATGTGCCCCAGATGGCTACCCACACAGGCATGCCCCAGACGGCCACCCCCACAGACATGCCCCAGACGGCCACCCACACAGACGTACCCTCACACAGATGTGCCCCAGATGGCTACCCACACAGGCATGCCCCAGATGGCTACCCACACAGGCATGCCCCAGATGGCCACCCCCACAGGCATGCCCCAGGTGGCACCCACTAGTGCTGCCATGAGATAGGCTGGAGATGGGACCATTGAAGTAGCAGTTTTGAATTATTTATCAGTAATCATCTTCAGGGTGTTCTTTCCTCAGCCTCCCCACTCCCTTCCAGTCCGATAGAAGGGACTCCTTGATTTATAAGGGAGGACCAAAGATGTCTGCCCTGTCGCCAAATGGTACCCTTTTTAGACAACCCAACCCGATGGTACAGAGAGGGACATACGGAAATCAGATGTTACCTGTGATGACCCAGTAGTCTCTGGTTGTTTCTGATATATCAAGGTTGGGATATTCCAGTGCTGAAACAGATAAAACACACATGGGCTCTCTTTGATAGGCTGTATGAGTAAACATTATCAAGGGGAACATGGAAGTGACGAGCTGGAAAGTAGCTGGGTCCCACACTGAGAAATCTATTGCACATAGGTCAAACTATCTTATTGTACAGAGGTGACTCAGTAGGGGACAAGGGGCTCAGATTCAGGAGATTCTCTCTGTGAAGTTTCCCCTCTAAGCCTTCTTACATGGAACAACATGGCTATCAGCACCCACAGCTGCAGCCTGCCTTAAGCAGGGGCTTCCTCTGAATAGGTCATCTAGCACCATGGAGGTCTAAGGAGTGGAGATCTCTGGGTCTTTCCAGCATTGCGGGCTTACATGTGGTACTGAAAGTTATTGTCTGCTTTACCAGCATGCTCACTATGAGAATCCACCCATGGAGAGGACATAGTACAGTGGCTCACACACAGTCGGTGCTCAGTAAATCTTTCGTGTGTGTGTAAGTGTACACATGTATGTTTGAGCGGGAGGAGGATGGCAAGTCTTTCTAAATTGCTTCCCACCCTGCTTTCTGAGACAGGCTCTCTCACTGAACCATGAGCGTGTTGATTTGGCTAGGCTGGCTGTCCTGGGCCAACCTTCCAGCACTAGTGTTACAGTTGTGAGCACCTCACTAGGATTTTCTTCTTTCAATGTGGGTACTGAGCTAAAACTCAGATTTTCAGGCTTGCACAGCAAGCACTTCAGCAACTGAGCCATTTCCCAAGTCCCTACCACTCAGTGCAACTTAACTGATTATTATTAGAATACCAAGCTGGTTAAAGAAGGTAACTTTTGCTGCCCTGTGACATCCTACCGCCATCTTTCATGACGTAATCATTTCATGAGTTCTGAGTCATCCTGACTGCCTGAAAGTTTATAAGATCTTTCCAATAAACACGTTCAAAAGACTTCTCAGTTGTTGCTAAGTGACAAGTATACCTTTTACACACACACACACACGTACATGTGCATGCACATGCGATCTCATTTATTTATAGTTTCAAAACAACTCTAGAAAGAAATTACAAAACACTTTTGCTAATGGGTATATTTTAAAAGGAAATCTTTGCCAGTGACCTTGTGGAATATAACAATTAAATGTAGGGCACAGAGCGTCACTTCCTTTAGCTACCCAGCCAATGTCTAGTGACAAAATGCGGGCTGCTCTGTCTTCAAAGTCCACTTGACTGCATAGCAATGAGGATTATGTAACCAGCCTTACTGAGAGCCAAGGCTTCAGACTATGGGGACTTCAAGTGAAGTCACGACACAGATTGCAAAGTTTGCATTCTGCTGCCTGTAGTCAGCTGGACCGAAAGGTCTAGGAACATTTGTGCAGGGGAAAGAAAACCATGGCAACCAGGACTGTTCCTACGGACAGATGCCCTGGAAGGCAATGCTCAGAGCACAGGTCCCCACGCAGCCCTGTTAGCTGTGGGAGAGTAGATATCTTATGAAAATTGGGAGGGGGAGCTTCATTTTTTTTTCTCCTAGTTTTGCACCCACCTCACAGGCTTATTGTAAGCATCAAGCAAGGGCTTTCTTGCAGTGTGCCGTGAACTTTTTTGACAATTTAACCCCACGCGTTGCATTTTTCAGTTGCTCACGATAATACACACAGTATGCAGCGTAGCACGACACAGGTTCTTCCGTTACACGGAGAACACCCCAGGGGAAACCCAGGGCCCTTCTACATGAGGCCGAGGCGCACGTACTCACGTTCAGCAATGGTGAGCGGAGGGTAAGTGAGGTAGAATCCTACCAGCTCAGCGGAGAGCTGGCTAAGGAGGCTGCTGGCCACGGTGCCGTTGAGGAAGGAGGTCTGATTGCCCACAGCATACACCAGTGTGACGGCTTGGGAGGCATTGGACGTGCTCACGATCTGAATGACACAGGAGCAAAAGGGAAGGAGACATGCCAAATAAGGTGAGGGTCTGTGTCACAGAGGCCGACGAAGGGACCTTCCAACAGAAGTTGTGGGTTGCGACGGAAGGGCAGTGGGGAGACAGCAAAGAGGAAAAAAGAATAGTAAGTCATTGTTTAGAGATGGTGGGATCATGGCAGGCACTGGGCTATGGGGCTACATCATCTCCATCTCTCTCTAACCCTGCAAGGAGTGTCTATTTATGACTGCCTTTCACACACGTGGAAACCACGGCCTGGCGTGACCGGGATTTGTCTGAGGTCATATAGCTCATGCATGACAGAGTCAGGATTTGAACCCAAGCCGTCTTGATTTCTGGCTCTTAATCAAGCGTGTGTCTTTCCCAGGGGTTAAGCTGACTCAAGTGACCGCCGTAATTCTGGAAATAGAAAGCAGAGCATGGGGGTTCAGGAGGACGGCCCAACTGCAAAATGTTCAGGGACCTTTCAGGTTGTTGTGAGCAGGGTGCCGGAATATGAGCGTAACAGGAATTCAGAAATACAAAATAGATCCTTTATGGCACAATAACTTCCTTTTGCGAACCATTAATTTGGTATGGAGTATGAGAAAGACATTCTCTAAGATAACATAGGTTTCTCCTCATACTCAGTCTTATTTCATTTTTAGTTGCTAGGGAAAAATGAGATTTTCTGGGTCAGTGTACAGATAAAAATATCTCGAACATTTGAAAAACACGAGCAGGGAAAACATCACTGGCCGGGCAAGATGCCTTTGCTGGGCGATGTGTGTGTGTCTGCCCTTTCTCTCCAGATCTCCTTGCCATTGCCCTGTATGTCACAAAGGGCATCCCACAGGTTCCACCATGGTTTCTTTGGGAGAGAGGAAGGGCGGGCAGGGTATTAATGCCAGTCACCCTCCCAGTGGGCATCAGGCCCAGGCATAGCCTGGATACTAGGCTGTCCCTGCCTGCACATTCAGCTGAGATGCCTTTATGGAACTCTCAAGTTCCTTTTGAGGACTGTCTTACATACCCGGGGACTGACTGCCGCCTGGCTTGCTGGGAACTTTTTGTCTAGGCGACATCTCTACAGCTTTGCTCTCTGTCCCGACTTGGAAGAGAGCTGCTCAGAATAGCGTCTGCACTTTGCTGTCTGTTTTCCCCACAGGTGGCAAACGTCTCTCAGTTCTCCAACCAAGAGTCATAACCTTTTGCCAAGGATAACCCAGCCAACATTTCTGCTCAGCTCTTGCTCTCCTCTCAGAAAGTAATTCTGGAATGTGCTTCAGCTATAGGTATTCAGACCTCTGTCCTGGGTATGCAGAAAAAAAACACTTTCTGACTTAAACGAGTTTACTGAGAACTGGAGAGATGGCTCAGTGGCTAAGCGCTAAAAGCATTGGGTATCTTTCAGAGGACCTGAGATTGATGGGCGGCACCCAGATCAGGTGGCTCACAACCACCTGTAACTCCAGCTCCGGGGAATCCAGTGCCCTCTTCTGGCCTCTTAGGGCACCCACATGTTTACACACACACACACACCACACATAATAAAATAAATAATCAAATAATAAAACTAATTAATCTTTATTGCTATTGTGATTATGAGAATTTACTAAATACATGCCCCCTTTTAATAAATAGCACTAAATCTCCCTGGACCTCCAAGAAGTCCATAAAGCTAGTAATATAGAATTTTATATATATCTATACATATAGACATAGATATGTATGTGTGTGTGTACATTTATAAAATTATGTATGTTCATACATATATTCTACCAGGTAAGTTATACCTTTTTGTTGTGGTAAAATATATAAATCACAGAATTTGGTGTTCTAACCATTTTCAGCATTAAGTAGATTCTCATTTTTTTAGGGGTGCAATGAACTTTATTGATGGTATTCAAGAGAGTAGGGCTCCCTAAGCCCCCTCCTGCTATTCTGGGGGTCTGGGATGGAAACTGTGAGGGAGATGCTCAGTGTCAAGGGTTAGTTAGGACAGGGACTGCTCAGCAGCCGAGGACCTCTCTCTTGCTGTGTCCTTGCTGGGATGGGTGGTCCAGGGGGGGCTTCTTACTCCTTGGAGGCCATGTAGGCCATGAGGTCCACCACTCTGTTGCTGTAGCCGAATTCATTGTCGTACCAGGAAATGAGCTTTACAAAGTTGTCATTGAGAGCAATGCCAGCCCCAGCATCGAAGGTGGAAGAGTGGGAGTCACTGTTAAAGTCACAGGAGACGACCTGGTCCTCAGTGTAGCCCAGGATGCCCTTTAGTGGGCCCTCAGATGCCTGCTTCACCACCTTCTTGATGTCGTCATACTTGGCAGCTTTCTCCAGGTGGCATGTCAGATCGATGACGGACGCATTGGGGGTAGGAACGCGGAAGGCCATGCCCGTGAGCTTCCCGTTCAGCTCTGGGATGACTTTGCCCACAACCTTGGCAGCGCCAGTGGACGCAGGGATGATGTTTTGGGTAGCGCCACGGCCGCCTCGCCACAGCTTCCCAGAGGGGCCATCCACAGTCTTCTGGGTGGCCGTGATGGCATGGACTGTGGTCATGAGTCCTTCCACGATGCCAAAGTTGTTATGGATGACCTTGGCCAAGGGGGCTAAGCAGTTGGTGGTGCAGAAAGTGTTGCTGACAATCTTGAGGGAATTGTCATATTTGTCATGGTCACACCCATCACAAACATGGGGGCATCAGCAGAAGGGGTGGAGATGATGACCCTCTTGGCCCCACCCTTCAAGTGGGCCCCAGCCTTCTCCATGGTGGTGAAGACACCGGTAGACTCTACAACATACTCGGCGCCGGCATCCCCCCATTTGATGTTGGCGGGATCTCGCTCCTGGAAGATGGTGATGGCCTTCCCGTTGATGACAAGCTTCCCATTCTCAGCCTTAACTGTGCCTTTGAACTTGCCATGGGTGGAGTCATACTGGAACATGTAGACCATGTAGTTGAGGTCAATGAAAGGGTCATTGATGGCAACAACATCCACTTTGCCAGAAGTGAAGGCAGCCCTGGTAACCAGGCGCCCAATACGGCTAAATCCGTTCACTCCGACCTTCACCATCGTGTCTCTGGAACGAGGCTGGTACTGCACGAAAAGAAGCGGCTGTCTCTAGAACAGGGAGGAGCAGAGAGCCGTCGATTCTCATTTTTGCTAACCATCACCAACGCCATCTTCTGAACATCCTCACTGCCCCCAAGTGTATCTCTACTTCCATTAAACAATTCCCAGTTTCTCTATATTCTTCTTGCAAGGTTGCTCTTAGAGTAAGATTACTGATTATTCCACAACTCCAGGTATCTGGTAGAAGAGAAATCACTCTAGAGTTTTCTTCTGTGATGGGTTTCCTTCACTTAGCACAGTGACCTCAATGCCAGCCAAGCTGCAAGAGGACCGGAATGGCCTTCTTGATAGAAGGCTTGGTAACATTCCCACATATGTATAGACTACATTTATTTTTCACGTATCCATTTGATAGACACTTGGTTCGCTTTTGGTTTTTGGCCATTGTGAATACTGTACAAATACCTATCTTACTTCCTAGATCCTATCTTTAATTCTTTTTGATTTGTAGATGGACATGGGTTGCTGGATCATACTGTAACTGCATGTTTAGGTTGTTGAGGGGCCACGGTATTGTTTTCCACAGTGGCTGTCCATTGCACATGCCTTGGGAAGAATACAAGGACTCTAACGTCTCCATATCCTCAACAACACTTACTATTTTCTAGGTTTGGTTTTGTTTTTGAGAGTGATCATCCTAACAAATGTGAAATGGTGTCTCATGATTATTAGGTCAAAGCCTTTTACTCCCAGCTCTCCGTGTTTGCTGCTCTCCTTGTGATGGTATAGCTACAACCCAGGGCATAATGCATGCTGGAAAAAGACAATGGCACTCATCCGAGCCTTCTTTAGCCGTTAACTTTCTTTTAGCTGGTGCATAGCAGGAATTATTCCCATTTCTTTAAGTTCTGGAAAAGAATCACTTATCAGATAGATAATTCATAATTCTGTGGGTGATCTTTTACCCTGTTATTAGTGTCTGTTGATGGGCAAAGTTCTTATTTTCAAGGTTGTTCAACTGGCTTGTTTCTCTGGGCTTTGCGTTTTTCTAGTAGTGTGTAAGACACTCAGGTCCATGAAATCGTTCCTCTATGCTCTGAGCCCTTCGACTTTAGTTCTTACGTGTAGGTCTTTGATCGACTTCAAGCTGATTTTGGTTGATAATGTTAGTGCAGCTCCAGCTTCCTCCTTTTGCAATGTGTATATTCATCATCGAAAAGATCATCCTTTTCATCATAGACCAACCTTGATAAAAACAGTGGACTTGTTTCTGGCCTCTCTATCTAGGCCAGTGATCTCTGTGTCTGTCATAAAGTTGAGACCACACTGATTCAGTTATCATAGCCTTTTAAATTAATTTTTGAAAAAAGGAAGTGCAAAACTTAGAAAATTTGTCCTCTGTCAAGACTGTTTTTGTTCTTCAAGGTCTTTGAGGTAGTTTGAGGGACTACTCGAACTTCAGGATAGATTTCTCTATTTCTGTCTTTAAAAACATCACTGGGATTGGTGTGTGTGTGTGTGTGTGTGTGTGTGTGTGTGTGTGCACGTGCCCATGAAGGTCAGAAGAGTGTGTCAGAACCCTGGTGCTGGAGTTACAGGTGGCTGTGAACTGCCTGGTGTGGGTACTAGTCACTGAACTCAGGTCTTCTGCAAGATCAGCAAACATTCTCAACAGTTGAGCCATCACTCTAGGTCCCTCATCCCATTGGGTTTTGAGACAGGAATGTGTACCTCTGACTGGTCTTGAACTTGCTATGCAAGCTAGTCTGCCCTTGCGTCTACATCAATCCTGTCTCTTTCTCTAGAATGGGATTTCTGTAGGGATCACAGTCAATCCACAATCCCCATTGGTGAATATTGAGATCTTTATAGCTTAAGGACTCCCAAGCCATGAACACAGCTCTGTTTCCATGCCTCTGGATCTTCTTTAATGAACTCAGTGATGTCATTTTAGAAAGCCTCTGACCTCATCTCTTCTCATTCACTCATTCTGGTTCATTAGTTCATTAGGCCACAGGCCTAATGTTCCTAGCATCTTTCTCCTTCTATGACAGTAGCGCCATGATCCCTGGAAAGCCACCTCCCTTCTCCACTTTGTCCATGTGCTTTGGTACAGCTACCACTTCCCATGTTCAGAAGTAGGCATTTGTGTCAGACACTGATCAGGATACTTCATCTCCTTGGTCACAGTTACCAACTCAGAAGAGGAACAGAAGGACCAATGAGAGCAGGACTCAAGGTCTAGATTAAAATGATGTCAAAAAAGGGGGTTCTTTGGTTCCACAAGGCGATAAGCAATAGGAACAGGCAAATCTGGAAGGATCAAGGACCACTCAGTAGAGGCAGAAGTGTGCTGGGCCAGAGAGACAGCTCAGCAGTCAAGAGCACTTGGGCTGGAGAGATAGCTCAGTGGTTAAGAACATTGCCTGCCCTTCCAAAGGTCCTGAGTTCAATTCCCAACAACCACATGGTGGCTCACAACCTGGTGCCCTCTTTTGGCCTACAGACATACACACAGACAGACTATTATATAATAAATAAATAAATATTAAAAAGAGCACTTGTCGTTCTTCCAGAGGGTCTGGGTGCATTTCCCAAGCACGCCTAAGGCATCTCACAGCCATCTGTAACTCTAGTTCTAGAAGAGCAGACAGCCTTGTCTGGCCTCCCTGGGCACTCTATGCATGGGACTCACAGAGTACATACAGTAGGCAAAGCATATAGACAGTGAAATAAAACAAACCTTAACAGAAGAAGGGGGAGGATGAGGAGGGATCTGGAGGAAAGCAAGCCGAGAGATGAACAACAGAGAACTTCCTGAAGAAAACGTTGATGCACCTGGATCCGGTTGTACCTCCAGTCAATGAGATGTATCTCGGTGGAATGAACCCATCACTGCCTCTTTCGGCTTATGTCTCATAAGCCTGGATTCTGTTACAACCCTCATTGAGTCAACTGTAATCTAGCTCCTAATGCTGTGTGTTCTTTTAGTCCCTTTTTCAATGACTCCGATATTTATAGCTTTTTATTCCACAAAGGATTCAAGCTACCATACAAATTATATTTAGTAGAATGGGATGGAAAAGTTACAAAAACATAAATTTGGAAGACACATTATCATGATCCCAGGAAGGCAGCCAGCATGCAGTTACCTGTGAATGATACAGGGACCAAGAAGGCGTGTTCAATCCAATGACAAACCTGGTTCTGATACTTCATATTAGCCAAGGCAAAATGTGAATTGGGATTAATAAAATGATTTATTCAATCAATTTCAAAGGCTTCTTCCAACGTGTCAGAGAGCAGCTCAAATCTAGCTAGACACAATGGTCAAGTCACCTGCTGTCATCTTTTCCAAGGAAGCTTTGTGGCTTGTGTTTCATCTGATGACCCATAACCAGCTCACAACAGAGAGAGGCTGAAGACCAAGGGCATCTTATTTATCTTGATATCTGATCTCAGAGCAGCTAATAAACAGCAGGTACCCACGAAATCTCTTAACGCATACTGTGTTGCCAAGAACTGCTTAGGTTCACACACCTGTAAAGACCACAGAGCCAACCCTGAAGAAAAAGATTTCCCACAAGACCCGAGTCATACTGCTTACATAAATCTTAAATCTGTGACACATTTTTCGATCTCAGACTAATAAGAGTTGAGTTGTAATGAGATCCTCCCTGATCCGTTTGCCCAAGTCTAGAAAAGGAAAGCCGCTCCTTCAAATTAGATCGTGCGCTTTCTACATTGTATTGGCTTTACTGGAAGCACACTTATGCTAAATTTCAATTTCAAAAGCCCTGGGTCTAATGGCAAAGGCTTTAGTTCAGTAGTCAAAACAGACACAGAACAGTGGCATTAATTAGAGACCTTGGGGGATGGATGAATATCATTAAGAAGCTTCTATCCTCACTGAGATGTTATCTAAATAATTACACACACACAAATGGGTCTGAAAAAGGCTTTTAGTGGGTTCACACTGTTAGCCAGGAAGCCAAATATACGGTGTACCCGGAACTGGATTTCCCTGGGAAAGACGTGCTTCCCGACGGCTCGGGGACTCCCTTTCCACACTGTCCATGCTGGGGCAGTTTGGTGGATAAGAAGACAGTTTGGGCTCACATCTTTACTCGATTCTTTCCCAACCATGTGACCTCCCGGGAGTTTCAAATGCTTCTCTCGGTTCTCACGTGAACGCGGTGCAGATGACATCTCAGAGAATGTCTTAATCACACACAGAAAATATTTGTAAGACACTAAGTACTGCTGCTGGCAGAGAGGAAACCCCTGCTGTTAGAGATGTGGGTGTTGCTGGGGGTGCTTTTGTTTGCGTGTGATGTTCGTTTATGTTGACGCTTTGGAAATAGCCCACTGAAAATCACATGACAGCTAATCACGAAAAATCACAACAGAGTTAGTGATCTAAAAATCTACTCACTGGCCCCAGGTGGCTCAGGAGATAAAGGCACCTGCCACGAAGCACGGGGACCTGCATTCAATCCCTGGGACCCACGTGTTGGAAGGCGAGAACTCTTCTCGCAAGTTGTTCTCTGAACTCCACATTTGCTCTGTAGCATGTGCCCTCCAAACACATGCACACACACACACACACAAATAATGTAAAAAGTTAAACTCATTTTAATATGAGAAAATTGATTCACCTTACAAAGTATATTCAGGTTCAATTCTTTAATGATAAACCCATTAAAAGGTTAGAGGAGGGTTGGAGAGACGGTTCAGAGGTTAAGAGCACTGGTTGCTCTTCCAAAGGTCCTGAGTTCAACTCCCAGAAACCACATGGCAGTCCACAACCATCTGCAATGAGATCCCATGCCCTCTTCCGGTGTGTAGGCATACATGCAGACAGAACACTGTATATATAATAAATAAATCTCTAAAGAAAGGAAGGAAGGAAGGAAGGAAGGAAGGAAGGAAGGAAGGAAGGAAGGAAGGAAGGAAGGAAGAAAAGGAAGGCAGGCCAGAGGAAGCATTACATACAAAAAGCAAATATTAATCCCTGAATCATGGTAGCTTCACAGTGACGTGGAATCCAATCCTACCTACCATAGCCAGATCTCAGTCACCCTCACCAATGCCATGGCTGTCTATATCACCTGCCAAAAGCACAAACTTACACTTGCCTATGCAAGCTTTTAAACGGGGGAGGGGCGCTATCTGCATTATGGCTGCTGTCTGCTGTGCAGCCTGAGGTCTCTCCTCCCTACCTGAAGCGTCAGGTTGCTCCTGCTGTTAAGGACTTTCCTCTCTGCATCCTGGAATGCCTTCTGCAGCCTCTGCTCCATCGTCTGGGCAAACTTGCAGGACTGAATGTTGTCTGATTGGCTTACAAACTGCAACACTAGAAGAAGAACGGCAGTCACCACCACTCACCAACGCTGTCTTAGTTCCTCAGGTTTAATAGCAGTCGTGATACAAAACAGCGTGACTTTTAGGTTACAGAAACTAGGCAAATAAACGGTAAGACCAGCCAAGCTTTAATTACAGTTTTGAAAGTAGCTCCTAAGACGATTTATAGCAGAGAATAATTAAAGCATGAATGAGCCCAAAGTGCTCTCCAACACAGAGGATGTCATGACTTTATCCCACGAGACTGCAGACATCTGCTCAAACATGACAACCAGTGCATGGGGATGATCATTATCCTCCATGCTAACCTGATGGTTTCCATCACCATGGTACCGCTACACGTGTGCTTCACAGACTTTGAAAACCAGCAACCACAAGAGAAATTGAGAGAAAGCTGTCAAAGTCTTTGCTGGGAGACTACTTCACTAACAGTCAGAACCTGTTAGTTCCAGACTATAGGTTTTATAGGCGCTCAACTCAGAGTAGTGCCCACTGGTAAGAAAGATATTCTGCGCTGCAATGCACTAAGTATATAGATTGGGAAGAACAGCTCTAGGGTGGAACACGCCCAAGAAGGTCTGAATTACGGGTGTTGAGAAGTGGGGAACTTGGATATCTGATGAGCAGGAAAGTCTGACTGTATAAGGGCTATGGATACTGGCAAGCAGCTGGCAGTGGGGCTCTAGACCGTGCCCTGCTTGTCTGGCCCTGGATGATGGGACTTGCCTGTCTTCAGCTGGAAGGCACCTGCAGGCTGGGGCTTCCACGGGGAGGCAAGCACCGCCACAGACTGTAAGGAGGGAGTGTGTTGCTTCAGGTCGGCAGTGACGTTGCTGACTCCATACACACCCAGCATGTCCATCACCACAGCAGGCAAATACACCAGCCTGCCTTTGGTAGCATAGTAGCCAACCGTGACATTATGGGAATATTCCAGGATGTCCACCTACAAAACAAATGGACCCCAGAATGCACTGTTTATTCCCATAGTACTTTAAGTTCCTCTTTGTGTTCTTAGAGTCACAGCTGCTACCTAGTAAGACTGTAGACTATGATTTTCTCATTGAGCAAATAACAACTCTGTAAAGTACACATGTGAATTCCAAAGTATGACGATACAACAAAATAAAACTCACATCAAACCGACATAAGATACAGCTGAAGCTGGTTTTGGATTCCTTGAGTATTTTGAGTAAGATCCACTGAGCACTAATTCTATCACCAGGATGCCAAAGAGGGCCAGCAGGCAGAAGAGACAGCTAAGAAGCAGAATGCTGCTTAGCAAAAAAAGTGAAGACACCTCACTATGGCTGGGAGGGAAAAGGCAGAGAGGGTGACTGAAGTAGGGCCAGTTCTGAGGACAGGTGACAAGGTATCTAAGTAGAATCTTCTGCCTTGAAGCGGAGAGGAAGCCTTCAGGCTTGACACCTTCCCTGGCTTAGATCCTGGTTCATGGCCAAGGTGGAGATGATTCAGAGGCCTTCTCTCCCAAGTGAGTCTTAAGGGATATGAACAGCCTAAGCCCTCTCTGTCCCAGTGGAAGGATTTTGAAGCTTTAGAGCTTATTCTTACTGCATTTTGCTTTGTTGATGATGTTGTATGTTTACAGTTTTAAGTGTGGATTTTTGTTTTTGATATATTAAATGTGATGTTTATCATAAAATTGGAATTTTGAAAAATTAAGAGAGAAAATGGTAATTGTCTCAGGTATTACTACCACTACCTGCTAGGTGGATCTCCTGTCAATCATTTTTGCCTGGGAATACATATTTTTGTATATATATATATATATGTATATGTGTGTGTATGTAAAGAAATATAAAATATACACATTCATATACTTATATGTATACAGGGTAGATCCTGCTGCATAATCTCTTCACTTTTCTCTATGCCTGAGTGACTATATGTTTGTGTCTGTACATATGTGTGTTTGTCTATGTGTATATACATGTGTATACGTTTGTGTGTGTTTGTATGTATATATGTATATGTGTGTGTGTGTTGCTGGAGATTGAACCTAGGACTTTGTACACAGTAGACAAAAGCTCTACTTCTGAGCAGATCCCCAGGTTCCCTTATTCTTTGTGTTGTGGTAAAACCCAGATCACATGCAATCTACTGTCTAAACCATGCCTTACATGCTCGTTCACTGATACTTTCAACACCCAGATTATGGATGTGACCAGCATCCCCACGCCTCTCCCATGGACTTCATGCTGTGTGTCAGACTGTCTTAACCTCTGCACACTTTCCCATTCCTGCATCTGCATTAGTGTCCTGTAGGGCTGGGGAGACAGGTCAGGAGCAAACCATTAGCACAAGGCCCCAAGTCATAAACACTTTTCAAAGAACTCAAGAAAACTGAGTTTGCAACATGATGGATGCAATCTGGTCCTTCTAAAGTGTTCTCGATGGTTCTTTATAAAAATGACTAACCAAGGAGCTTCAAGATGGCCCATGAACACAGCCCCCAAAAACAACTCACCCAGTGAGCATTCTGTGAACTTCCCAGACCTTCTTTTTTTCTTATTTATTTATTTAAGATTTCTGTCTCTTCCCCACCGCTGCCTCCCCTTTCCCTCCCCCTCCCCCAATCAAGTCCCCCTCCCTCGTCAGCCCAAAGAGCAATCAGGGTTCCCTGCCCTGTGGGAAGTCCAACTGTACCTATAGGTTTCGTGGGAGCCTAGGCAGTTTCGTGGATGCTAACCTTCCCAGACCTTCTAATTTCTTCAAAGAGCAAGCCTTGTTTCGGGGACTATTTGCTTTTTATACATTTATAACCCCTGTATGTCTTTAAAAACAAATGAAGGAACAAACCAATCACCGAGCAAAGCGATGCCAGGCTCTGCCCCTCAACCTAGTGCAGACAATGTCGGCTAAATGGAACTCTTTGTGCCCACTAGTCTCATTTTTGCCTGTGGTGAGATTTTGTTTGTGCTATAACAAATTAAGCTTGCCTGAGGATCAGAATGTGGAGCGAGTCATTAGGTAGTCATAGAGGCCAGGCAGTGGTAATGCACACCTTTAATCCCAGCACTCGGAAAGCAGAGGTAGATGGATCTCTGTGAGTTCAAGGCCACGTTGGGCTACACTAGATTGATCCAGTCTCAAAGAGAAATAGAAACCGGTCTCGCTGAACATAGTGGACAATGAGGATTACTGAGACCTCAAGAACAATGGCAATGGGTTTTTGATCCTACTGTACCTATTGGTTTCGTAGGAGCCTAGGCAGTTTCGTGGATGCTCACCTTACTAGACCTGGATGGAGGTGGGTGGCCCTTGGACTTCCCACAGGGCAGGGAACCCTGACTGCTCTTTGGGCTGATGAGGGAGGGAGACTTGATTGGGGGAGGGGGAGGGAAAGGGGAGGCGGCGGTGGGGAAGAGACAGAAATCTTTAATAAATAAATAAATAAAAATTAAAAAAAATAAAAAAAATAAAAAAAATCACTTTCAAATAAGGAATAAAGTACTTTTAAAAAAGGAAAAAAAAAAAAAAGAAATAGAGTCAGGTGGTGGTGGCTCTCACTTTTAATCCCAGTACTTGGGAGTCACATGCCTTTAATCCCAACACAAGGGAAGTGGAGACAGGAAGGGATGTGGCTGGGTGGAGAGAGGAATGTAAGGCGGGAGGAGAGAGGAGCTCAAGGCAGTCAGTCTGAGGACTTGTAAAGACAGGATACCCCATTCAGTCTGAGGACTTGTAAAGACAGGATACCCCATTCAGTCTGAGGATTCCTGGAGACAGGATCTTGCCCGCTTCGGTCTGAAGATTCAGTTGAGGTAAAAAAGTCTCTCTGGTGGCTGGCTCCTTTACTTCTCTGATCTTAGAGCATTTACCCCAATATCTGATTCTGTGTTTTTATTAAGACCAATTAGAATTTGTGCTACATTTGCCACTACCTTTTATTCATGGAAAGTGATCCTGATTTACGTTCATTGTGCTGATATAAAACTGTGTGTTAAGTTTACAGAGTGCACCAATTTAGAGACTAGAAACGGTTGCAGTGGTCCGCAGTGCTGTGCAGGAAGAGCGGAAGCTGCCGAGGCCCCTGGAAAAGGACTGCGGCTCCGCGAAAGCCACACCAGGCACGCGGAGGAGAGCAGTTCCGTGCTCAGCTTTTGGGTTTGAAAGTTTTAAGGTTCCAGTGCTTTTCCCTCCTTCTCTCCCTTCTTTCTTCCTCTCGATTTCTTTTTTCCAGAATTGTAAAAGAGAGATTGACAGCGACCAAAAGAGGATGTGCCAAAATCTCACCCAGATCCTCTGTATCACGGGTGGGGGGACGACTCGACTGGACGCAGCTGTTACCCAGGCCATCAGAAGAGGACGCCGGAATGATATGTTTAAGTCATACAAAAGGGAGCCCGCTGGCTGCCAGTTGCATTCACTGCTCTAACACTTGGGATCAACCCAAAAGACTGTAAAACAATGCCTCTGCCGCTTGGCTGTGCCACGGGAGCCAGCCCGCACTTATTAAGCAGTACTTGGCATTGGAGTGTTTGGAAGGAAAAATGTTTACTTCCCTGTCTGCTGCTGGCATGCCAAACAAAGTGGAACTCCTCTTCCAGATCTGAGTAATTAGGGCTTTTGTTGTTAGTAGTAGTGGTTTGGGTTTGGGTTTGGGTTTTCGAGACAGTCTTAATCTGTAGCCCAGGGTAGCCTCAAACTTGGGTAAATCCTCCTGTTTCTCAGCCTCTCACTTTCTGGGAGTATAAGCATGCAATATTTACCTGACTTTATTATACTTGTTAAATGTCCAGAAATAAATCACTGTTTATAGTTGTGCAGAAGATAAACAGAAAAAAAAAAAGACAAAACAACAATGGATTGATCACTTCTAGAGGACACCAAATACTCCTCCAATGACGGAACAGTTTTTAAAAATATAAAAGTAATAAAGGTAATTAGTCTCAAGTTTTCCTCTTGAAATGACCCTTTTCTCCAGCCACATACGTTAGCTCTCTGCTAAAAAATGTCAAAAACTTCCACTTCCAGCAAGCGTGGGTGTGGCGCCTAGGAAGGAGAAAAACATTTACTCCTACTCCGGACCCGAGGCTGAATTGGCCATCTTAGGAAGGAAGGAGCTTACATGAGCAGAGACATCGTTCTGGTGGAAAGCCTTCCGCAATGCCTGCGTGAGCCCTTTGGTTACACCAAGCTTCAAGGACTCGCTGCTCTGCACTCTCCTCTGAGTTAGGAAGAAAACTGTGGGGTGAAACAAAGGCACAGCAATCAGAGTTACTAGTGAAGGTCATAGTGACCAGTCAGCCCCCCCCCCTCGGCGTCCATCTAACCCAGAGCACGCCTGAATCGGCAAAGGCCACCAATCAGGGGACAGGCTGGGGAGTGACTGTTGGACTGATGAAGGCCCAAGCCATTTTGGGAGTCTTAATGCTGAAGAGTTGGTGTGCTGATGGCACATCGTTTCCAGCTCACTCCGCCTCTGACTGTGAGGACCAGCAGCCTCTATTCCTGTACCCAGCAGGTCAACATGCAACCACAGTTCTGTAATGGCATACATAGAGACTGGCCCTGAACTGAGTTCTACAGTTCTGATCAGTTCAGAAGGGACAGGCCCACTTCACAGGTGCAAGTGGCATCTGTAGCTGAATTTAACTGTCACTATCAGAAGGAAATTAGAGTTCTGCCAAGGCTTCTGGAAGAGGTTGGGATCAGGGAAGGTCTCCATGGGAATTATGCTTCTGACGAGTACTGAAGGGTGACAGTGGTCAGCTAAACAAGAGGAAGGGACTGCCCTCCCCCCTTACCCCAACTCCCAGAGCCAGGGGTGCCAAGTGAAAAGGCTGGGGGGCGGTGAATCTTGTCCATGTACGTGATTAACTTAATTCTAAGGGAGAGAGGAAATAGGAATTTAAAATGTATTCTAGAAGACCCCTTTGACTACATGCTGGTAAACAGACCGAGGTCTGTAGAGAGAGACACGCGTATAGGGCAGCAGTGATGGTGCAGCAGGCACGAGGTAGTGCAGTGGGCGGTGGGACGGAGAGAAGGGGTATTCAGAGTGAGAGGAGAAAGATCTGGTGGGGGCGGGGTGAAGAAGAGAGCAGCTGAGAAGGTGCTTCTGCGAGGCGGGGGCTGGAAGAAGGCATGGATCTGGAGAGGGGAGGGGGTTAAGAATGCAGATGGCATAACAGAGAAACAGAAAGAGATACTGTGTTTTCTGCTGGGCCTAGTTTCACAATTTCCCATTTTAGAATAAGATATAATTTCCCCTCGTTCTTTGTGGGCCGAGGAGGAAGGCGGGAATGAGCACTCAACACTGGCATGCTCTCTCAAATAATCTGTCCAATGCTTTTTATAGAAAACACTACTGCACTGTTCAAAACACTCCAAGTATTCTAGACTTGCTTTCTGCAACCAGGGAGTGGGGCAGAGAAGAGATCAACCCCACCGACATCAAAAGAGATCCCAGACCCCACCCGCCATGCGGTTCAACTGTCTGCTATTAGGAAAACCTTTCTGAACGGCACAGCGATTCCCAAGATTCTGTGTTAGATGATCCGCATCATTTATTCATGTGAGACATCACTGGTAGACTTCACAGACAAAACACGCTGTCTTCTGGAGCTTTCTGACCCACTGGGCTAATTGTGGTTTCCCTGGGCACTTCTGATGCCAGAACCAATCCTAGGGCTAGAATCTGCATCATCCAGCGTTCCCCTTGTCCGACACTTGATGAGAGTCAAGGTTTCTCAACCTTGACATACTGATTAGTCTGTCTCTTTCTTCCACCTCACCCCCGTGTGTGTGTCTATGTGTGTGTGTGAGAAAGGTAGAGAATACCCCCAGGTTATTCCTCAGGAACTACCCACCTTGTTTTTTGAGACAAGGTCTCTCACTGTAGCTCATCAAGTAGGCTAGACTGACAGACTGGGGTTATAAGCTACCGTAGCCAGTTTTCTTAAAACATGGGTTCTAGGTCAGCTCAGGTCACCATGTTAAGCACCTTACCAGCTGAGTGTGGTCTCCAGCCACAGTTAGTCTTTATTGTGCAGACTGAACACAGTGAAACGTTCAACACCATCCCAGGTGCCCACAGGTTCCAAGCAACACCCCTTCCCAAAGTGCGACAACCAGAATGTCTCCAGACATTGTCACACCTCAGAGAAGGAGGCCGAGAGCACTCCTGATTGACACGCACGGATCTAAGAGAACTCGTTCTGTTGAATGGCTGAGGTCAGGATTGCCCCTATGTCGTCAGACCAATAAGACTGTGGCCTCTCACCTGTCTTCACTAGGAGCCTGTGGGACATCTGACAGTCCAAGTTGGACGCCATCCTGCCAGTTGTGACCATCGCAGTAGACACAGCCGGAAAAGCAGCGTCCGTGTTTCCTGTCTGCAGAGATGGCAGCCTCGTGGCCTTTACTGATGCTGTACCGGACGTCAGTGCAGCAGTGATTGTCAGCGGGCGGGCGGTGGATGCTCTGGGTGTGTCTGGCCTGGTGGGATTAGGGAGGCCAGTGTGCATGGCTTGTGGTTTCTTGGGGAGGTGTGTGGTGGACAACAGGCCCGAAGCAGAGCCCGTGGCCCCTTGTGTGGCTGTGTGTGTGCTCATGCTGTGTGCTGTCCGGGCAAGCATGTAGGTTGGTGTGATTGGGAAGGCAGTGTGGACTGTCCCTGCTGTCACCTTTGGGCTGGATGCTGCCTTGCTGGTGACATTTTTAGCTAGAGCTGTGGTCAGACCGCTCTTGGATAAACCGCCGCTGCTGCCAGTGCCCTTAGCAGTGAGGGCTGCAGACAACGCTGCTGGGCTTGACTTCCTCAGAAACAGGGTGGTGGTGGCAGCGGCTGCAGCTGTTGCTGTCAGTTCTCCCTTGGGTGACACTGAGGTTTCCACTGCAAAGAGAGAAAAGGAAGAGTTTGTCATTGGTCTGGGATGCACACGTCACTCTCCTGACGATGAAGAAATGTAACTTATGAGCTTGCTAGTGTAAGATGTCTCTATGCTCCAGGCTTGCAGCGGGGAGAACTCAGGCGAAACAACCTTAGGTTCATTAAGTCAATTAGTCATAATGCGAATGCCACGTACAGCAAAGCCATGGTTGTTGATAACAAGGAAATAAATTCTGAATACTTTCACAAAACTCAAGGAGGCAGGGAGGATCAGCCGCATGCCTGTCTGGAGTTGTACCTCACTACACACCGAGGGGAGGCGGGCTGCTTCAAAGCAAAGCTGCGCATCTGTGTTGAGCTTGAAGATGCTTTGGCCGGAAAAGCAGTCATACCTGTTTTCTGGGTACCAGGAAGCAAACTACCTGCATTAGTGGCTGCACCCGTCCGTGTCTTGGGGCGCCGAGAAGTTCGCAGCACTTTGGAGGGGGTCCTGGAAAAGGCACCAGTTGACATGGAAGTGGAGTCTGTAGATGAATGGTATTCCACGACACTCTGGAATTGTGGGGAGCCATTCTTTCCTGGTGACAGAGAGGTGTCACTGGAAACTTGTGAATCTGTGTCTGTTCCATCTGAAAGCATTCTCTGCAAGCTAGCTGCAGAAGCTAAGCTTGGCCAGGTTGGCCAAAGAGGATGGGCTGGCCGGAGAGGCAGCTGCGACATAGAACGTTGACGTGTGGGTGGATAATAATCCCCCATCGCTGTGTCAAAGTCTCTTGGGTGCTTGCTTGTGAGCCAGAGGTCTGTGTGGCTTTCAACTATGGCCCCTTCCGATGGCCGCAGGGGCTGATTGCCACTCTGACTGAAGACTAGATCCTGAAAGTTAAAGCCATCTGTCGTCACCAACTGCCCAGCAGCCTCTTTGAAATTCTGAGGTTGTATCGCATTGGCATCCGAAGTTGTACGGCTGGGAAGAGTCGCTGAAGCTGGAGGAGACTCCCAACTTGTGGAGCTAACTGTTGGAGTGTTTAAATCATGATCCGTTTGCCATGGCAAACCAGACATTGTCGGTTCTGTGGAGAGGGATGCAGTTGCCGCAGCAAGAGAGCTCCAGAGAACATCTGTGGCTGCTGGCTTTCTCGTGTCTTCCATTGTTGGGAACTCATAGACATCGGGGGAGGAGGGAAGGGCTGGCACCTGTCTGGAAGCTGAAGCTGGCAACGCAGACGGGCTTGCCACAGCTGCGAGAGTCTCCAGCTTGGTACTGGACGAGCCAGGAGGAGAACCTGCCTGAGCGGCTTGTGAGGCGAGCAGGGATGATGGAGGTGACCCTGAAGGAGAGAGGTCTGTTCTTACTGCTGTCATGAGAGGCGAGACTCCACCTGTGTTAAAATCAGAGGTGAATCCACTCACTGCTTGAAGACTTGACGCCTCTTTAGTTGGAAGGGCCCACAGAGGAACGGTCCCATTTGCCTTTTCATTTTCCCCCCAAATGGCTGTAACCCTGTCCTCTTTTTGCTGAGGAAATGTCCAAACTGTAGGGGAAAGATTAGGACGCTTGCTGGAGAGGAGGCGTATGGCTACATCAGGAAGGTATCCACCACGGCTATCTTCCTGGGGACTGGCAGCTTCCGGCACGGGGTCTGGGGAGGCACCATCTCTAGTGGGCTGGAGGGTGGTAAGCAGGGAGGGAGGGGCGCCCGTCCCCTTCAGTGGTGATCCAGGAGCCGCCTCAGAAAGGTCCATTTGCTCTTGACTGGGTGTAGTGAGAGGAAGAGGAGGCAGCGAGGAGGAAGGGGTGTTTTCTGGGGGGCGGGAGGGCTTCCTGGAATTCTCCGGAGCGGCTGCCAGATGTGGCCAGGTGGTGGCGCTATTTGCAGGAGGAACAGGGGCTAGCTCTCCGCTGCTCGACCCTGACTCTGCAGTCTGGACATGTAGGGGCCAAGCCTCATAGCTTGCTGCTGCTGTGCCCAGATTAATGGACGATAATACCTCACTGCGCCCTCTGACAGCCCTCGCGGTGGGGCCTGGCTGGGTGGATGCAGAACTCAAGGGCTCTTCCAACATGGGCCACGAGGAGGTTCCACCTGGAAGCCCTCCAGGGGCTACGGAAGGGAGAGACAGTTTTGCCAGGGAGCTCAGAGCCCCCGGAGTCAGGGGACCTGCTGAACGGGGAATCCTTGATGGGGCCAGCTCAGAGTACTGCTTTGTTAAGGATCTAGAAAAATCTAGAGGAGGAGTACCAACGAAAGTCCGGGCATTTCTGGATGGAAAGTGGTTTGTTTTGTGAGAAAATGGTTTTAGGACATTAACTGGGTTCTGACCTGAAGAGGAATCAGCTGGTGTGATTTGGGGGAACACAGGCACTTTGGTGGGGTGCTCTATAGGCTTAGGAGTGATGGAATGAGATGAACCAGGGACCAATGAAGATGATGATGGTGGAGGGAGGAGGGGAAGACTGTCTGACCTCAAGGGATGCTTTGAAAGGGAGGGAGTGCCCACCAGAGGCTGTGATGGGGAAGCAGCCCTCGAGGCAGCTGGTGGGGCTCTAGGCAATGGGGAAAGCATGCTGGTGTGAGGCAAACCTGACATGGCTGTTGCTTCTCTTTCCCCTTCAGGCTTGGGGTGGACCACAGTCTCAATGGAGTCCTTAGCAAGATCCGGGGAGGCGCCGTGTCCACTTCCTTGGTAAAGGGACAAAGAGAAGTCCGCACGAGCCCTGGTCTTGTGGCGTGCCTTGGGAAGAGGTGTCTGGGATAGCTGCAGCAAGCTTGTGTTGTCGGGAGGCTGTCCCAGAACATTCTTGATTTTATCTGCTGCTGAGGAAGACTTGACTTCCAAAAAAGGCCATGTTGGTGAAATTGGTAACAATTTCCCGAGAGGAACGGACTCTGAGGTCGGAGTGACATGTATCTGTAGACTGTCTGTCCCTGTGAAAGAGAGCATCCACGTGAGACATGGAATCGAGATACGGCTCCCATGGGCAGGGGCTGGAGACCAGAGCAGGCAAGACAGCTCTGCCTGGCCACAGAGCCCTTCCTCTCACCATAGACCCTTCGGGAAACAATCCAAACAAGGAACTCAGTACAAATGTGCGTGACAGAGAATTCACAGGGCAGTGCCATAAAAAGTAGTCTTTGATGAAGGAATTCTTTTGAAGACAGGGTCTTACATGTAACTCACAGAGATCTGCCTGTTTCTGCCTCCCGGTGCTGGGGTTAAAGGCGTGTGCAAACCACACCTACTGATAAAAGGACTTTTGAGCAATATTATAAAAGACACTCATGTATTTCATCCCCCCCCCATTTCCTACCAGGCTAAAAGCCCACAAAAATCAGACGTGGCTACCTGCAGCTAACAAATGACATCAAAATAAATCTGAGCCAAGACCCCAAAATGCACAGTACTGAAGAAGGACCATTCTCTATGAACATGTTCTCAGGTCTCTAATACATCTAAAAAAATATCTTCAAGAAAATATTCTAAGGAAAAATGACTTCAATGAAATGCATTTCTCCTGAGTTTAAAGGGATTCCTGGTTCTTTGTTCATGCTGTGTCAAGGAACAGAAGAGATGGCTTTCACATTAGGTTATTTCAAAAGGAAAAATTATTCATCTCCCACCTGGGACAGGAGATACTTCTCAAAAGGCCTGGTGTCACTAGCAGCACCTGCTGAGACCAGAACTGTCAGCACAATGCATGACGCCCCTGGCAGAAAAGTGAGGAGGCTCTGGACCGCAGCAGGAAAGGAAGGTGGGGGAGATGGAATCGTGGGATGGCACACGTCCTTCTCTATGATGCCCTCTTCCTGGCTCCTCTGGGTTGGTGGTACAAAAGGTGGCTAAGTGTTCTTAGCTAATATTTCTCTCCTTCTCTCCTTTCTCTTCTAAGCACCTGTGTGTGTGTGTGTTTACACTGATGTGTGTAAGGTTATCCATGCATGTGGAGGTCAGGCATCACTCTTTGGTTCTCAAGAGCTGTCCACAGTTCCTTGAGATGAGATCTCTCACTGGGATCTGGAACTTGCTAACTAGGCTAGGCTAACCTGCCAGAGAGCCCCAGGGACCCAGCCTCTGGCCTGCACCTCCCCCATGCTGGTTTTATAAGCACGCACCTGCTTGCTTAGCTTTCTGCTGGCCTCTGGAGATCAAACTCAGTTCCTGGTCCTTCAGTCCTTCAGGGGCAAGAACTTTACCAACTGAGCTGTCTCCTTGGGCCCTAAGGCTTTAAGAGTTTTAGACGAAAGGAACGGTACTTGTAGAACTTTCTACAATCTTAGCTAAAATATTAGAGCCGTTTGATAGAAACCATTTATTAGGAATTCAGAAAGTCTGGTTGACAGCCATCCTCAGCCACCCAGAGTTGAGCATGCGTCTCTGGCGTCTGTCGCATAGCTAAGGACAACAGGCACAGCAGAACGAATCCACTCAGCGCCTGTACGGAGCAAATGAACTTGCGGAGGTGAAGGGATGGGCTAATAAGCTCTGATTACAACCTGGGCTAGCCTGTTGACTGTCACCGAGGAGCTGTGGCCCTCTGCTGGAGGAGCACAGGAGCAGATCAGGGTGTGAGGGCTCCTCCCTCCTGGGGTCTGGCTGCCTTTCTCCTCTTCTGTATCCTGCCAACCAAGGAAGTGAACAACTGGAGAAAGTCTTACAACGCGAAAGCTTTATGATAAGCAACATCCTCTCCACGACAAAAGCTCAGTAGTAAGTGCCTTCCGAAATGGTCTTTCCAGTTTCTCCGTGAGACTTGGGAAAAACATATAGATGGGAAGTTTTCACTCCAAGTGAGAGCACATGGACATTTTCCTTTTGATCCTTTGTGTTCTTGTGTTTCTTTAAAGAACAATTTTAAATTATTTTTCTTTTATGTATATGTATGGCTATTTTGCCTGCTTGTATTCATGTGGACCACACGTCCATAGAAGAAGGTGTCAGATCCCCTGGAACTGGAGTTACAGATGGTTGTAAGCCACCATGTGGGTACGAGAAATTGACCCTTGGTCCTTTGAAAGAGCAACAAGTGCTCTTAACCTCTGAGCCATCTCCTCAGCCCTGTATTCTTGTTTTTTTTTTTTTTTTAATTTTCCATTGTTGAGATTCATATATAAGAAATTGGCCTCACGCTTTGTTGACTCCCTCTGGAAGGCCTTATCCTTTCTGAGAAGTGGATGGAGGTGAGTGGTGGGGGAGATAGGGAAGGGGAGGAGGGGAGGAAGGAGAAGTGTGTGGTTGGTATGTAAAATGAATAAAATAAATCAAATATATATAAAAAAGAAGAGAAAGAAATTGGCCTCAAGTCATTTTTAGGATTTGTCAGGGTAGAAGCCCACATTGCCACCATCGTCAATGGGACGCTGTTACATTCTGTAAGGAGACCAATGTCTTCTGAGGAAGCCACCCTAAGCCTGACTGGCTCCTTATAACCATGTCAGGATTCTGGGGGGCCCGACCTGCAGGACCCGAAGCTCCCCGTGGCTCAGCCAGGTAAACCCACCTTCAACAGACAGCAGCAGCAGGAGGCACATGGCTCCAGGACACTAAAATCTACACAGCACTGCACTGAAGTCCCTGCTCTTCCTGGGTCCCCTTTCATGGTCTACAGTGAAAACTACTTCAGTTTCACCACAGGCGACCTGAGGGGTGTCCTCCTGGGCAGCTGAAGTTTCACACGGAGGGCACATACTACTGCTTTCACGCCTCCCCACTCTGCATTCGTGTCCTCTCCTAACAGACACTGTGTATCTGCATCCAGCCATGTCTGGTGATGCATCTGAGTGAATGCAGAATCTGTCGAAGATAGTGTGGCAGTCAGGTGAAATCTATAGACGATCCCTGTTTATTTTTATTGAAACCAATTCATCTGTTGGTGTGATTCCAGAGTCAAAACAAACTCATCTTGTTTCAAAGACACAACCTCGTAACTAAGAAGGATGCTCAAGCTAAGCTTTCATTTCTAGCAAGATGGACTCCCACAAACATGTTGCAAATGGGGGGAGGGATGGATGCTGGGGGGTGATGGGAGGGTCACTGACCACACCAAAGGAGGCTGATGAAAAACCCCAGGCTCTGCATGATGGCCCATGCTGGATTTGTTTCTTCTGACTAGGATCCAGGGTTTCCCAAGGGAGCCTTTATTCTCCCACACGACTCCCAATGCATGGGGAGGAAGTATTTATGAACAGTTTTGAGATGGGCCATCTGCTGTGCATGACACTCATTAATGCTCTCTCTACCCTCTGAGTACATGACGTCATGAAGCCTCATGAATGAACTTCTTAAAATACCACGATGATTGGCGGGCACCATGTGATCAATGAGTCATAAACGAAACGGCAAGTGTGACTTCTGGGTAAGACGTTTAAATGCTGCAGGAAGACATCCCAGAGATCACTTTCTGGGCCAATGAGATGTCTCAGCACTTGAAGGCTTGTGACACCAAGCCCGACAACGATGTGTGTGCATGCATAGAGTTGTGAGTGTGCGTGCATAGAGCTGTGAGTGTGCATGCTTACGGCTGTGAGTGTGCATGCATAGAGCTGTGAGTGTGTGTGCATAGAGCTGTGAGTGTGCATAGAAGTGTGCATGCATAGAGCTGTTAGTGTGTGTGCATAGAGCTGTTAGTGTGTGCGCATAGAGCTGTGGGTGTGCATGCATAGAGCTGTGAGTGTGCGTGCATAGAGCTGTGGGTGTGCGTGCATAGAGCTGTGGGTGTGCGTGCATAGAGCTGTGAGTGTGCGTGCATAGAGCTGTGGGTGTGTGTGCATAGAGCTGTGAGTGTGCGTGCATAGAGCTGTGGGTGTGCGTGCATAGAGCTGTGAGTGTGCATAGAGCTGTGAGTGAGTGTGCATAGAGCTGTGTGTATGCATAGAGCTGTGAGTGTGTGTGCATAGAGCTGTGAGTGTGCGTGCATAGAGCTGTGAGTGTGTGTGCATAGAGCTGTGAGTGTGTGTGCATGGAGCTGCCAGTGAATGAATGGGCCAGTGAGCTAAACACACCTCCAAAGAAGAAATACAAGTATCCAATAAATAATTATTTTAAAGTCCAACATCTAACAATCAGGTAACTCTAAATTAAAACTACTCAGAGATTCTGTCTCACTAGAGGCAGAATGATGCCATTTAAAAATGCTGCAAAGATGTGAGGAGTTGGAACCCTTAGTCACTGTTGGAGTATAGACCGGGGAGGTCACTATAGACATCAGCATGGACATTTACCATACCCCACCCACCCCACTCCTGGGCGTATGACCAAAGGACCTCCCTGTCCCATCTCTGAGTTACTTGTCCATCCATGTCTATTACTTCTTTAGTCACAATAGCAAGAACATCAAGTCAGCTTAGATGTCCATCAACAGATGATTGGATAATGATTTTTCAACTGTAAAGAAAAATGAAAAGTATAGGAAAACATGGAACTGGAAAATACTATGTTAAGAGAGGTAGCCCAGGCAACAGGTAACCAGGCAAGACAAGTATCACATGCCCTCTCCCATACAAAGGTCCTAGCTTCTAATTTGTTTATGTCTGTATGTATGTGGGATGGGGGCGGGTAGAGGTTATGGAACCAGAAAGGGCCCAAGGTAGGGGGGGAGGTTTTAACTTAGGGGGTGGAAGGATATTAGAAAATATTAGAAAGGAGGACAGTGGGGACAGAAGGCAGTGGCAAGGAGAGGGGCAAGAAGGGCAGGGAGAGGATCAACCAAACAGTAAGTATGAAAGAGTCAAAGGGAACATATCATTTTTAGGGAGATTTAAAAATAAAACATTAAGTTAAAATTCTAAAACTGAGTTAGCATCAAATCCACTGTTCTCTGTACTGCTCAGTCAAGATGACACCTGAGTGTCACATTAAGAAACTGACATGGAGGGCCAGCAACACGGCAGTCTTAGGTACAATTCTATCGCTGTGATGAGACTCCATGACCAAGGTCACTTATGGAAGAAGAGATTGCTTAGGGCTTACAGTTTCAAAGGGTTAATTAGGGTGTGTGAGCAGCATGGCAGAGAGCTGGCAGCAGGCAGGCAGGCCTGGCACCAGAGCAGTGGCTGAGAACTTACATCTTACTATACAAGCACAGGGTGGGAAAGCTAACTGGGAAACGTGTGGGCTTGGAAACCTCCAAGCCTGCCCCAGTGGCGTGCCTCCACCAACAAGGTCACATCTTTTCATCTTTCCCAAAGAGCTACACCAACTGGGGACCCAGTATCCAAACACATGTGCCTCTGGGGGCCACTCTCATTCCGACCACCACAGCAGTTCAGTGAGTTAAGGCACTTGCTACCAAGTCTGATAACTTGAGTCTAATCCCTGAACCCGTGTGGTAGAAGGAGAGAACCAACTCCCAAAATTTGCCCTCTGCCTTCCATACACATGTCATGCCATGCATGAATCCCATCACACACACACACACACACACACACACACACACACACACACACACACACACAAAAGATGACATACAGATCACAGAAGTTGAGACTAGATTGACGGTTACAAGAAGCCAGGGAAAATGGAGTAGGGAGGGGTGGAAAGAGGTTGACAGGCAGCACTGAGCTAGGGGTAGACAGAGGAGGACATACTGGTGTGCAGCTGCATAGTGCACTGAGCAGAGCTAACAATAACGTGTTGTACATGTCACAAAGCCAGAAGAGTGGACTTTGTGTGTTTTACCAGGAAGAAATGATAGCTATTAAGGAGAGGCCTTCAACCTACTTTTAAAATTACACAATGTATCTACACATCAAAACATGTGGCATCCAATTAATGTGTACAATGTTTATGTTTTCAAATATCAATTAAATTAAAAGATGTATCATTTTTATCTTACATGTATATGTGCGTTTTGCCTAGATGTATCTATGGGCACCATGTGCATGCAGTGCCCAAGGAAGCCAGGAGAGGGCGTCAAAAAGTTACAAAACTGAAATTCCAGGTTGCTGTGAGCTACCACGTGTGTGTGCTGGGAACTCAGCTCAGGTCTTCTGCAAGAGCAGCAGGTGTTTTTAACAGGTGAGCTACCTCTTCAGACTCCTAACTTCACATTTAAATAGAAGATACATTCTACAGCACATGATCTTGGTGGAGCTCTTACCTTGTAAAGAGGGGTTCTCACCTGTCTGCACTAGATCCCAAGTGACACTCAGAGCTTTGTAAGCGTCTACACATAGCAGCCTGAAATACCAGAGTTGTTAAGGAGCTGCAGACTGTACTTATCTCCGAAGATGAAGATGCGCCCTTAAGTGAAATACCAAATTTGCCATGAGGAGAGCCTTCAAGGGGCATGTTGGTAAGCATTTGTACCTGCTGTTGACCTTGGGGACTCGGTTCATCTTTCTCTGCTGTTTAAATGTTTTAGAAACATTTAGAAAGACTCACTGATGGGGTCAGAATCTCCCTGACACATTTTTCTTTTTCTTTCTTTTAAAGACTCATTTATTTATTTATTTATTTATTTATTTATTTATTTATTTATTTATACAGTAGCCTGCCTGTAGGCCAGAAGAGGGCACCAAATCTCATTATAGGTGGTTGTGAGCCACCACATGGTTGCTGGGAATTGAATTCAGGAACTCTGGAAGAACAGTCAGTGCTCTAACCACTTAGCCATCTCTCCAGCCCAGGAAAGCTTTTCTTAAACATTCATGTGTGTGTGTGTGTGTGTGTGTGTGTGTGTGTGTGTGTGTGATACACACACACATCACAACACACATGTGGAGATCAGAAGACAAATTGCAAGAGTCAGTTCTCTTTTTCCCCCATGTGGATTTTGGGAATCAAACTCAGGTCATCAGGCTCAGCAGTGTGTGCCTGTACCCATAAGCCATCTGACCAGCCGTGGGGAAACTTTTTGGCTGTATTATTTAACAAAAGAACCAGGACCAGGAGGAGAGAGATTATAATAAATAATAATAAAAGAAAGATGTCTCTAATCAATAAAACCATGGAAAGCTCAACACACTAGTTTAAGTTACTGAGCTCATCACTCCAACAAGCACCTGAAGGGGCTTCCTTCAGAGGGATTCATCACTGCCTCCCCTCCTTCACTTCTGCCCTCCTCCCTGCTCCTTTATGCACCCCTGCAAATGTCTGCTATATACCATACTCTTGAGTAGACAATGTCTTGTAGGACAAAGCATACATGGTCTCTGGCTTCATAAAAATATGGATATAAAGTTGACATTCTCACAAATATAAACATGAAGCTGTAGACTGTAGATACACATCCTTAAGAGAAATCATCGAGTGTATGGTTTGGTTAAGGAAGTGGGGAAGAACGCCACTGAGAAGGTGACCAGCAAGAACCAAAGAGCAAAAGAAGGTAAAAACGTCCAGGTAGAGGAACAGGCATAAACAAAGACCCTGTGACAGAAAACAGAGTCAAGAATACAAGGAATTGGGACAGCATTGTTTAAAAGCACTGGCTGTTCTGCCTAAGGACCCGGTTTCAATTCCCAGCACCCACATGGTGGCTCACAGCCATCTCTAACCCCAGTCCTGGTAGTCTTCTCTGGTAGTGTACACACACATAATGCACAGACATGCAGAACACCCACACATAAAATAAAGTGAAAATCATAACTAATACAAGAAGGTAGGCAATAGTCTATCATGAAGAGTGGTGGTGGACAGCAAGATAAAACCTCAGAGGTGGGTGCTGGCTGGATCACTACAGTTTCGTGGGTTTCAGCTGCATGGAGAGGGTTGGGGAGTAGGGAATGTTTGGGAAGAATTATTCTGTCTGAGGCTTGAGGAAAAGCTGGCCAGAGTGGACATCAGTAGACCAGTTAGGAACACCTGCAGAGGTCCAGACAGAAGACAGAAGGGAAGCTGCCAAGAAAGCTGACCGGAGAGATGGAAACAGAGTCCTCTGTGGTCCCTCTCGGTCTTTAGATTCAGGATTCCATTACTTCCCTAAGCACACTTGTGTTTATGCATGTGGCAGTCCCTTTAATGGCGGCATTTTTTTTTTTACAGCTCTGAGTGGGAGTCTGTTTCCTCCCCCCTTGAGTTTGAGTGAACTTGAGTTTGCTCTGCCAACTGGAGTGTGGCAAAGCAACGCCAACACAGCTTTGGAAGCTGTGTCATAAAAGGCCACATAGTTACAGCTGGGTCCCTGGGAAGCTTCCCTCTATCCTGGAACCTGGGGGCCACTCTGAGCAGCCTATGCCACAGGGAGACTGCATCCCAGACTAAATCAAGTCTTCTGGCTTGATGCATACACACATGATAGAAGCTTCTAGATCATTCTGTCCCTCGCAATTCAAGTCTCTACAGATGGGCAAGTCTTTCCATCCAGTGCCTGGACACCATTGTGCATGGATGGAATTGCCAAATCATGGGCACGTTAGGGGGGTGTCCGCAGCACAGAGGGAAGGGTGGAGCGCTGGGTAGCAGTAATCACCGGCATAGTACACATGGGGCTGCATCCAAAAACTGGGTCTCTATAACTTTCAGTAGATTTTTTTTTTTTAATTTTCGAGACAGGGTTTCTCCGTAGCTTTTGGTTCCTGTCCTGGAACTAGCTCTTCTAGACCAGGCTGGCCTCAAACTCACAGAGATCCGCCTGCCTCTGCCTCCTGAGTGCTGGGATTAAAGGCGTGCGCCACCACCGCCCGGCTCAGTAGGTTCTTTTTTTTTTTTTTTTCCCAAATACAAAGCAAACAGATTTATTCAAAAGGTCAGGCCCACAACCGTGTAGGACCTTCAGGCTGAGTTCACAGGAAAGTGCGGGACAGAGGAACTTTCCGTCTTCCGAGGGCTCTAGGTCTTATGCTGACAGTTCCACTCAGGCAAACTAGGGATACAGTTACCCCAACACCGTTTTCTGTGAGGACAAGGGGAGGGCGCCATCTTGATGTGATCACTCTGTCCGGGGTTCACTTTTGCCTTAGCTTCTTGATGAAGGAAACCTCATCTCGATTCCGGATACCATAATCTCTGAGCCTCTTCCTGTCCTCTGTGAGTTTCTCGCCAGCTGAGGTCAAATGGTACGTCTGTCACACGTATGACCAGCTGATGTGCTGATGCCTCCCTCCCGCTCCTGCTTGAGCTGCGTGTATCTCTGGATAGCCTTCTTCAGGTCCAGGACCGTGGCATTCTGTACGACGACCACAGGCATTACCTCAACATCCATCTTGCACATGTGGACAGTCATTGCCTGGCCATACTCCAGTGCGATCTAAGAGTTGACCTCTTCTAAAGTGACCTGGATCGGAAGGTCGCAGAGCAGCGGGTCTTGCACCACCATGGCGAGACCTTCTTGGAACACGTCCATGGCTTCAGAGTGTGGCAATGCCTCCTCATCATCCTCGTCGTCTTCAGGCACTTCCGGCCGATCCGCAGCGCTCCGGGTTCTCCAGGGCTGCCGGCTACCGGGAAGCCTGGTTTTTCTCAGTAGATTCTTGATAGGATCAAGGAACCAAACAATGGGAACCTTTCATTTCAATGAAAAATTATTGTACCTTTTAGCATGTTGTCTTTGCTAATGAAGTGAATGTATTAATTAAAGTTGCTTCTTAGAAAACCCACAAACAGAAGAAATGTTCTTTTTCCAACTTTTCATGGCATGTATGTGCGTGTGTGCACGTGTGCCTGGGCATGTGGAGGCCTACGTTGATGTCAGGAATTATCTTTAATGGCTTTTCCATCTTATTCATCAAGGCAGGGCTCTCACTCAAAACCAGAGCTCACTGACATGGCTAGTCTTGCTAGCCAGTTTGCTCTGGGAATCCCGTCTCTACCCTCTGAGGCTGGAATTGTAGGTTGTGGATCCCCCTACCCCCACTAGGCATTGACATAGGTTCTGGGGATCCATGCTCTGGTCCTCACACTTGTCCAGAATGCATTTAACTACGGAGCCATCTCCCCAGCCCAGGAGAAAATGTCCAAGGCAGAAATGAGAAGTAACAGCTGAATATGGTGGCACACACCCATGGCTTGGGAGGTGGGAGCGGGAAATCAGGAGTTCAAGACCAGCCTTGGCCACATGTTGAGTCTGAGCTAAATGAGACACTATCTCAAAAATAAATAAACAAGTGGACAGGTAAATTTAGAGCCAAGTTGTAGAAAGGCTTAAGACACACCCGAAGGAAGGCAGCTAGGTGAATGTCTGCTCTAAGTGACGTGTCTGGCTGGCTCTAAGGTGGCCATCATGATGGTCTCCTGGCAGTCACTCCTTTAGTGATGGACCTGTGACTTCCATCTAAACAACAGAAGAGACAAGAGGTAAAACGCCCTCATCTAGGATGCCATTACCCTAGCGACTCATTCTCTCACCATGGCTTCATGAGGCAGTAAGTTATATTGTGTGAGTCCTGTGGCAAAGACCTAGGTGGCCTCCAGGCAGTCGTAAGGGACCATGAATGGCTGGCCCGTGTGCTGACAACCATAAAGAAGCTAAGCCCTCAGTGTGGAAGCCACAGGAAAAAGCTGCCAACAACCCCAAGTGAGTTTGCATGTGGATTCTTTTCCAGCCATGCTTCCAGATGTCCGCACAGCCAGCCAGCACCATAATTATAGCCAGGAACCCTGTGCAGAGGACCCGGTGAACTGGGCTGGAGAGGCTTCCCTAGCCAGGTGACCCACAGAGGCTGTAAGGTAACAACAGTAGTTCGCACTGAGCCATGGCTTGTGGCAATTTATTACACTGCAATCGAAAATCTATAGAGGGACATGTGTAGTAGCCATGACTGCAACCCCTTCACTTAGAAAGCTGAGTGCAAGATATGGCAAGACGGTCTTAAAAATGAAGGAAGGGAGAGGGAAGGAGGGAAAGATGGAGGGATGGATGGAAGGAGGGAGGGGGGAAGGCAAAAGGAAGAAAAAAACCTAATCCAAGTAGGAAGTAAGGAACCACAGAGGTTGCGCGGTATCGCAGGTGCAGAGAGACGAGACAGGCACAGGATATCATGACTGAACGACAGCGTGAAGGATGGTTTCAGGACAGGACAAAGAGCAGTTAATACAGTTGTGGGAATATCACAGACAGTGAGCGGTGGGCTGAGAAGCCTGACATAGCACCGGGGACTTGGAAAAAACAAGGGTTTTGTGGAGTAGACGCATGGCTACAGCAGCAGACAGATTAGGATGTGGTAGTGAAATGGAATGCCTTCTTGTGCCTGAATTTCATTTTTAAGAGGAAGGAAGAGAGTGGGCCATTCTAACAACACGACCTTATTGGTTTTCCTCAATGAATATCAATAGATATTATGTGAGTGTGTATGTGTGAGTGTGCATGTGTTTTGATGTTCATGTGTACACACATGCTGGAACCGTGGTATGTGTTTGTGCAGGAATGCCTATGGAGGTCAGAAGTCAACATGAGGTGCCTTCCTCGGTCACTCTCCACTGTTTTTTTGAGGCAGGGTCTCTCACGGAACCTGGAGCTCACTGATCTTGGCTTGACTGACTGGCCAGTGGCTTCAGGAATCAGCTTGTCTCTACCCCACTCCCCCAACTCCTGCCCAGTGCTGTGTTGGCACGTTTACTGCTCAGCCTGGGATTTTTTTTTCCTACATGAGTGCTGGGGATCTGAACTCGGATCCTCAAGTCTTCGCTGCCAGCACTCCACCCCAGAACCACCTCCCCAGTCTTTACTTCCATTGAGCTCAGACTCACGTCACCTCCACAGCTGCTTGGGACGACATGGACTACGGTTACTGACAAACATGCCGACAAGTCTCCAAAAGCCACAGAAAGAAAAGGCAAGTCCCTTGAGAGAGGAAGGAGAGAGCACGGTTTTCCAACCCAAGCCCTCAGCCACTCTCTGAAGTCACAAAGGTCACCCTGCCAGGTCCAGGCCTAGCCACTCCCTTCTGCTTAGACAGTATTTCCTATAAAGGCACCAAGAATCTAAGGAGCCCCAAAAGGGTTGCTCAGGCGGTAGGAGCTATAGAAGCGTTGGATGAGGAGAGACAGGAGAAACTGATTTACATCCGGCATGAAAATGGAAGGAAGCAAGATGAAAACCCTTCACGGATGAAAAAGTATTTAGAGTCATCTTTTCTATCATAAGGAAACAAGAAGGGGAGGTCACAAAGCCCTACTTAATTGACAACTTGTGTACATATATTTCAAGCTAAGCTTGGTCAAACAGTAGTCAGTGAAGTAAGACCATCCTCAGGAGAGTTAAATGCAGACTTGAACTAAACGTTTTGGGAAGTAGTCTATTAATATGGTACGACCCAAGAGAAGGGAGCTAAGAGAACACAAGTTTGGATCCACAGCCTGCCACTGGCTGGTGACCAAAATGCCTGGGGACTGGGGAAATGGCCTAGTCACTGAGTGTTTGGTGCAAAGTGTGAGGCCGAGTTGGGGTCCCTGGCACCTAAGTAAATGCTGGACTTGGAAGTGTGCACCTGAGACCTCAGGGTTGTGTGTGGGGGAACAAAACAGGTAGCTCCAAGTGCTGCCAAAGACCCTGTTTTAAAAATGAGGTGGGCTCTGGAGGGATGACTCAGTGGTTAAAAGTGCTTGCTGCTCTTTCAAGGGACCTGGGTTCGATTCCTGTCACCCACGTGGCAGCTTACAACCACCTGTAATTCCAGTGCCAGGGGATCTTCTGACCTCCATGGGCATCAGATATGTAAGTGATACACAGACATACATGCAGACAAACACTCTACACATAAAATAATAATAGTGATAATAATAATAGACAGACAGATAGGTAGGCATGAAACATCCTTTATTTTTTTTAAAAAAAAAATAAGTTAGGGGCTATAAAGATGGTTCATCAGTTAAGGGCACACACTTCTCTTGCAGAGAACCCGAGTTTGATTCCCAGCAGCCCTGTCAAATGGCTCACAACCACCGACGACACCAGCTCCAGGGGGACTTCACACCTCTGACATCCTCAAGCCCCAACACTCACATACACATACCCAGACACAGAACACACCTCTGTGCTCGGGTCTTAGGGCCGAATCTGTGCCCTGAGCCTGCCTCGTTTCACCACAGAGACCTTTGTTTCCAAAACCCTGGGTCTGTAGTTCAGACACGGCGGTCCACTCAACTTCAGCACTGCCCTGGACTGCTTCCTGAGCTGCTCAAAATGGCTGCTGCAAGTTAGACACAGCTGTGGTCCTTGCCCAATCAGTGGCTGCCTTTCTTTGATCGCTGGAAGCGCTGGGGAGAAGAAAATCTTCCCTGGCCAGCCAGCTGCCTTCCCAACCAGCTGTGGATATGAGCCTTAGCCTCCCCACTCGCCACGTTTCCTCCCTTATAGCATCTGAGAAACACACCTGATCATGGCCGGCTCCTTACGTGGGAAATGAAGTCAAGCAAAGAGGAAAGAGTCAAAACTCACTCCCTTTACATTTCAGAGAAAAACAGCTGTAGCTTCCTACAAGTCCAGCAGCCAATGCTGCTGACCACAGACAGACCCTACCCTTCGATTTGCTAACTGTGAGACCTTGAGCAACTTTCTTAGCCTCCCTGGGCCTTGATTTTCCTCACCTGAGAAAACAGGAGTAATCACAGTGCCTATCTCAGGAAAGCCTTTGAGTTCAGAGGAAGTGGCTCTGGATAGGTTGTCCATGCTCCAGGGCATGGCCCTACACCAATGAGCCTCCTGACAAGACTAAACAGACTCAATGAATTTAAAACAGAGCATGCAAAGTTGGGAGGGATAAGCGGAATCATGCGCTCTTGGAACCTGACGCGGTTGTGTATCCCTTCTTGTTTACATCTCTATCACCCCACCTTGTTCTTCCCAGTACCCATCTTAGTTAGGGTTCCCACTGCTGGGATGAAACACTAGAACCCAAAGCGACTCTGAAAGGCTTCATTCCAGCTTACTACTGTGGTCCACCATGAAGAGAAACCAGAGGAGGGACTCAAAGCAGGAACCTGGACAGGGACGGGTGGGCACAATCCCCATTGCTAACCCAGAAGCCAGCTCCAACTGATAACAGCGTGCAAAGGAAAAACTAGTTTTTTCCAGCAGAGTCTCACCAGGTATGTAAACCACGTGTAAGGGCCGGACCCATGCCCAGCAGTAGACAAACAACACAAAACGGGCTCAGTGTTAGCTTTGGAGGGTTTTTGTCTCATGATGCTTTGTTGGTGTGCTTTTTGTTTTTAACTTTACAGGGTTTTCCTTATATATTATGGATTCTGGTTTTGTGATTGTAGGACTTCTTTGAGAATGAGCATATCTCTGGGTTGGTAACTGTTTCTCATTGGCTCTGTTTTCCTGTTTGTTTTGTTTTGTCCTATTGCTTTTATTTTAATCTTATTATTATTTTAGATGTCTGTTTTCTTATGAAAAAGAAAGAAAGGGTGTGGATTTGGGTGGGCAGGAGTATAGGGAGGATCTGGGAGGAGATGGGAGCTGGGGAATCAGAATACATTGTGTGAAAAAAAATCTATTTTCAATTTTTTTTAAAAGTGAAAATAAAAAAGTTAGAAACCTGGAGGCAGGAACTGAAGCAGAGGTCATGGAGGAACACTGCTTCCTGGCTTGTTCCTCATGGTTCACTCGGCCTACTTCTTATACCGCCCAGGACTGCTGGTCAAGGGATTATACTGCCTGCTCTCAGTGAGCTGGGCCTCCCACTTCAATCGTTAATCAAGACAACACCCTACAGACTTGCCTATAAGCCAGTTGGATGAGGGCATTTTTTCAGTTAAGATTCCCTCTTCCCAAATATGTCTAGGTTTGTGTTACAGTGACAAAAAGTAATCAGCATAGTACCCGAGAGGTAGATAACAAACAGTGCACGAGACAGGAAACCAAGCCTCAGAGAGTTCAGGTGCTGGGTTGGCTGTGGTCACAGAACCACACTGTCACCCATGACACACTCGGACGCCAGCTCCCAGGCTTTTGACACCACAAGACCAAGAGCAAACCTTACTCCATGTCTGGGCTTGGGGAGTGCTCTACCCTCCCAGAGTGACCCAAGCAGATGGAACCCACACAGCAGCTGCCTCTTTCGGCCAAGTTTGATGTCGCGTCTTGCAATGGTGCTGCTTCGGCAAGCATTACCCAGCACACTCTAGATCGCCAAGACCTGTTCCTTTCAGCTAGATCATTTCCCAGAAGGCCAAAGGAAATGGGTTAAAAGCCACCACTTTGCCGGAGCGCCCAGCCCACACTGACACCCACTTACGTTGTTTGCAAACCCTTGAGAGGAGCCTAAGTTCTAAAGTTTGGCGCCTGGAATCTTCCTGCCCAAGATGATTCCCCTTGGGGCTTTTTAAAACAAAATGCACCAGTTAATAGAGTCAGATTGCCATTGCTTGAAGGGATGCCAGCAAAGGAGAAGGCTCTGTTTACTGCATCAACAGAAGCATTTTAACTTTCAAAGCTCTTCTACAGCTATTTTCTGTTTTAAAAACTTTATTGCTTTCAAATCATTTGTGAAAATGGCTTTTAACATAAAGCTGGTCCTTCCCAACAGACATCCCCATTAGAAAAAGAATATGGCTTCACTTTCCCCTGGGCTCATAAGACTGTTATGTCTTCAATGGGAAATGACCCCACAGGTCCATATCTTTGAACGCTCGGCCCCAGCTAGTGGCTCTGTTTGGGGAGGTTGTAGACCATTTGGGATGGGACCTGGTCAGTGGAATGAGGTCACCGGGAGTGGGCCTCAGTTGTCTTATATACCTGTTTCCGGTTCCAAGTCATTCTCTTTGCCTCTTGGTACCATGCCTGCTATACCATGGCCACTGACACCCCACACCATACTGTATACTTGACCACTCAAAGCCAGTAAACCTTCCTTCCCCTAAATTGCTTCTGTCTGGTATTTTGGCCACAGAGATGATAACCTTGATAGTCATGGCAGAAAACTCAGACGATAAGCAGGTAGAAGAAAGAGAAGGATCCCATTCCTCCGTCCTCCCCCAGAACGCTGCCACACCGAGAAAACCATGGTTCAGACAACAGGGATCCTACTTCCTGACTTCATCTTTGGAAAGGTTTGCTCTCCAGACTGAGACCACACCCAATCCCACACTGTTTTCTTCACTTTTAACACATTGAGCGCATTGTTCCATTATGCAAGGGGCTGTATATTTCTCCCCAGAGCCACAGAATTACAGTTTGGTTAGCCATCCCAACAGTTGTAATGTGAGTTGCTTGTCAGTTCTCAGTCCTCTTTTCCTGAGGTTCCATCATCGCTATCTCTGGTGGGTCCCATTTCCTCCAGTGAGGCCTCACCATCTTTCCAAACAGCACCCCAGCTAGAGACCAAGTGTTCAAGTGCAAACACCTACGGGAGACTACATCCAAACCATGTCACTATGGAGCCCAGGCTGGTTAAACTCCTGACCTTCCTGCTGAAACCTCCTGGGTGCTGGAAATACAAACATGAACCACCATTCTCAGCTCATTCAATCATTTTAATCATTTATTATTATGTATTGAATGTGTCCCCCGACATGAAGATATCCGTCATGAAGACCTAAGCTAAGATCCTCACACGAGGGTGACCGTATGTGACAGCCCAGGGTTCCCAGTCTAATTCCATCTTTCCAGCTGTATAAACTGAGGTGACTTAGCTGACCCTTTGGTGCCTAGGCCCTTTTAAGGTATGGCTGATTATATCTGTCCCAAAAGGCTTACCGGCATTAATCCATTAGCATAGCCTGGTATTTGGTCAGCAGCTAATAAGTATTGTTATCATCAATAAATGTTGTTATTATCATCAAAAAGAAGAAAGTCTAATTAAGAGGTTTGGGGGCCATCCTTTTCCCTGAACAGTGCCGGAACCTTACACGGTCACTTCTGTCGTCCGCTTTTCCTATCCACTCTGGAATCTTCCCCATTTCTCACAGTGCTTCTGCCTATAATCTTCCAAGGAGCACCTGAGACACTCACTCACTTAGCATTCTTTGCTTTGCTTTGACTTGAGACACTCTATCCCAGGCTGGCTTTGTACTCTCTGTGTGGCAGAGACTGTCCTTGCTCCTGATCCTCATGCCTCCACCCCTCGAGTGCTAGGATTCCAGGCCTGCACTACTGTACTTCGTGTTGTCTGATGCTGGGGATGGAGCCCAGGGCCTTATGAACTCTGGCTCCACCCCTCTCCAGCATCCTTAAGATGAGTGAGACTCGAAATGCATCTGCATAGGTCTTTACACCTAAAGCCCCCTTACTTACACAAACAAACACCTGGCTGCAAAGACCTTATAAACTGCACACTTCACCAAGCAAAAATGCAGAGTTGGGAGGTATAGTATATTGTAGCTATAAACAGAAATCTATGCATGTTCATGCATATACATGAATATTATATGTGTATTAAATAAATACAATAATAAATTAGTCAATCATATGTATCTTCTCAACAAAAATTTTATAAAGTTCATGGTAGCCAGCACAGGTACATACACAGGTAGGTACATATGCACAAACACACATGTACACACAGAGAGAGAATGCAAGGCTTTGCAGTGTACTTAGGACCAGATGATGTAATTCCAAACCACACTCTGACCCCCTACCTAATGTTCCCAGAGGCTGTCATGGGCCTCTCCAGCCCTGAGCCACTTACACTGGGACAGACAGGTGAGAACTTCTCATTTATTTTGTGTCTCTGAGTATTTTGTTATGTTGGAAAGAAAGGAAGCCTCCTAGATTCAAGGCAAGCAGACAACTTGGCATTCTCTACAACTGACAATGAGTACATAGCAGGAGAAGAAAGGCTTCTCTATCCCAAACAACTTGGGAAGTCTCTGAGGGGAGAGCCACAAAGCACACAAACACACAAAAGCTCAGAAAAGTCTGTGGCAAACAAAAGCGCTGCTTAACCCAGAGAAGCCCAACGGAGTTGGCTGTGGGACTCTGCGCTCTCTTCTCTTTATCTGGCGAGACCCACAGCGATCGCAGGGAAGCCGTGCTCTGAAGAACACCTCGACGGAATTCCAGCTTAAATCACCCAGAGTCCAAGCCTTCGCCCTTGATAGGCACTGGGACGAGGGAGGAGACAAAAGGGAAGGCAAACTGAAGTGGTGGGCAGGTTGAATACGTTGTGGAGTCAGAAAACGATCTTCGCTGATAAATTCTACCGCTGCCTTATTTTGCGGAGTGTGCTATCAGGCTTATTCACACACTCGTGTGCACATCATCAACTCGAGGATGAAAGTGCTCTAACAAACAAAAAGAGCCAGCGTCATCACACTGATGGGCACAGTAAAGTGGGGAAAGTGACAGTCTGAGTACTGGGGTGTCTTCCTCTCTGGCTGGAGGTGTTAAGTGTTGATAGGTGCATCTATTTGAGGAACAAAGAAGCAAAAATTTACTAATATTAATAGAAAACATTATTTTTCTTTTCTTTTTCTCGGGCTTGGTTTCCTTCCTTCCTTCCTTCCTTCCTTCTTTCCTTCCTTCCTTCCTTCCTTCCTTCCAGTTGGTAGGCTATAGCCTTCTGAATGCTGAAAATGCTGGCACACACCGCCACACCCAGCTTTTGAATTTCTACGTTCATCAATGACTGATAGGCATACGTTTTACTACAGAAGTCTAGCTCTATTAAGATGAATAGCAGTATTTCAAGGTGTCTTGTTTTAGATTTTCATAAAAAGAAATATAGCTCGGCTTTATTAGCACTGAATAATGATTGAACTGATTGTCTCTAAGATTAAAATAAAGGAAAAGATATTTAGATAAATAAAGCCATGAAAGGTTCCCCTTTCTCCAAGACCTTTAAAAGCACCCAAGCTCAAAATATAACTATGAATGGGAGAGGATCAACAGAAAAAAAAGCATGTATGAAAATGCTATTAAGGTAGCCGGGCACACGCCTTTAATCCCAGCACTCAGGTGGCAGAGGCAAGCAGATCACTGTGAGTTCGAGGCCAGCCTGGTCTACAAGAGCTAGTTCCAGGACAGACCCCAAAGCTACAGAGAAACCCTGTTTCAAAAAAAAAAAGTGCCATTAAGGCATTAAGGAAACCTGTTAATTTATAAGCTAATTAAAAAATTTAAATTAAAAAATATACAAATATCATATTTATAGCTGATAATTTTCATTTATAATTCATTTGCTTCAAAGAGTTTTATATGTGGTTGTATCAATATAGTGTTTCATTTTAAAATTTTGAAATTTAGGCTCTTGAGTAGAGGGCTCCTTTGGTGTAAACTAGTGAGATCTACCTATATTAGATGGACTCATCAGTAGATATTCACATCTGTCTCTTAGGGCTTTGGTTCATCAAACAGTGACAGAAATCATCAGACACCATGAGAACACGCTCCAACCCACACTGGCCATGGATTTTCCTTTTCTCCGGATTTCTCCGGGCTAATCTGTGACTAGCAACAAGTTGCAAGGTGTCTGCCTATAACAAGGAGAGGAGGTGGTCACAGAGAGGAAACTGGGATCCCTTTTATGACTCAGTTTAACCGACGTGGACAACATTCTTCTCCAGCAAATTCTAGGCCAGCCTGCACACCACCCAGTAGAGGCTGGGAGAGGCGAGCTGCCTACCCGCCACGCCCTCAACAACAAGAGTCCCCAGGTAAGTGAACTTACCCTTCCTGTACTCATCATCAAGCCCCCAGAGCGCCACCTTCTCGGTGGACACCAACACTTGCTACTTCCTCCAGCCCAGCATTTCTTTAAGGCCCACCGATGTGGACACACGAGACTCCCCAGCAATGCTATCAGGAAGATGGGGATTCTGATTTTCATTTTCCAGCTGCAGGTAGGAAAAGCTAAAGATCTAGGGGCTAGGGTGGATCAGTGGATAAAGTATGGGTTATGCATACACGGAGGGTGGGTGGTAATGACCTCACACTGGATAAAAGAGCGCCACTGGGGAAAGCATTTCACACCACCCCATTAGAGAGGAAGAGGCTAGCAGAAAAAGCGAGGAAAGACTGGCTCGGAAGCTCAGCACCTAGCTAACTAAGGTCGGATATCAGAAGCAAAGACTTGTGTGGAGAGGTAGCATTCTTTCCTCCTCCAATAGCCCTCAGGTCAGGATTTTATGCAGTTTTGGGTCCCCAGTTCTTACAGCAGCAGTTTCGTAGATGAGCAGCTTCTTCAAGCTAAAAACAAACTATTACCCCAGGGATAAATAACCTACAGTTCCATCTTCTACCCTGAAGTGATCACCGATTGTTATTTTCACAGTAAATAATGGTTAGAACCATTTACCGGTGAAATGGTAGCTAGCATGTTTTGTTGATTTCTTACAAATACCAAGAGAAACTGAATGCTTCTCATGGCACACTGGTTGGGTTTCTAACTGCAGATAATTGATCCTGCAATCCTGGCTCTTTTTCACAAAATGAAAGTTAATTAATGACAAACATATGTTGCTGTAATGTAGAAAAATCATCACTTTTATCATAATATTTTCTTTACAATAGACTTTCTCTCTAAAGAGTAGATTGAAACACTGACTAATTTAACTCTAAGTTTGTTTCAATAAGATGGATCTCGTGGCTAAATTGCTCACATGGGATCGATGGATGTATCTTTGTTTAGGATTCTGAGAACTTACCGACTTCTTTTTTCACATCGTCTTCTATCACCACGGCCCCTGCTAAATCACCCTGTCTGCTTAGGAGTGGATTCCCCAGAAAAAGGTCCACACTTGCAAAAAGAAGTAATCTAATTCCAAAGGAACTGGGGGGAGGATGAAATTTAATAATGGTAAAGATTATTGTATAACTTTAATTGCGGGACTAGAGCACTTTGATAATGCTGAACAATGAATCCAAGAAGCTGAGCAACAGAAGGACTTCATTCTGCGACTCCAAAAGTCAGAGAATGTCACAGATCCCGGGCTTTCAGCCACCACGCACAGCCAAGCCCGCTTGAAAATCAATTAACAGGACAGATTAATACAAAGTGGCCTCCAATAGGAAGTCAATCTTGAAGTGATTTTATCTAACTCAGTGAGCTCGAAGATGAAGTTAACCCAAGAAGAAATAGCAAACACATCAGTGCTGGGCCAGGAGAGCTGGGTTGTAACTCCGGCCACAACACTTGTCTCCTCACCAAGGCTTCAGATCCTCCCCTTAACACAAAGGAGGGAAACTGAGCAATCTATAAAAGGCTTCTAAGTCTACTGTGATCTAAGCCACGGAATCTTTTCCCCCCTGTTGCTCAGGATTGAACCCATGGCCTTGCGCATGCTGAGCCTATGGTCTACAGATGAGCTGTCCTTGCAACGGGGAATCTTCTGCTGTTGTTATTGTGCTGTTTTGATTTGAGACAGGATCTCACTACAGCCTGGGCCGAACTCAAGATTCTCGTGCCTCAACCTCCCAAGTATTGGATGCGCAGGCGTGTCCCACCACCTTAAGCTAGCAATTTTGTGGAGTGGTTTTTATCATCTTCCACATGGATTATCTTGTCCATCAAGTCTTGCTTGCTGTGACTTTTCCATGCTCTCGTGGCCATCTCTCCCACCATGTACCTAATGAAGAACTTGGGCTCCTTCTCTGGGGGTTGCTGTAGTCTGGACCATGCTGGTGGCTGCTCACGGTAGAGTCACACCGTGCCCCATGCTCTCCTGCACAGGGGCACCTCATTCCAGAAACAGCTGTTCTTATGTCTTTACTTTTTATTAACATGTCATATAAAAATGGAAAGGACAAAGCAACAGGCATTTCTATTCGAATTGATAGAGTTACGCCCCTACTCTTCATTTTTCCAGGGCACTGCCCCTTCCCTGAGGAAAATACGGTACAGTAGCCTCCGGCTCTGTCTACCTCAAGGGCTCTTTTCCATAGAAGGCCAGCTCTGAGCTCTGATGTATTAAATATAGAGATCCCCCCAGGTCTGCTTGCTGAGAGCTTCCCTCCCTTCTACTGGCATGCACCTCCTTTCTCTCTAGACCTGTGACTCTCCTTCCTACAGGGCCACTGCATAAGTGACCCTGCCACAGGGAAGCTGACATAGGTAAGATTCCAACAGTGGCTTTCCCACAGAAATCAGAGAACAGCGCTGCCTCCTGAGTGTCAATCTGTCTCTCCTAGGGAGACAGACAAAAAAAGATGGCTCGACGGCCATGCACAGTTTCAGTTCTTGCAGAGGATTTTTTGGTTCACAGTGCCCATATCAGGCAGCTCACAATCACCTGGAGATCCAGCTCAGGAGGTGGAGCATCTGAGAAGCCCTGTCCTCTCTGGCCATCTGCACACATGTGCCACAACTGAACTCATACAGCATACACACACACACACACACACACACACACACACACACACACAACTTATCCAAATAATAAATACATCTTTTAAAACTTAAATCTAGGAAAATTTAATAAATAAAATAAAAACAGCACCCTGGGCTGGAGAGATGGCTCAGTTGTTACCCTGTTACATCAACAGAAATACTTGAATCTGGACCCCCAGAATGCAAGTAAAAACACAGGGGTGCTGGCAGGCACCCGGAATCCTAGTGCTGTGGCCACCATCTTAGTGACAGGCCAATCCCTGATGCTCACCGGCTGGCTAGTCAGTCTAATCAAATCAATAAGCTTTGGGTTCAGTGAGGTACCACCTAAAAAATAAAGGTGGGGATGGATTGAGAAAAGATACCTCATACTGGCCTTTGACCTCTCTCTACTGGACACACACGTGCATGCACACACACACACACACGCACACACACACGCACATGCACACACATGCTTACACACATACACATGCACACACACGCACATGCACACACATGCACGCACACGCACCAGCAACCACGTCTGGCAGGAAAGGAAAGCTGCTCTCCCGGGTCCTGTCATCGAGGAGAGAGTCCTAGCACTAAGCCCCTCCAGCTGCATCAGCTGCACCCGCGAGTGCATACAGGCAGAGCAGGTGTCGCAAAGCTGTGTCGTTTGTGAATCTAGACGGGAAAATGCACGTTGAAGATAAACCTCGCTCAATATCAGATTTGAGCGTCACAGCAATTAGGCACTTTGAATATAATTTGAGCTGAGCACTCAAGGCTCTTTCTTTAGTCTAAATATAGCTGCAGAAAAACATATTTTCAAGAAGTAAACCAACACCCTCGGCTCATGAGCATACAGTTGTAAAGTGGGCCTGTCAACCTCTGGAACTCAGACCAACACAGCTAACTCCACATTAAGGGTTAAAAAGTTCCTTATCTGTCAGAGAAATTAGAAGCTAACTTGGATGGAGCTTAGGGAATAAATCATACTTTAAATTTGTTCTCTCTCTCTCTCTCATGGGTGTTTTGCTGGCATGTATGTATGTGTACCATATGCATGCAGTGCCTGAAGAAGCCAGAAGGGGGCATCAGATTCCCCTGAGAACAGACTCACAGACACCCATGAGCTACCATGTGGGTACTGGGAACCAACCTGAGACCTCTGGAAGACCAGTCAGTGCTCTTAACTGCTAAGCCCACCTCTCCAATTCCATAAATGGGACTTTTAAAAATAACTACTAATTTTAGAGACTGAGCACAGTCCAAGGGCCACTTCCTACTGACTGGTACTGGCTGCCCCATATAAAGGATGATATATATATATATATATATATAAAGGATATAAAGGATTCCAGATCTTCAGGGAAGGGTGCTGGCACTAATTAACAATGTCTGCCTGGATGCTATAGGTGCAGAGAAGCAGCAAGATTATCCAGATGTTCGCCATCCCTGCACAAAGCCATCTTTAAAGTTTCTTCCAGCATCTAGAATCTTCCATATTTGAAAGGCCTACCCACATCCCCACATATCTTGAGATATCCTTGCTTGCATGTTATCTACACTCTAAGCCTTTGGGGGTTGGAAAGGTGGGTTAGTAAGAAAAATGTTTGCCATACAAGCCTGAAAACTTGAGTTCAATTACCAGGACCCACATAAAAGAAGAAGGAGAAAGCCAAGCCTATATAGTTGTCCTCTGACCTCCACACATATGCCTTGGCATGTATATGTCCCCTCACAGTATACACACACACACAAGTAATAAATAAATTTAAGAAATAAACAGCTGAAAGAAAATGTATGTGTGTATGCAAGCGTGTGTGTTTGTGCACTCACATGCACGCGTGTGCGTGCATGTGTGTGCCATTATGTTTCAAGGATTTCAGATGAGTTCTGTTCCTTATAAGTAAAGATGACCCTGCCTTCGTCAGGTGATCTTGCTCAGCTTCCCACGGGTAGCGCTAAGGGGAGAGGAAGAGACAAACACTGGTGACCCTGTTAGAGATGGAATGTTTCCAGAAAGGCCAAATTAATATACCAAGCCTTTTCATAAAATATTTCTTTCTGTAAACCACATAAACATTATGGAAATAAATCAAATCAAACAAGAAGAGTTCCTTAAAATCTATCTTTATGAAAGCTGCACAAATAAATAAGAACGGAATTTACATCATAACCACTCACGTCATGTACAGCCACCCTGGACTTTGGGTTGCAAAATCCCCAAATGTGGCTTCCACCTGCTTTTCACAGATCACTAAAAATCTCCGATGGAAAAGCCTTAAAATTGAAAATTGACTGTGGGGGGTTGGGGAGGGGAGATGCCAGTGTCTGTCTCCTGAGCATGGCTCTAAGGTTGCAAAATTGTCTGGTTGGCATACGAAGAGTTCATAAAACCTTGGTTAAATAAAGACACCAGGAAGTGCTCAGGGGAAGCCCACGGAAACACTGCTCTGAACCTCCTCGCATGAAAGCAAAGGGATCTGGGAGTCGGGAGAGAAAATGCTGTGAAGACAAAGGAATTTTGTAGGGCTTGGATGTCATTGAAACCCTCCAGATCTGGCACAGAACATGGGAACATTGGGGCTAAGGCAGAAGAATTGAACACTCAGGCCTACCTGGGCTACAGCGTGACTTCAAGGCCAGCCTGGGCAATTTAGCTGGACTCTGTCTTAATATAAAAAGTATAAAGGGGTCGTGGAAATAGCCAAGTGGGACGGTGCTGGCCTGGCATGTGTGTGGCCCTGGATTCAACCCTAGTGCCTGCTCCTGGAGGAGCAGGAGTTTCCAGAGACCTCTTTAATCTCGCAAGGCAGCACGTTCACCCAGAGCTACCTACTGTCTCACCTTTTTTCCTTTCGATAAGCTTATATTAACTGCACAAAATAAAGGGTTTTAGTACGATATTTTCATGTCTCTGTGTGTGTATCATATTCACCCCATTATCCTCTCTTGTTCTACTTCCTGCCGCTTCTCCAGTCCCCACCCTTTACAGGTCTACAACCCCACTCCTTAAAGCAACAGGCCTCCTGAGTGTGAGCCCTGGGGAAACACACTCATCCCATATCTAAACCACAGCAGTGGCACTGGATTGAATGGTCTTCTCCCCAAATTCTGGGCTTCTACCCTGCATGCTTCAACCTTCCAGGAGAACCCTTGGCAGAGCTAGCCTGACTGTTGCCAGGTGCCAAGGACTCCCCACAGAGCAGAGTACCATCCACTGGAAGCTGGAGAATTTGCAGACCATGCCTCCCATCTCGCCACAGAGGACTCTCTTCTCCCCAACAGGATTGTCTATTCAGTTGAAATGCATTTATTTCCTTTTCATTTTTTCCTATGGTGTAGTGGACTTCTGCAGAAGAGTCCCAAATAGTCCATAACATAAAAAGTGATGCTTTCTCCTGAAGGTGTTAAGTGTGGTTTATTTCGGGTTGACAGGCATCAGGTTGATGCTTCTGACCACTGTGGGGCAGTGCCTGGGAGAAGGCCTTTCCTGCTCTTTGTGTCCCGAGGATAATGACACCACATAATGGAAAAGCCCCAGAGGCATGGGACTGGCGTGGATGTGACATTTATGAAAGTTCACAGGCTCAGATTTCTCTACTTTGTGCAATTTTCTTTTAGATCTTTTTCCTCCTTGACAGTCAGTGCTTATGAGGCTGAGCCTGAACACAGGCAAAACACAGCTTTAAAGCCCAGCTGTCTCCATACCTAGCATGTGGTCTGGGACAAAGACAGCTTCCCGGTCTGTGCCTCACACGTACGCTTAGGTCAAAGAACAACTTGCAGGAGTCTCTCCTCCCCCCCTGGGTCCCAGGGATCCAACTCCAGCAAACGCCTCCTCCTAAGCCATCTCTCCCGACCCAGTCCTACTTCTCAGGATTATCTGGGAGAAACAGGAAAGTAGCTATGAAAAAGGCCTGAGGCAAGTAACTCGAACAAAACAAGCTTTAAATAAATGATTATCCCAGGCTAGTATTAGCTTCACAGCTTGGCAGGCTAGGTTGAGCCTTACAGATGTCTTGTTGCACTGAAGCCTCACAGTCATGCTCTAGAGAAGGGACCCTTAAGAGCCCATTTTAAAGCAGAAGTTACCAAGAGGTTAGTAACCTAGGCCTGACAGGCGAGCATTTGCACCTGCATGGTCATATTGGAAAGTCTGGTACCAGACATTTGCCAGCTATGAAAAAAGCTTTCTGCCTATGTATGCATTCTGGAGCATCCAAAAGGCCAGTGTGGGCACAGACTTCATCGTCTTTCATTCTGTGTGTCAAGGTGTCAAGGTCCTGCATTTTGCGCTACGCATGACCAGATAGATAGCGTGATGGAACCCTGACTGATGCCCAGGGATAATACTGTTCTCAAGGTGTTACTGGGGCATTAAAAGATAACATATATCATATAACTTTAAGTACTTGGTACTCAGTAACACTCATTTATTTTCAGACTATAACTAGTTTTTCTACCACAGACCACCGAGAAAGACCATGGCGGTATCTCTTGTTAATCAGGGAATCAGCCTTGCAATGTTATATCAAATGCTTGTGTGCAGATCTCAAAGTGGAAACCCATGGTTGCCCAGGTGAATCTAAGCTATCTATCTGGTCATGCGTAGCACAAAATGCAGAACCTTGACACCTTGACACTCAGAATGAAAGACGATGAAGTCTGTGCCCACACTGGCGTTTTGGATGCTCCAGAATGCATAGGCAGAAAGCTTTTTCATAGCTGGCAAATGTCTGGTACCAGACTTTCCAATATGACCATGCCCAGCATGGACAAAATTTCAGGAACACACTCAACATCGCATCAAAGACACCACAGCGAGGAGACACACAGGGGCAGAGTGGTGGCATATGGCTGTAACCCCAACACTGGAGAGACGGAAGTAGTTAAAGGACATTTGGGGCTACAAGGTAAGACTCTGCCAAAAGCAAATGAAGAGGAAGAGGAAGAGGAAAAGAAAGAGAGGAGAAAGAGGATGAGGAGGAGGGGGAGCTGCTACACAGCCATGCCCATGGCTTGCTGGAGAGAAAACAGGTCTGGAAGGAGGCCTCTGATGCTGGATGTCAGGGAAGTGTATCGCACTGTCCCATCCTCACTCAAATCCAAAGCCTTGTTACACGGAAGCCACATAAAGATCAGCATTCTATCTGCAGAGGCCAAGGAAGACACACTGGGGAAGTAGAGGAAACAGTCTCCACCGGCGGCTTGCCATCGACACGCCCCGTAGCCTGTGCCTTTTCCTGAGCACAAGCTGCTCACATTACTCTCCCTCCCCGTCCATCTCATGATCTCCCTGGTTCTCAACAAACATCCTCCTGAGACCATCATGGGACCTTGCAGCCCATAGCTTCATCCTGAGCTCACAGCTTCCCATCTCCACATTCAGACTGTTCTCCTAAGCACCCCACCCTGCCTCTTCCCTCACGGCACCCACTTCCTAGCTAGCTTCCCCAAGTCTTTGTTTTCAGGGATGCCCAATAATCCCAGGAGCCTTCAGTCTTCTGACCAAGCATCCCAGAACACCCAGGTCAGGTGCAGTATCCCCAAGGTTAGACTATGTCAAAGAAAAGCAGTACTAGGAACCTACAACAAAAGCAGGCCCTGCTCTCTCCACAGCGCCCCCTCCAGTTCTCGCAGCACATGAGAATCACCGTGGCATTCTCTCAGCCCACTGTGATCACTGTGTGCTTCCTGTAAGCAGTCACCTGCCTTCTCCAATCCACTCTCATCTGGAGCTGCATGGAGAATCGTCCCCAGCATAAACATAACGTCAGCATGGCAATCCGAAACAGGGAGATGGGTCTCCAGAGATGCTAGGAGGAGCATGCAGAAGAGCCAGCTGGGGATTCGTTCTACTGCCCCCCCCTCAGTTTCCGAGGTCAAACAGGGAGACATTATTGAGGATAGGCCAGGATGGCAGGGGTGGCTACAGTCATACCAAACACAAATCATACCGTGTCCTAGCTATAAATTCCTCCAACAGCAGGTGTGTGCTTCGGAGGACTAGCTTCTGCAATTAAAAAAGTGACATTTTAATGGATTATGCAAATTAGCTAAGGTTCTAAATCATAAACATCCTGCCTTAGAGGGAATGGGGAGTGCAGGCCAAGCAAGGAGAGACGGCGTAAACACCATGAATGTTTACTGCTTCTTCCGACCTTTTTATACCTTGCTGTGAAACTGAACATTAACCTTCACATCCACGGCCGCTCCTTGCTGCTGCCTAGCAAAGGCAATAGCTCATCTTTGGAGTAACGTGTGAGCTGGGTGGACTCTGTACTCCTCCAGCATCTCAAATGCCATCTAATGTGGTCCCATTAGCGCTGGAAATAAAACGCACCGTCGAGTTTAGTAACAGAGCGAGGGGTGAGAATATGAGGGGGCCCTCTGAATGGCAAATGCATGAATAGAGACCAAAGTGGGGTCCATGCCATACCATTCTGGGTATTTGTGACTTTGTCTGATCTCACAGGCTAAGCAGGGTTGGGTCTAGTTAGTCCTTGGATGAGAGACACCAAAGTGGAGAAAAGATGGCTTTGGGGTTTTCCTGTTTGCAAATCACAGAAAAGAAGTTTGTCTTCCCTGCAAAAACCTAGATAGTAAGACAGGCGGCCTGCTGTGGGACAATGGTTTTACCCTGTAAAGATTTGTTTCTTGTACTTGTTTAATAAAATGCTGATTGGCTAGTAGCCAGGCAGGAAGTATAGGCAGGGAAACCAGGCAGGAATTAGAGACAGGACAATGAGAACAGGAGAATTCTGGAAAGATGAAAGATTCAGTCTGCAGTCATGATCCAGCCACAGAGGAAGCAAGATGAGACTGCCTCGCTGATAGAAGGATTCCAAACCACGTGGCTAACACAGATGAGAATTATGGGCTAATGTAAGTTATAAGAGTTGAGCAGCCTGAGCTAATAGGCCAACCAGCTTATGATTAATGTAGACCCCCATGTGTTTTGTTGGGACTGAATGGCTGTGGGACTGGGCATGACAGAAACCTCTGCCAACAATGGCCTGTCTTTAAAGACTGTGGGAAGACAGATCTGCTAATAGGTCTTGCAAAGGCAATGAAGTGGGTGCAGAAAGTTCCAAAACAACATGGAAACCAAACAGGTAGGAACTCTATCATAGAATGGCAAGATGATAGAGTAGAGAACATAGCCCATTGGTCTCACTTCAAAATGTAAATCATCCCCCTTTAATAAAACATTTTGCAGTTGGTGCCTCACCATTAAAAGATGATGGAACCAGAGAGCTAAAAGGGAAATCATAGGGACCATGTATCCTGATCCTCTCATTTTATACACAAATAAGTTGAAGTCATAGTTAAATGACTTGACCAAGATCATAGGGCTAGCATTAGATAGGGTCCCAGGCCCCCAACATCACACTTTCTCTTTGATTTTGACAAGAAGTTCCCAAAGACATTTAAAGAGGTTGTAAGAGATGCCCCGAGTCCTCTATAGCTACAATCTGCTTTTCCCATAGCACCGTGGCATGACATGGTCAATTAACAAGCAGAGGAAGAGTAGGTTGATTGTAGGTGTGGTCAAGGTGCAAAGGGGGGCGGGATTTCAGCTACACCTGGGTGGTGAGAGAAAAGCATTTCCACAAAGCCTGGGACAGGCAGAAGGGATGGTGACCCTGAATAGACATTCAAGTGCAATTTCTCCAGCCCGTGCTCAGTACATTAACACCAGCAGCCATTAGTGCTCACCTTTCCTCTTTGATCTATAAAGAGCAAAGTATAGCCATTTATTTGGCTCCTCTTCCTGCTTCTACTCCCTCTGAGGTTAGGAGTCTAATGGGCAGTAAAATGATAAGGGGCAGTAAAGAGCCGCAGCCAGCACTAGTGGCTCCCCACGCATGCAGTCTGCGCCTGGATGGGAAAATTTCAGTAGCATCTCGCAGTGAGTCATGGGAAGGGGCTTACCCAGTGGAGAAACAGGGAAACCAACCAGAGCTGCCCCGTGCTACTTAGAAGCCTGAGCAGCAGAGGTTTTGTGAATTCTACCAATAGGTAAAAGGACAAGATTTTTGTTTTGGGGCTAATGGAGATGCGGGACTCAATAGATTTATCTTACTCCTCGGGGTCATAGCTGCTGCCGCCGCACATTCTGGAAGCCCCCACTATGGGAACAATTTCATGATCCTATAGACATAGCTGCACCTGGGGTATCACAGTTTTACAAGATGGCTTTGAATGTTATTTCTGGAACCCCAGCTTCGATTCCGCTCTTCAGTTCTCCAAATAATTTAGTGCCGACTTCAGTATTGGTGTTTATCATACCTCCCATTCCTACAGAAGACTCAGCCGTCTACAGCCAAACCCCAACCCTCAACAGAGCCTTTAACGATGCAAAACAATTTCATTTGCAGCAAGCTCTGGCTTGTAAAAACACAGGAAGAAAAAGGAACTAATGGTTCTGAATTCTCACTCTGTTCAAGGTTTCATATGACGAAAGGCAGAAAAACACCTGGTAAGGCAGGCTTGAGTGTTGTCCGGTTCACACATAAGTACTTGGGTTATACAGCTGGCAAGCTACTGCCAAGATATTCCAGAGATTACACACACACACACACACACACACACACACACACACACACACACACACGTCACGTCTTTACCAACATAGTCATCGAGATGACTTTAAGGACAGTACTTTGCTACTCCCAGGCAACGGAAGTTCTAGATGCCTCCCGTGCTGCACAGTGATGTTTTGGTCACTAGTGGACTGTTTGTGACAGTGGTCTCAGAGGGTTATCCTGCCTGGTGATGCTCTGGTCGTCTTAGTTTAAGTTGCTGATGTTCACATTGCAGAACCCTTGCTCTTCTTTGACTGGCATCCCTCTCTTAAAGAGCCATGTAATTGTAACTTTGTATTCAGCTCAGGAATGTCCCAACAGCCCATTAAATTGCTCAAAGTTTCAACATAAAATCAAGATCTTCAAAATTCTCATCTTGTATCAATTTGTCTTAAATAATATCATGCTCCTCACTCAACCCTAATTAAGACCCCTCAAACTTTCTTAAACAGTCAGACTTTATTCTCCACTCTCCGAGACACTTAGACGCTAACATGTGGTGCTCCCTGTTAGTGCTCCAAGCATGAGGTTCAGCCTTTCCTCAGCAGCTGTCATCTTCCGTGACCTGACTCAGTTTCCATTCTTTGCTCCACCTTGCTATGTCACACTTAGACTACCAGCTGTTTGATGCAGCCCCGGAGTGAGTAGCTTCGGAGATTGGTAGAGAAAATGAAGCAGGACTGGCCCCCACTCCTTCCAAGGGCCCCCAAGCCTAGGGAGGCCCCCAGGCACTGTGACCTTCGTATTCACCTGTGCCACTGCTGGGCCCTGGTTCAGGGGTTGAGGACCTCCACAGATGCACCATGGCTTGGGTGCTGGCACACACACACACACACACACACACACAAAATAACAATAAATAATATTAAAATAATTAATAATGATGATGCAAATTGAAAATATGGTATGTAATTCTCTCTGAACAATTCTTAGAACATGCTAAGTGCTCAATAAATATGAGCCACTCCTATAGAGGGAGAATAATTTTGTTGTTCTCAAATCACATATCCAGATGCCAAAAGTCTGGCCATAAGAAACACCTGGAGACCTGTATCCATGGGGGAAGAAGCGAGGCAAATGGGCCCTCTCTCTGATTGTTAAGACTATCACTGCATTAGCCTCCCAGAGAGCACAGATGTCCAGAAAAAGGAACCTTCTCTGCTGCTTCACTCAGACCTGCAATATTAATAATAGGAGAAGCAGCAGACACAGTAAGTGAGGTTGGGTCTAACGATAGAGGGGACACAGGCGATAATCAGAGGGAAATGGGGGGACAGCACAGGAAATAGCCTGGATTTGTTCCTCTCTCGTCTCCCTCCCTGACCCCTCTCTCTAGTTGATTTGGAATCAGATGTGAATCCGCATAGGGGATGTCATGTAACAGGTACAGGAGAGACAGGTTTGGCAACAGAATACCAAGCTGGTTAGAGAGAAGGGAGGAGGGACCAACCCACAGTTCCAGAGGCTCTGTCATACCTGACTAAAAGCATAGAGAAGAAGCTTCCCCTGGAGCTTTCCTGACAACCAGCTAATGAGCCAAGGAGACTGAGTATTCACAGGTTAAGATTCCCTCCGCAGAGTCTGGGGCAGGAGGTGTTTTGCTCTTTGATTCGCCTGCATGGAAGATGCGGTGTGGTGACAGTCTGTGATTTGTGACTGAAGGAGGAAGCTGACTTCAGGGCACTGTCCCTCCTACAGGTTACAGGATTGCAGAAATTTGCAGAACTAACTCCTTTGCACCTTGGACTGAAGAGCTAAATGACAGCTCTGCAGGAAGCTTGTGGTGACAATCACGGGAGATAGTACAAGTGAAGTCTGCCCGCAGGGGCAGCTGGGAAGGAACCACAGAGGGGGAAGACACAGCAAATCCAAAGGCAATTCCAAAATAACAGATCCTTGGGCAGCTCTGAAGGGGAAAGTGAAGAGCCTGTGGTTGGAGCTAATAATGAAAGGCAGCTCCTATGGGCTTTGCCTCCTGCATGACTGGACTAGAAGCCAAGATTCGGTGAGATCAAGTAAATAATTCAGTTCCATGCACTGAACGAAGGGTATCTGGGAAAGCTGGATACCAACACCGAAACCATCGCCGGGAAAGCAACAGCTTCAAACCTCTGCCACATTTAAAGTTGGGAAATGACTTTTTGGTGACTGAGAGAGAAATCCCCATGGAAAGAATGCTCAGGAAAATAAAACTGCAAACATGCTCACAATTTTAATATTTATTTATTTACTTACTTACTTATGTGGTAGTATGTGTGCCTGTGTATGTAGGTGGCCTGTGTGCATTCAGGAGCCCACGGAGGCCAGAAGAAGGCATCAGGTCCCCTGGAACTAGAGTAACAGGCAGACGGGAGGTCCCATGTATCTGTTGGAAATCAAATCCCAATCCTCTGCGAGAACTGAGAGTGCTTTTTTTTTTTCTGAGAGTGCTCTTAATCACAGATCAGTCCCACATACTTTATATAGTGGGAAGATTGCCAAGTGTGCAAACTATCACTAAAAATTTGGTAAACAGATTTTTGAACACTTTTGACCAGAATCTTGAGGTAAACTCCTTTGTGAAAAAGAGAAAGGAAGAGATATATCATGCAAAAAAAAAACAAAAACAAAAAAAAAAACTATTTGGCATCTACTGAAGTCAACCAGATGCATGTTTTATGAGCCTAGCAACTCACTCCTGAAAATATGCTTAGAAAATGTACACGTCAAAAGAAATGACTGCCACAGCCATCAGAGGAATACTAAAATAGCAGTTATCAACAAAGTTTATAATAGCCATGAAGGAAGCCATTCAATTGCTAGCAGACAGATTGATGAGTTGATACCGTGGACTATTATACACCAATGGAGAAGACCACATCTTAAAACTAAGTACGTCTTTGCCATATCTTTAAAAAAAACATTTATTCTTTGTTATTTAAAATCGGAGGTGCCGTTATTCTCATCAACTTGTTATTTCGTATTTTCTATTTTGAATAAAGTACTAAAAGTCGATGACAAGTATCCCCTAATAAAATGAGTCTATGGTCAAGTTGAAAACAGAAAAGGACCACAAAGCAAGTTTCCCATTTCCAAGTCTCTCTCACGTAAAAGAAACAAAAGCCAGAGAAGCCCAGAAGCTTTCAATGTAAAACGCTCCATAAACCAAACTGACAGTCTCTCTCCCATCTCTCAAATTCCTAAGGCTGGAGGTGGCAGCATAAAAATCTCCAATTAAAACTGACTGCTGAGTGATGGATATGGCTCTGTCCAGAGCTGTGGGAAGGAATATCGTTAGGAACCAGGGCCAGCCATAGACCCTTAGTGCTGCAAGAGAAAAAAATGAAGACTGGTTCAGAAGACCAGAGGTCAAGCCTCTGTAAAAGCAGATGTTAGGCTATCCTACAACTTCCCCCAAACCCCTCCCCAGCCCCAGACTCCTCTGCCTGTCTGTGTCTGGGGAGTCTGCAGCCTTTATCCTTATTACCAAGGTGATCTTGGTCTCTCCCTCACCACTTATTCCTGGCTGCCTCAGGTCCTGGTGTGGCTTGTGAAACCAGACAGTCTGTGCTCTACCACTAAACTATACCATGATATTAAGCAGCGCTCAGCTTTTCCCTCAGTTGTACTTTTACACACGTTAATGTAAGTAGACACCCACCACAGTGTCTGGCACACAGCACTAACTGGATGTTACCAGTTGTCATTAATATTAACTATATACAATATTTTCTATGCATGCAGTTTCCAAGGAAAAAGTAATGTTCTTTCTTGATAATTGTTTATTATTTTCTCCATAGTGCTTATTATTATCTCCAAATATTTACACTCATTTATCTTCACTCTTCTCCCACAAAAAACTATCTCCATGGCAACACAGACCTTCACATTCTGGCTCACTAGTTTCTATCTGACCTGAGTACATCCTTGGAAGACAGGAGGACATTCAAAACTCTACTAGAACAGGTGACCTGCTCTTACCACCACCCTTCACCACCAGAGTTATCCAACACCTGTGACTGAACAGCAGGACTGGGTAGGGAGAGATACTCTCTACCCCAAATGTGTGTGATCCTTGTTCTGCAAAACACCAGGAGACCGCTGGGAGGACAGGGGTCTATCTGAAAAGTAGTTGTAGTTGTTTGAGTTCTGATTTTAAATGACAAAGGATGTTTTTATTTTAAAAATCATGACAAACAAAAGCTCTCATTTTTATTCCTAGAAATTTGTGTAAGAAAACCATTATTCCCTGGAGCTTCCTCTCACTCTGTCCTCTCTGAGCACCCTGACACTTAGATCACGTCCTTAAGAGGGTTCAAGGTTCAGAACCACGGACAGCGACACACGTGCTGCGTAGGACTGGGGTCTTTTCAGATCAAGCCCGGCTTAGTTCTCAGAGTGATCTGTACAAATTGCTTTACTTGGCTAATGACCATATTGAATTTTAAAGGAGAATAATTCAGAAGTGTGTTTTGTTTACTTGCCTTATTATGGGATAATGAATTTTATTTCTCTATAGGGAAACTAATAGCTTTGAGTAGCTTTATGTGCCAGGCGTGTGTGTGTGTGTGTGTGTAGGTTATTGTATCATATATTTTATGTTATAAACCTCTCCCTCCCCTTCTCTCTCATCTTGATGTAACAAGAAGGAAGATGAACACTGACTCATAAAAAACATATTCAAGTTGAGCTTCTCTGTAAATCCTTCCAAGATCTAAAATCCTTCCCCCTAGAATGGATGAAGAAAGTATGGAATATATACATATTAGAGTACTACTCAGCAGTAAAAAACAAGGACTTCTTGAAGTTTGCAGGCAAATGGATGGAAATAGAAAACACCATCCTGAGTGAGGTAAGCCAGACCCAAAAAGAGGAACATGGGATGTACTCACTCATATTTGGTTTCTAGCCATAAATAAAGGAC
>NW_026067937.1:5239998-5302458 GCF_014885135.2 Alexandromys fortis | reverse complement strand
AAGGAGGTGGGTGGCCCTTGGACTTCCCACAGGGCAGGGAACCCTGACTGCTCTTTGGGCTGATGAGGGAGGGGGACTTGATTGGGGGAGAAGGAGGGAAAGGGGAGGCGGTGGTGGGGAAGAGACAGAAATTTTTAATAAATAAATAAATAAATAAATAAATAAATAAAAAAAAATAAAATAAAATAAAAAAATCCTTCCCCCTGACTATGGGCTTCCTTCATTTTCCCTTACCATTCCACCTTCTATATACACGGCACCCATCCATCCATCATCTGTTTCTCATGTAAATTTCATATCACTTACTCTCACATTGATATTGCAATGGCATTGGATTTAAACCATTAACACCTTAGATTCACTTCCCCGACTACCCTTGGGAAATCTACTTAGCCTCTTCAAGATATTATTTCCTCTCAGGCTGGGAAACCCAGACTAGAATCTTCTCCTTACACAAAGTTCCAATGCTTTTATGTGCGAGGCTGGGTTAACTTCTGCTTCCTGTAGGTTGAGTGGGAGGTAGGTGGTAACCTAGCACCAAGGGGAGAGTGAGTGGGTAGACAACCTTGGTGAAAGGAGTGAGACAGGAGGGGGGTGGGGTATGGGGAGAGGGGAAGGGGTAGGATGTGTTGATGAAGAAAAGCAAGAGCCAAATTTTAGAGGGCCAAGAAATCCAAACCAAAATATTCAAATATGCTAAGTTTTTAAGATTTCTCTAGTGGTCGGATGATGATCACCCCCCCACCTCGTGTGTGTGTGTGTGTGTGTGTGTGTGTGTGTGTGTGAGCTCTGGGGATGGCTGTGGAGACTAGGGGCAGAGGGAAGCTCCCTGAGAAGTCTCTGAATAATAGCAGTATGCCTTGACATCAGTTGTAATCCCATTAACAAGAAATTTGTGTTAAAATTAGCCCTGATTGAAGCCTCTCCAGAAGTCAGGGTCTATACTAAACCTGTTCTATAGAGATTCTCATTTAATCTTCATGAAGGCTGCCAGAAGGTTGCCTCTGATGGCATACATTGCCTAGAGAGGACACGATGCTCAGAAGCATATGTGACTTGTCAAGATCACACTCATAGCGAATGGCAGAGCTGGATTTGAATCCAGGACAGCCTGGCCTTCAGCTCAAATGAGCATCAGGGGCTGGCAACTGTCAGGCAACAGCTGTTACTTTAACTGCTTATTTAAGTTCTAATGGGCTTTATTTTGTATGCACATATATTCAACACAGACCTCACGGGTAATTTTGAAGAAAGGTTAAATAATAAAAATGTGTTTATGCTGATGGGCTATAAGACCTCATTATGCTGCATTCTTCGTTAGAGGCGTGTTTTTGTATTGTGTAGAGGGAAGAAATTGTTAATAGGTTATAAATATAATTCTCTATTCTTATAAATACCAAGAAAGACACCAAAAAAGAGATTATTTAAGAAATTTTACGGTGCTTTGGGTTTTGTTCTTCAGTCAGCAGTAAGATTCTAATTCATTTAATTTATTTTATTTTTGTTTTACAGGATCTCACTATGTAGCCCTTGCTGGCCTGAAACTCTCTATGCAGACCAGGCTGGCCTCAAACTCACAGAGATCCCTGCCTCTGTCTTCTGAGTGCTGAAATTAAAGGTGTGTGCCACCACACCCAGCCAAGAGAAGTTTCTTTGAAAGTGAGATCAAGCCTAGAACTTGTTTTTTTCTAATTGGGTATTATCTATGCTGTAATAACATTTTGGTTTTATTAAAAAGTCATTTCACGTGTTTCTTAACGAAGTTATGTACTTGGATATGGAATCCAAGTCACTTATAGAGGGTTGGGACTATATATAGGCCCCTACTCTGGTCTGCTGACACCCAATTTTATTCTAGGATATATCATAAAAATACTAGAGTAGATACTTTTGCCTGTCCATGTGTGTGGCATTCATGCTTGTGCATATGAGTGTTTCCATGTGTGAGCACACATATATGTGCAGCTGCATGTGTACATTCACGTGCATGTGTCTTCTTGCATGTGAAGGCTGGAGTTGATACTAGAAGTCTCGCTTAATTGTTCTTCACTTTATACTGAGATAGGGTCTCTCAGTTGGACCCAGAACTCACCAGTGCCATGTGATGAGCTGTTAGGAGGTTATGGGCACGGCCTGACAAGACGTACGGTGACGTGATGAGTAGCAGTGGAGATGCTGACAAGGGGATGGACTCAGAAGCTATCACACTGAGACAGGAAGAACATATACAGTCCAGAGCTGGGCTCTGGGGGCCCATCTGAGGAGTGTGTAGCGTCTAGAAAGCATGTTTGCAGAAGGTTTCGGTCCTAAACAAGAAGCCGATCAGATGTCCCCTCTGGTGCCTTCCAACTAAGAGATCCAGGGATCCTAAGCCCCTGTATCACAGATCTTAGGAGAAAGGCCAGTGCCCTCAGAGCCTCCGGGGCTGTGTGGTTATAGGTGGAGGCAACTTACAGTCTTAAAGTGGCAATTGCCATCCTAACTTCTGATCTGAAAGAAGGCTAACACACTTAACAAGCTACCCCAAGGCCCGGACGTGCGTGAATCATTCTCTCAGCAAGGGATAGCATTCTGTCTTAGCACTTAACAAGGGAAAGCTTCTTCCCTATCGACATCACTCTGTTTCACATTCAACCATGATTAAAAGCGACGTGACTATAAATGCAAATAAATTATTCACAGCATGGATTACCAAATTACATATTCTTTCTGCTCCTGGGAACGCAGCATGGGGCACCCCTGCACCTCTGCCCAGAGCCTGAAATTCAAACCCGCACCCAGGAGAGAAGAAAGGCCAACCAAAGAAGCCCCCGACTCCCCACATTTGCAGCACAGGTAAAACGAAATCTGTTTTTTTTAGAAAACTTGGCATTTTTTTTTTTTTTTTGCTGCCCGCTTATCACACTCACCCTGTAAAATACCATTTCCCCTCCTGAGATGCCTACAGGGGAAATGTATAAATGTATGCCAATAAGAAAGTCTAGGGGGCGATGGTAGCACACATCTTTAGTCCCAGCATTCAGGAGGCAGAGGCAGGGGGATCTCTGTGGGTTGGAAGCCAGCCTGGTCTACAGAGAGAGTCCCAGGACAGCAGCCAGGGCTACCCAGAAAAACCTTATCTCAAAAAAAAAAGAAAGAAAGGAAGAAAGAAAGAAAGAAAGAAAGAAAGAAAGAAAGAAAGAAAGAAAGAAAGAAGAAAGGAAGAAAGGAAGAAAGGAAGAAAGGAAGAAAGGAAGAAAGGAATAGAAAAAGAAAGAAAGGAAGGAAGGATGGATGGATGGATGGATGGATGGATGGATGGATGGATGGATGGATGGAAGGAGGTCTAGAAGATCCAGCAAGCCCTCTGACCACCAGCCTCCTCTGAAGAACATCTTCAAAGTCCCTGACTTACATGCATCTGCTGCCCAGAGGGAAGTAGCTAATGACTACCTATCAATTTATCCCTGACAGGTCTAGGGAAGGAAATGTTAGGATCTAGCATTCTTTGGGTTAAGCCTTCCAGGGATTCTTAGGCCCCCAAATTCCTAACATCATGTAAAGCCTCACGCTTGTGTCAGTAGAGTAACAGACTTATCTTCCATGAGTGGATTTGGCTTTTCTATGAGGAAAGGAAGAATATTTGTTGGCGTTAAGTCTCCAAATCCATTCGCTTGAGTTTCCCTGGGAAGGCGGCTTACTCAAGACCAGGTCATTTGCTATAAGGAATAACTATGCTGGTTAATTTAAATAATCCAAACTTTTCAAGGAAGAATTATAGGGCATCAAAGCCCAGCAGAAAGAAGGGAAGGTCAGGCATGGAAGCCCGTGGAGCTCTAACTGTCTGTGCATGGTCTCTTCCCTGGCTCTACTCTGCCTGCGCACAGGAACCATCAGTAGAGACTTTAAAGTTTCTGGAGAATGTTGATGCATTGAGCCCCCTTCTTGGAGATCCTGGTGACTTAGTCAAAGTCCTATTGCTATGAAGAGACACCATGTCCATAGCAACTCTTATCAAAGAAAGCCTTTATTTGGGACTTGCTTACAGTTTCAGAAGTTTAGTCCCTGTTCATCATGGTGGGAAGTGTGGTAGCCGGCAGGCAGACATGGTGCTGGAGAAGGAGCTGAGAATTCTACACCCAGATCCACAGGCAGCAGAAAGTGAGAAGCTTGAGCTTTTGAAAACCCAAAGCTCAGCCCCAGTGACACACTTCCTCCAATAAGGCCACGCCTCCTAATTCTTTCAAAGAGTGTCACTCAGTGGGGGTCAAGCATTCAGGTCTATGAGCCTATGGGGGCCGTTCTTAATCAAACCACCACACCCAGTGTCACTGGCCCAGGATGGAGTTGCTCCCAGGGTCACTCCAATGTCTTCAGTGCCTGAGTCTGTTCAGATGTACATTTCAGGGAAGTGGGGAGACAATCTAAGTGCTCTTGGGAGGGAAAACAGACATTCAGCCAGCAATCCCAGTCCTGTGCTCTTCTATTCATGATAAAACCGTTAATGGCCAGAAAGTAAGACTGGAGCCCCACCCTCCCAGGTTAACCTGGAACGATGTGAACTTACTGACTATCTAGGAACACCGACTCCTGAGCAATGGCCTGGAATTCAAGCTTTGGCACTTACCATCTGCCTGTGAGACCCAGGGCAAGTCATAGCCTCTCTCAGGGTCCCTCAGTTTCTCTTTCTGGGTGGATAATGGTGCATGATTATCTAGATCACAGGCCTAACAATAGACAACAATGTTAGATGTTGTGTTACTTTTAACTATAGTGGCAGATCCTGGCCAGTCAGTCACCAGATCCTTTTTCCTTCATTCCTGTGTGCTCAGGTTTCCTTTCTATTTGGAGTGGCCATGGAGAGTCCTGGCCACTGAAACACAGTTAGACGAGAGAGCTGCCACTTCCAGGCCTGGCCTAACAAGGTCTCCTGTATGAGTCTCCGTTCTCTTCTCCCATTTGCCATCAGATATCAATATCCGGGGTTACCTTGAAAACCACGAGATAAAGATGGCAGCAGCTCCATCAGCCTAGGTCCTGAAGGACTATGTGGAGCGAAGCTATGTCACCTTCATCATAATCACTGTCATTACTAGAAATGTCATTACTGCAATGTGGGATGTACGATCCTTGTATGTCACTAGGGAGCACATGTCTGTGTCCCTAAGAACACATATGCTGTGTCCTTCCCAATGTGGCCGAGTTAGCAGACAGAGAATGGGAAATAATTAGGGTGAGATTGTGTCTTGAGCATAGGGCCTTCATGACAGGATTAGAAGCTTAGGAAGAAGCAAGAAAGAGATATACCCCTCCCCTGAGTCATTGTCTGCTATGTCCTGGGGAACGGACATATAACCCCATAGCCAGAAGACTATCGTCAGGAGCAGAAACCTTTACATTTGGTTATGAAATGTGCTCATGTTCTTGAGCACCCTGTCCTGGCTTGGGGGGTGCTGGTGAGGGTGCTGTTCTGGGAAACTGAGAACTTTTGAGACAGAAGGCAAGGTTCTTGAAGTGGGTTGCTGGTGGAGGGGCCATTTATCGCTAGTGAGAGTCATCACCTAGCTCCAGTCCCTTTCTGCTTTTTCCTCAACACTGTGCTGTGACCAACTACAAGCTCCCACGGCCACAGCTAAGTCACTTAAGTCACCAAGCCCTCCCTGCCATGATGAAACTGAGAGACAAAATGGACTCCTTCTCCTTTAAGTTGCTCTTGTTCCATATTCTGCCACAGCAATGAGAAAAACAGCACAGAGAGCTCTTACCAGGACACCACCACGTTGGCTCTGACAGCTTGCAGAACTGTGTAAAGTAAGAGTCTGTTGCTTGGGCTCAATTTTATTTTATTATTTTATGGTATTTGATTCTGGTAGCTCAAAGTGAGCTGTGCAGTCAGAAGCTTCAGAATATATCTGTTACAATGGCTACTACCACATAGCCACAGCTAGCTAGCACACATACAAACCACTCACAGTTCACTTTACAGGGCTCCTGTCAGGACTCCACAGCATCATTAATGTGAAAATGTAAACTTTAAAGGGCTGTGCGAGTATTTGGAGAAACAAAAAAGAACATCGGATTCAGGACCCAATTCAAATCCCAACAGTGTGGCACGTAAGCCTAGTGATCTCACATAAATCATCCACTCTCTGACAGGGTCTAGAAAATTAAGAGGAGATTGGCACAGTATCTAATGCAGGCAAGACAGATTAATAAAGATGAAAAGTAAAAGTGATGGTTCTGGAAGCAGTCTACATAACTTGGTGGTTAGGAACCAGCTTTCCTGAGTGGGAATCTCAGAGCTGCTCTAGTCTGCTTTGTAACCTTAGACAGGTTAATGTGTCTTTCTGTGCCTCAACTTCCATACCTATCAAACTGGGATAATAACAGAATCTCCCTTGCACTGACATTGTGTGTAAAGAATTAATAGATAAAACAAAATCTGATGCAGAGTGGGTAACTAAGAAATGTTGCTGATATTTGTATCAAACAGGACATATTTATCCAATATGTCCTTCTTTCCCATAACTAAAATATCAGGCTCAGTCTTTTGGCTGTCCTAAATTAACTGTCTTTTCTTCAAGATAATTTAGGGAAATGTAGCTTTGATGGAATGTGTCACATTCTAGAATTTGACTAAGCCAGAAGAGGGAATTAATTATAAGTCTAATTTATTTTCTTAGCACCACGTCGAATATGTGTGTTACAAAGACCATAGACTCACAGCTGTGGAAGCAGAGCAGAACCAAAGTCCATTTTTACCAAACCATATAAGAACCAGACATTTTCTTAAAAAATCAAAGTCTTTCTTTTTTTTTTTTTAATGCCAATGACTGGGTCCAGATCACAGCCCATGAGATCACACTCATAAGATGGATACGAGTTTCTCAAACCCAACGGTTGGACTGCACTGTCTCTCTCCAGGGACGGCAGCAGAAAGACAGGAGGCAAGGGGAAACGTTAACAAAGAAAGGGAAAGGAGAGGAAAAGAAAAGAGAGGTTTCGGGAGATTATTCTAGAAGACTCAACTTCCAAGTCTTAACCACATGTAAGGCAAAGATCACCAGATCTCCCCATTCGGCCCTAATTTGTTTGCAGGTCGTCGCCGTCCTTTCCCTTAGCCTTTCCCCATCCAGCCACATTGCTTCCAGGAGTTAGCTATCCTGATAGTAACAAGGGGCTGGAGAGATGGCTCAGCGGTTAAGGGCATTGCCTGCTCTTCCAAAGGTCCTGAGTTCAATTCCCAGCAACCACATGGTGGCTCACAACCATCTGTAATGAGATCTGGTGCCCTCTTCTGGCCTACACACAGACAGAATATTGTATACATAATAAATAAATAAATATTAAAAAAAAAGGTCTGATAGTAACAAGGGGGAGATTGCATGGGGAAACTCACGAGCAATAATGATGCTTGGGAAAGGGAACTTAACCCAAAATATAGGGGCATGAGATCCAACTGTTGTCTTGAGAGTTCCCTGGTGATTCTAAAAAGCATTCACGCTTATAAACTACTGCTCAGCTCATTTCCGAGAGCAGAGTGGGGGAGGGGGGATTATAGCTGCCAAGATGGAAACCCCAGAGTGTTACAGCCCATTCTCCAAAAATTTCCTTGGCGTGCACTCCTTCAGTAAACACACAAGGCCTCTGGGTGCTAGGTGCTAAGTGTGCAAAAGTGCTAGACCATGGCTGCTATTCCAGGGCTCATTTTCTTACAAATGGCTTCCATCTAGTGGACTAGATCTCTTGTTCAGTACATTACCCCTTCCCATGAGACCCTGACTTCTGCAACGTGGTGAACACAGCCCACAAGAGTGCCACAGGTGGAGCTGGGAAGTGGCATTGATTCGCTGAGCCTCTCAAATGCAACCGCCCTTTCAGAAAGCTGGTATCTAAAGTGTGACACCCGGCAGAACAAGTAACCTTCTTGTTACTAGAAATTATCTTTTCCCCAGCAGCAGACCTCTTAAGAGACCGAGGCAGACTGAAGACGTGCAATTTATTATGGCCGAGTGAAGACTCAATCGCTGTGGAGATCCACATAACACGTCTTGATATTCATCACAGACAGGTTGAAAATGCCAAAAGCCGCTTGCTTTCATGGGTCCATAAAGCATTTGATGGGAATGTACTGGTTCACATAAACGAAACAGTTAAGAACTGATGGACTAAAGGAAGTCTTGGCTTTAAGAAGGCAGGGAACACCTGCTCTGCCTTTCCTAATCAGGTTTTGCAGTACACCCAAACGCCATCAGAGACTGAATTTTGAAGGCAGATCCTTAGCTGCTATTCACAGCCTTTTTTAAAAATCTGGAAAGACCTTGACATTTGAAATATAGTGGAAGACTTGCTAGAGATAGGCACTGATGCAAATGATGACTTGCCCTTCCTGAAATGACAAATAAGATGTTCTCATGGTGACTCCACCATCAGCGACTTCTTAAGAGACTTTAATAAAATATTATTCTGATTATAATATCTCTTTAACAAAGACAGCTGGCTGTAAGTAGTATAGTTTAACACATAAATTATTTGCATAAGTAGCTAATTTCTTTCTGTCACTTGGAAGCACCCACAGGGGATTTCCTCTCAACCTAATTTGCTAACCCGAAGTCTCCCCAAGCCTTAGTCTCTCCTAACATTTTCGGGCAAGTTACAGGAATTTCAGAGCCTCATACAGGCTGAGTGAGAACTTTTTCACTGAATTATACCCCAGCTTCCCCCCCCCCCGCAAAATCTTTTAACAATAACAAAACAAGGCAAAGTATGACTCCAAAGCCAATTTTCAAAGAGACAGATTCTAGAAAACTTCACAGTTCCACAGGGCAAGGTGACCAAATGACCAACACTAACCCCTTGGTCCAGCTTTTTCAATGGGAAGGTTATGCGAAGATAGGACGTTCTTATCCATTAAAGCACCAAGGGCCCACATCAGAAAATTAAGCCTAGGCATGGATCCTAGGGTTTAAGGTGCTGGACTATGAGTGGCAAAGAAAAAGAGATCATATCTCCACCATGAAAAAACAAAAAACAAACAAACAAAAAAAACAAAAAACAAGAGCTGGGTGGTAGTGGCGCACGCCTTTAATCCTAGCACTTGGGAAGCAGAGGCAGGTGGATCTCTATGAGTTCGAGGCCAGCCTGGTCTGGGCTCCAAAGCTACAAAGAAATCCTGTCTCGGAAAAAAAAAAAAAAAAAAAAAACCATATCTCCACCAGGCCAGGGCAACATCCAAGAAAAAGGGTTAAGACAAGCCACCTGTCCTGGGAGAAGGGAAAGATCCCCAAGCATATTGAAATTGAAGCAGTAAAGGAGCAATGCTTAAAGGAATAAAAGAACAATGACCTTGATTGGAATCTTAGGCTGATGCCTCTTCATAACCAGGAGGGGCATGATGCATGTCTACTCGCTTTAAAGATCTAGGGAGAAAGAAATTCTGGAGTTGAGATGAGGCAACAAAACAAAGAACTCGTAATCCAATTATAAATCCTAGAATCCTAGAGTAGGGTTGAAGGTAAGAAGACACAGCCTCCGAAGCCCTTCCTCATGACTCCACCACAGAAGACTCCAACAATAAACTTGCAGTGAATATTTTTAAATATGTCAGTAGTATATATTAGCTGTAGAGAAAGATAGGTTTTCCTGTGACATTTTTATATATGATATATATATGTATATATCATATATGATATATAATAGATCTCCAGCTCCATCGACTTTCCTCTCAACGGCACAGCCTCACTCCTTACAGCCATAGTGCCCACATGCACTCCATTTTCTTTGTCCGCCATGTACTGCTGCAGGATGCTCGCCTCTGCCGGGCGCTGTACAAAGCCCCCATCTCATTCTGACACTCCTCAAGGAGAGACCACATCATTACCATCTCAGCATTGGAAAAGGCAAATTCCATTGGAGAGGTTTACATGGCTGGCCAAGGTCGCACTGACTAAGTGGTTGAGCTGGTTTTAGAGCCGCAATGTCCTTATTCATAACCACACTCCTCTGCCTTTGTGAGAGAAGGCACAGCCGTAACTACAAAAAAATGAAGTCTGCCCTGTGTGGCTAAGGGGAGGGGAGGGAGGGAAAGAAATGTTCCAGTCCTGAGAGTATAACAAGGAAGTGACCAAGACGACACTCCCCGAAAAGGTCACAAGTACTCAGAAGACACCCATGAGAGGACTGCCGGGGTAGCTTAAGGATCAAGGCAAAAAAGAGGGAGGGCTCCTAAAAGGCTTACACTTACCAGAGTTTGTGGGTTAGGAGTGCACTGAGCAGGAGGCTGGCTATAACAGCAGCACTGCCTATCTACTTCAATCCTGAATTCAAAGAACAGACTAACCGCCTGCCCTCAAAATTTAAATTTGAAATAATCATAATACAAACAATAGAAGACAATCATAGAAACACAAATAGGAATTCACCTTTGCTAAGAGTCACCAAAAATGAAGTCAGATGTAGCCCTCAAAATATGAATAGAGTCTAGCCAAAAATAAGAATTTCTTTGGTGGTTTGAAAGAAAATAGCCCAAAGGGAGTGGCACTATTAGGAGGTATCCCTTTGTTAGAGTAGGTGTGGCCTTGTTGGAGGCAGACTTTGAGGTCTCATAGATGCTCAAGCCATGCTCAGGGAGACAGACCATTTCCTGTCGCCCGCCTATGAAGATGTAGAACGCTTGGCTTCATCTCCAGCCCTGTGTCCGCACACACCACTCTGTCCCACCATGATGACAATGGACTACACCTCTGCAAATGTAAGCACCCCATTTTAAACGTTTTCCTTTGTAGGAGTTGCCTTGGTCACCGTGTCTCTTCACAGCAATAGAAACCCTAACTAAGACAGCTTCCAAGCCTAAAAGAGCAAAACCAAGCAAATCTCTTGGATGGAAAGACAACAGGAGGCAGAGAAGCCCAAAGCAAAACACATCTACCTCTGTTGCTCCTGCTGCAGTGGCCCCTGTCACAGTGGCTACAGTCCTCCTCCACCCGTCCTGGCTACCACTCCACTCTGGCTGTTACCTCAGCTCTTGAAAACTACCTACCCACATCACCCCCTAAACCAGGCATGCAGGTGCACGATGGGAATCCAAGTGCTGGGGGACAGGGATTGGCAAACCCCAGAGGCTTGCTGGTCAGTCAATCAAACCGAGACACTGTCTCAACAACAGTAACAGTGATAACGTGGAGAAGCAATCGAGAAAAGACATCCCATGTCAACCTCTGGCCTTTTCACGTCCTCATGTGCCTGAGGGCTTCTACTCTCACGTGTGCTCACATACATGTACCATTCACAAAAGAGAGGATGAAAGGGGAAAATACAAGACCTTACCCCCCGATAAACTGTAGGCAGTTAATAGTTGCTGCGGGAGGGAGAGAACAGGGTCACCACTGGCAAGATGCCCATAATCTTGTCGACAACTCATCAGATCAGAAAGAAATAAAAAGACATGAAAATAGGAGAACTAGTTGGAAAGATGGAGAGGGCAGAGAGTGGCGAACCAGAGAGGGGATGAATATGCTCAGAATAAATTATACACATGTTTAATTAACATATACTAATGAGAATGAAATAAAATAAAAATAAAAGCATATTAAACCGAAACACAAATAACAAACTGTTCTGACACTCTCTCTGCACAGGAAGTAAGTGGTGGACGGCAGGTTAAGTGGAGGTGCACAAGGCACCACATGACCACACAGCAACAAAGGGTCATTCCTGTTTCCTTGACAGCCTAGTGGGGAGACGGGCATCTGACAGGGCATACTGTTGCCAGGGAGCAAAACCAGAAAGACCTCAGCCTTGGCAGACAGTGGCGGTTTCAGGGCAGAGACTGGCCGGGAGACTGAGGACATGGGGTTAGTAGCTCACACAACCAATACTCACACGGGACATATGGACATGGATATTGAACAGTGTGGACTGAGGACAAGCGATCCTGTCCCCAAACTCCTAAGGACCTCCTGTAACTCTGCCATAACCTTGAGGTAATAAACAATATCCCAAACATAGACTTGGCATATTACCCAGGAATACACTTTTATATATTCACCAAAGAGATGAGTGACAACCCAAATGTCCATCAAATGAATAAATTCAGGAAGGCATATCCTTAGCGGGGTAGATACTACTCAGCCACAAGAAGACATGAAAAAAAGCTAGGTGCGGTGCCATGTGCCTGCAACCCTAGCACTCTGGAGGCTGAAGCAGGGTCGTCTGGGGTCTGCCTGGGCTATACAGCGAGTATCGGGCCAGTATAAACGACACAAGGAGGCCTTGTCTGAAAACAAAACAAGGAATGGAGTTCTACAGCATGTTACAACAAGGATGAACCTGGTAAGCAGCAGCGTGCGGAGTGAAAGCGGCTACTCTGTACAGACGGGACGTCACTGGCAGCTTTTAGGAGACAGAGAGGAGGGACTAGGTGTCTGGTAAAAGGCATGGTCTCAGTTAGGGTGATGATTATGTTGTAACACTGGCTGTGGCAATGGCTTCACCACCCAGCAAATACACTAAAAGTCATTGAATTACACACTTGAAATGGGCGAATTGTGTTCTGTGTGAATTTTAAATCAATAAAGCTATTCTAGATGCATACACACGCCATTCACACCAACCTCTCCCCAGCCTTTTTAAGCAGCCTGGAGCCAAGCTTAACTTGATTTAGGAAACTAAGCCAACAGTCTGTTTCTTGCAGTCAGGCTTTTTGGAACAAGCTCCTGCCTGTTAGACACGTGCGATTTTAAATGGAGACTCCAGGCAGCGTTCAGAGCCTCTTTCTTCCTTTGCTCTGTCCCCAAAACTCTGCCTATGTTTCCCCTTTCTTTCCCCCCTTCTTTGGAAATCAGTTTAATCTCAATCAAAACGTGGTCAGCATTGGCTCTTAATTCCTATCCTGCTGAAAACACACACCCGATTTGGTTTCCGGACCTAAAGCTGTGGCCATCACAGAGGGAGGACGGTTTGGAAGCCATGCACTCGCTCCCTCTGTGCCAGTACAGCTGACCCTTCTCTTTTCTGCCAACGCTGCCTTTGCTTTGGATTTTCAAATTCAACTTTTGAATTTCCCACTGACTCCATTCCCTGGCACTTCCTACCTTTTCTCTTTGGCTCAGCCACACCAAAGGCCAGCTTGTCATCTGTGCGGTCCAGACCCCCTGCCCATTGCTGCTCAGCTTTCTGGTTGACAAGTCAGACCATCCTTGGCAGCCTTTCTCTGCCTGGATATCCCCCAAGCCCCTTCTTCTACAAGCCCTTTGTAAATTCCACATTCTGGACTTTTCTTTCTAATCCTGGCCAATGAGGATAGGACAGGTGGTAGCTTCCAGGTGGTCTGTATGCCACTTGAATACCCTCCTTGGGGCTTTCTTCCTGGTCACCATCCATGCAGCTGAAGGTTTGGACCCCACTAGCCAAGCTCCAATTGGCAAATCCACTCCCATGCCTCTGGCTCTGCCTCTTTGCCCAAGCAAAGGCAACAAAGACACACAAGGCACCATGGTACGTGGAAAGGTGACATACGAGACTTTGCAGTTTTATAAGCACCCACATGGGTGTTCACCTGCCTTGGGTTCAAATTCCCATGTTGTCACTAACTAAATAAGTGCCTTCTGGGGACAATGAGCCTATTTCTCAGTTTGGTCGGTTGTGAAAATATGAATTATAAGCACTATACTGCCGCTGTTTTGAGAATTAACTGAGATAGTTCAAATCCACATAAAACAAAACCATAGACTGCCCTTTACAAGAAGGACGCCATAAAATTCAGATGAGGAAATACCACTGCTGTCTGTGGCCAGCTCTTTGAGAGGACAGGATTGGAGAACTCCCTTGTTGCTATGCAGCCTTCTGTGGGTGGAGCTCTGAGCTCAGAAGTCTGCTCCACGTGGTTTTTGCAGCCTGGCAAAGTCCCCAAACCCCTCCACTGCTGTGTTCCTCCCCTTGCCTGGCTCAGGCCAATCTGTTTTCCCCCAAACCAAAATCCAGGCATGCTGTGGCTCTGAGCAAACCGTTACCCATTCTAGGGGGCTCCAAAGCCAGTCAGCCATGCCCGTGAGACTGAAATCGGACTGACCCGCCACCCCCACCCCAAAGCTGTTAGAAGGGAAGCTGCTGGTAGCAGCTGCTGCAGAATCGAACGTTGTGGTACAATCAATACCACGTCTACTGCGACTCCCGTGAGTTCAAGGTCAGGGGAATCTGCAGGTCATAGCAGTGATGATATACACATTCCTAGAGGGAACCCTGCCCTGTGCTTTTATACTGTAGGTAATTAACCCTTAGAGAAAATGTCTGCCTTGCCCCTCTTGTGATGAGCCAAGATTGGACCTTCTACACAAATTCAGCCCACTCATTTTACCTATAGCTCACAGCTCTCCACCCCAGACATGTGTGTGTGTGTGTCTATGTATGAGAGAGAGAGAGAGAGAGAGAGAGAGAGAGAGAGAGACAGAGCAGGTATCCTATGTCTTGGGGCTGTTTCTTGGTTCTATAAACTTAGAAAAAGCCTACATATTTTGCCTGCAATGATATTTTGCCTGTGTATGTATCTGAGCATCCAGCAAGCATTTAGTAAGCACCTACTGTGTGCTGGGTATTATGCTGGGCTCTGCAGGAAGAAGTAGGGAGCCTATCCATGATGATCCCAGGAGGGTAGGATCAAACATAGCCACCTAGTTCACACCCTAGATAAATGCATTGCCCAGATCCCTATGGTTTCCAGCAGCAAACGATGCTTTTAAGGAGCTTAGAAAGTGAAAAGGGGACCCACGTGTAAATGCGTGTGTGTATGTGCATGCACGTGCGTGTGTGTCCCTCTGTCCACGATTCCATACAGTCATACTTTGCCGCTGGTCATTCATCCCTGAAAACTCCCATTAAACGTCCACATCTGGAATTGACTGCGTTCCATCCCAGCGGGCAGAAGGTCAGAGAGAACATTTCTGTGAGTCACACCTCAGTGGATTTCTACATCTTGTTAACGCTACAGTCAGCCGCTCTGTCTGATGTGTTAGGAACAGACGACCTGGCTGCACTCCCCAGTATGCCAAAAGTGGGTGGGTGGCATTCTTCTCTGGTGGACACACGTCCACCCCTTGGGCTCAGGAGCTGCCTCAGAGGCTGTCAGGAAACTCCTCCAGAGAGGGAGGTGGCTTAGCTCTCCTCTATGCTGCAGCCCAACTATTGCTTAGCAACAGCCTCCTTGCCTGTCTCTTGTGAGGTTCCTGTCATTGGCCTGCTCACTGGGCCTAGATCACTATAAAGGTCAGTTCAACCTGAGCTAGCAGAGTAAGTAACCCTGGAATCCCAGCACTTGGGAGGTTGAGGCAGGAGGATCCCTGTGAGTTCAAGGCTAGCTTAGGCTAGCTTGGCAAGAGTGAGACTCTGTCTTAAAACAAAACATAAAAGTAAATAAGCAAACTAATAAACCAGAAGCCACTCTGCTTAACATCCTAGCTTTTTGGACTCTAGTTAGCTGGCTTGAGATTTGCACTTTACATCCATCCATCCATCCATCCATCCATCCATCCATCCATCCATTCATTCATTTATTCATTCATTCACTCCATCATTTGTTGAGCTCCAATCCTGCATCCAGCACTTTTCTAGGCACTAGAGATACAGCACCAAAGAAGACCCACAGCTCTGTTCTCATGCAGCCTGCGTTCCCAAGGAAGAGACATCTATTAGACAAGCAATAGGCAAATAAATGAGAGGTGCCCATGGAGTGATCAGCTCTATGCAAAAACAAGGAGAGTCAGGTAACGTGTCTCTCTGTGCCACTGGGAGAAGCTCTTGCTTGTAGGATGTGCTAGCAAGGAACCATGAAAACTGAGCTGAGAGCTGAATGATAAGCAGGAGCCACAGGACGCACAGTGAGGAAAGTGAGCCTGGAAGAGGAAGAGCGAGCTCCGTGAGCTCCAGGGACAGCAGCTAGAGTGAAGTGAGTGAGCTGAAGACAGGTAGGTGCCAGGAAACCACCGCATGGAGTCTGGCTGGCAATCCAAGTGCAGTAAGAACCCACTGGAAGTTCCAGGTTAAAGGCAACACAGTCGGCTTTGTGGGCTGGAAGGCTGACGGCCTCAGAAGCGCTCTGCCTTCTGGCCCCATTGCACCCCTGTCCTCCTCTCAGACCGCCACTCTGGACTTGACCCTCCGCTTATCAAACTGAGGTTCTTTTCAGTCCAACATCTCTCTCCAATTCTCCAGCAGCTCTCAATGAGACGTGGAGAGGAACCTTGATTGTGACCCCCCCCCCCATTCTTCATCTAAATGCCCAGCCTTCTGATCAGCCCAGCCTCTGAGCTCATTAGCTGTGCTCCTGATTGCAGAGTAAACTTGTCTTTCCCCAGGACTGCAGATTCTCTCTCCCTTTAAAGTGGCCAGCTTGGCAGCCTGCCCATTTCAGCACAGCAACCAAGTGCCCTTCACACTTGCTGCGCTTCCCACAGCCCCACCCCCACCCCAAGACCAGCGGTGTGGGATTTCTAGGCTGTAAAAAATCATATGGGAGCACTGTGGAGGCAAGCTCCTGGTGCACAGGGGCACATCTGGACAGCTTTTGAAAGACACAGATGTGCCTGGGGCCCATCCCAGACGTGACAAATCACAGCGAGGGTGGAGGGGTGAGGAAAGTACAGTGTGTGTGTATGTGTGTGTGTCCTGTGTGTGTGTCCTGTGTATGTGTGTGATGTGTGCATACATGTGTGTGTGTCCTGTGTGTGTGTGTCCTGTGTGTGTGTCCTACGGGTCTGTGTCCCGTGTGTGTGTCCTGTGGGTCTGTGTCCTGTGTGTGTCCCATGTGTGTGCCCTGTGGTCCTGTGTGTGTGTCCTGTGTGTCTGTGTCCCATGTGTGTGTCCTGTGTGTGTGTGTCCTGTGTGTGTCCCATGTGTGTGTCCTGTGTGTGTGTGTCCTGTGTGTGTGTGTGGTGTAGGTCAGAGGACCACCTCAGGTGTCCTTACTCAGGAGCCTTGTCTTTTGAGACAGGGTCTCTCAACTGACCCAGCGCTTACCAAGTAGGCCATGCTGGCTGGCTAGGTGGCCCCAGTGACCTGCCTGCCTCCACTTCCCTAGTAAGGAGATCACAAATGCACACCTTTTTGGCCAGCTTTCTTATGTGAGTTCTGGGGCCCACATCAGGGGCACATGTTTCCATGACGAACACTTTACTGACTGAGCTATCTCCCCATCCCCCAAAACTATATCTATAAAATTACCCTAGCCAACTCTAAGATGCTCTTCTGTTTAAGGTATACTAAACTGATGAGAAATGGGATGTCCTTATAAGCTCACCACTGCTAACTCTTTGAACAGGGCTAAGTAAAAAATAAATATGTAATTATATAAAAGTAGTCACAGAACCAGGAGGGTTAAAAACATTCCCTCTTATGTGCATCTGGGCCGCCTAGAAAGAAGTGAGAAGTTGGGTCAGGTGGAGGTATACACAGTTCTAACCAGCCCCAGTCAACTAATCATTGCAGGAGACAGAGGAGTGCCTGTTTCTTTAAATGTCCACAGCTCCACAGGACCGGTCAGCAAGCCCATGGCCAAGAGGTCCAATACCATACCCTCTAAACATACATAATCTGCAAGGCTCGGAAAGGCCCTTCCTCAGATAGTCTCCTGAATGTTCCAGATGTTGCAGTCTTGCACAATTAACAACAAACATTGGCCATAGCTCTAGATAATTAGAGCTTCTGCATCCTCTCTCACTCTGCAGCGAGGACCAAGGCTGTTGCCTGGAGGGAGGAGGCCACAGATGAGCTGAGAACAATAGGTTGCAGACTCCTCATCTGAAAGGTGTCTACTGAGTGCCTGTTATATGACAGTTTCTATGCAATATGTTTTCCGGAACTATTTCAGTTATGGCCAAAACATCTCCAAAGTGGATATTATCCCTATCTTTTTTATAAATGAGGAATTGGGTGAGCCTCGGAGGCGGGGTAAAGGCCTTCTCAGAGGCCCAGCGTTAATAGCAAGGCAGAGTGAAGCCAAGCTTGCGTCCTGCCTTTTCAAGTAGCTCTCTTAGACTCTCGTATGTGGCAGACAGTGTGTGGGATGTAAAGATGAGTTAGCCTTGCATCCACACCCTCAAGTTTCTCACAAAAGAGAAATGAGGAAAAACAGGTGTATGACTAAGACCTGTGATTGGCTGTGGCAGATGCTTCATAATGAGAGACATGAGCGCTGGGATCACAGAGGCTGAGAGAGTGAGTGCAACTCAGGACAAAGGTATGTGCTCATGTGCACATTAGCTAGAGGATTCATGAGAAGGAGCTGTGAAAATAAGGTCAGTTATTATAGGCCGATTATGCAATCGGCCAAGGTGAAGAATAGGGAACACATGCAGAGCACAGAGGAGGATCTGTCATGACTAGAACGGGGGATAGGAAACTCCAAAGTGTAGACAGGGACCACGTCTTTCTTCAAAAGGAGTTGCAATCTTCCGCCAGGCTAAGTAAGATGATAAAACATGGGCTTTGAGAAGACAACTGTATTCGGTCACTGTGTACATTGGTGGTGTTTGTCTATGACTGAACTTTCAACACCACCTGAACAACCTCGTTAACTGACTTGTCTTGGTCATTGCCTCCTCCAGGAAGTACTTCCTGTTCCCCCAAAGTGCTTTCCTGACTTCCACGCTGACTCCACAGAACTTAGTTCCTTCTATCGCATTTTTTGTTTGTTCCTGACTCTTCCTACCACGTGGATTATCCTTGAAGGTGAAGGGCAGGGCTATTCTTGATTCCCAAACTGTCACTATCTTTCAACCTAAATCCCAAGTGTTTGGTGAATTAACCCTGCCTCTACAGTCTGACATTTATGGCCGTTAATTATCAGCAAGGGTGCCAAGACCATTCACTGGGGGGAATAATCATCGCTTCAACAAGTGACTATAGAAAAACGGAAGCAAATATTCAAAGAAGTTGGGCCTCTCCTTCATACCATATACAAAAATAATCAAAACATGTCATATATCTAACCATAAGAGTTAAAACAAAAACCATAGAAGAAAATATATAATTAAATTTCCATGAATTTCAATTAGGCAATGGTTTTGTCTTTTTTTTTTTTTAACAAGTGGGAGTGGACAGGTGTGTGCACAGGAGTGCAGGTATCTATAGATGCTAAAAAATAGGTGGCTATGAGACTTCTGACATGGGTGCTATGACTCGAACTCAGGTCCCCTTAACTGTTGAGCCATCCCCAGCAATGTGTTTTTATCCCTTATTTTTATTAGTATATGTTAATTACATGCACTGAGTTTTATTATAAAGCACTATATACACATATAGTGCATGTTGAATATTACACCCACAACTCTCTGCGGCCTCCCTACCTCCACTGATCCCTTTCTTCCTTCCTCTTCTATTTTCATATTTTAAAAAATTGATGACTCAGTGAGTCATTTTATTAGGGGATGGGTAGGCAATGGTTTCTCAGGTATGTCGACAAGATCACAAGCAAAAATTAAAACCAGTAAATTGAACATTAAAACTTTAAGGATATCCATTGAAGGTCAACTACAAGGAAATATTGTCCGACTGCCTATCTGGTAAAGAATTAGTATCTGAAACAGAATATATAAAAAGAACTTGGGTCAGACGTTCTGTGCTGTGGCACCCCACTGAACCACTTCCTCCGCCCAGCCATCACCGCACAGTCCCAACACTGTTCTTAACTTCTCTAGATCTTGACTCCACCAATGGGTACACTGTTACATGTGTCAGAGCCCTTGGCATCCAGTCATCTCTGGAAATACCCTCACAGACACGACCAGAGGTGTTCTTACCCAGACCAATCGAGAGGACAATGGGAATTGACTCTCCCCACACTTTCCCACCTAATCTTAAGGTGGGCAGAGGGAGCTGGAGGTGCAGTTCAGTAGGAGAGCATGAGCATGTGCTGTGTTCAGTTCCCTGCACCCAAAATAAACCAGAATGGCCAGTAGACATTCCGTCAAAGGAAACGGAGAAATAGCAACTCCAGGAAAAGATGTTCTGACCAGAACCAGACACTGCTCCACACCTACTAAGATGGATAAACAGAAAGTAGCAGGTGTTGAGAAAGTGGAGAAGCTAAAGCCCTCATGCATTGCTCATGGGATTGAAAATGCTACATAGTCATGGAGAACGGGTTGGTGGTTCCCCAAGTGGTTAAATACAGGGTTATCATGTAACCAAGCGATTCCATGCCTAGAAATATGTGTAAGAGAGCCGAAAGCATGTGTCCACACAACAACTTGCACGAGAACAGTCATACAGTCATGGAGGTATTATTATTATTATTATTATTATTATTACTATTATTATTATTATTATAGCCAAAAAATGTGGTGGGGGGGCCAAGCATGTGACCACCTGATGACCAGATGTGTCATGCCCTGCAAGAGAGTGGTCCTCAGGAAGTGAACGGAAGTCCTGATGCTTGCTAAAATATGGATGTATGAAAGGCCACACGTTACGTGGTTCCGGGTGTGTGTGTGAGTGTGTGTGCGTGTGCACCCGTGCATGCACCCAGAACAGGCAAACCATAGGAAACAGGGTAGATTAATGGGTTTATCTGGAGACTGTGGATGATATTTGAAAACCACATAGTAGTGATGGTTGTACAACTTCGTGAACACAGTTAAAAACACTAAGTTGCACCCTTAAAGTAAATTTAACGATACACTATCCATATCTCAGAAGGACACCGTAAACAAAACAAACAAAGCCCTCCCCTTAGAGCTCTCTTCTGATCAGAACCAACACAACCCTCTGCATATTCTCTTCCAGCGCTTGCTACTTCTCCCTTCCTAGAGACATTTTAAGAACTGTTGGTTTCCCGCACCTCACCTGTGACACCGAGCAGCGTATCAAGCTCCAGGCTCCCCCAGCACCTGTTTCCGCGTCCATGCGGGCACCTCACTTCTTCTCACGTCCTTCTCTGCTCTAAACCCCTCTGGCTCACAGGCCACTCGTTCTCCTTATGATGCCCGTATTCTCACTATTCGCTCTCTTACGCACTTACTCATCTTCGTCACTTACTCTGACTTACCCCACCTCTTGCTATCCACCCTCTCTCACTCTGCTCTGCTCTCTAGTGTCTCCTGCTCTCTCCTGCTCTCCAGATTTCCTGGCTTTGACCATGTCTAGTCTGCTGGCCATGTTCAGCCTATTCTTTCTCTCTCTGCTTTAGACTCTTCCAGATGCCTCTGGCTATTCTCTCTCTCTCTCTCTCTCTCTCTCTCTCTCTCTCTCTCCTACAATAAAAACCTTAACCATAAAAAAACTATTTGTTGATGTTTCTACATTAAAAAAAAAAAACACACACAACCTACTCATTATCTTCACGCTGCTCAGGACCGGAGAACAATAAAGCATACTTACAGGAATTACAATGGCATCAAAGCCAAACTTATGATTATGGAAAGCCATATTTCAGCAGAGAAGGGTTCATTAAAATATATATTTTTAAAGCAGTGCTGAGAATGCTAATCAACACTCACAAAATTTAATCTTCTCGCTGCATACATGATGTTTTCTACCCACATTTTATAAATAACCAACATCACTCACCAGGGGGAGAGCATGAAAGACGATTGGATGGGGAGAGATGCAGGATCAGAATGCTAGAAACCACTCGTGCTGACACAGCATCATTCCAGATCCTATGGCAGTGACAGAATCTGTGAGCATGCTCCAGTCTGAGACAAAACAGGTATGTCCTGGCCCATGCACACGGAGTGCTAGCCCAGTCGCTCTACAGTGGTCCTTACTGGGCTTAGTATTTTGCCCATCATTATGTTCAGTGAAGTGAGACTAATTCCCTTGTGATATTTTCTTATTTCGAAACCTCGAGACACCCTTAAAGATGACTGGAGCCACCATGGAGCATCAAGTGAGACACAAACACTCCGGTGCCATGGAAATGCCATACAGGAGAGATAAGTGACAATGTACACCTTCATCAAAGTTGCAAATGTGCTAAAATCAGCAGATCTTGGAGTACAGGAGTGTAATCTGAGCCAATCGATCTGTTTCAGAATCCAAATGGCTTTGCTCAAACTTCCATAGCCCCATTGGGTGGAGAAGAAAAGCTCTGGCAGTTAAAAATGGTTTAAAACTCCCTGCTGTTTAGAATGATGGAGAAATGTCACTGAGAATCAAATGTTTTGTCAGTGGGGAAATGTGGCTGTCTGGAAAAGACTGCAGATACATGCAGGGAAGTGAAGGTAGGGAGCTGCAAGCAACGCCCCCACCCCATTCCGGAGAGCTAAATGAGCAAGTTTTGAGGTGTTATTGGTTGTGTTGTTGTGTGTTTTAACCACAAAGTTTTTCATCTTCTTATTCACCAGACTGCCAGGGTGAAATGAGACAAGCTAGCCAGACTTTCAGAGTACTCCTTTGGTCACTGCAGTGGCCACCACTGTATTTTATCTCCACTCTAAAAATAAAGTGAGGGCCGGGGAGATGGCCACACACGCATGAGGAGCAGAGTCTGAATACCCGTAACCCTTGTAAAAGCTGGATGAGGGCGTTTGCTCCTGTATCCCAGCACTCCTACCATGGGTGGGAGGCAGGGGAGGAAGCACACAGGCCAGCTTGTCTGGTGCATGAGCAGTATACAACAAAGAGAACCTGTCTCAGACAAGGTGGAGGATGAGGATGAATGCCCGGGCCATCCTCTGGTGCCCACGTGAGTGCTGTGGCTTGTGTGTATATATACACTGATTTAAGAACAAACAAACAAACATCAGAAACAAAGTGATGCTCCGTCCCATCATAGATTCTCATTAAAGATTAACTAAACACAAAATCTGTCTCTGTCACTGCCCAGACAGAGACAGCAACAAAGACCAACATGCTGACATCACTTTGAGATCTGATGTTAGAGAGACCGTTGAGTATTCGGGGAAAACTACCCAATCAGCAGGCAGGACTCCTCACTGTTGCCTTCCTCTTTCCCATGTACAACCTCTACAACTGCTAAGCAAATCTACAACACCCTGCAGCCTTCCTATTTTGTGCCTATAGTTGACTTCTCATGGCATGGACTTCTCCTATTCCCTCTTTGACCTCTCTACTGGAACTTTGCCTTTGACACTTGGTCACTCTCTGATGGCCATTTTCGCAGAAATGTTTGAGTTATCTCATTAGTATGAGTATTCAACACACTTTATTATAAAACAAAAGACAGTGGCATTCTTGATAAACTGGAGGCTGCCTTTCTTCCCCTCACTTTTCCCTCTGATTTCAGAGACTCCCAGACTTATCACCTACTATTCATGCCTGCATTGCTTGTCAGGAGTAGGCCAATCAACTTACCAATTTAAAAAAAAAGGAGAAAAAGCTAATCATTTTTCAATGAATATTTGCATGAACATATAAAGAGTTTCTGATTGATTCATACACCAGTAGGAGTATGAATTTATGATCTATCCATCCAATAATGTTTATTGAACTCCTACTATGTGTGGGGTCAAGGAGCCAGGTGCTGAGAAGTCAATGCAAAACCAGGCTGTTGGGAAACTCTGAGACGTGCTCTACCTGAGTCATCCATGAAGAGACAGAAACACACAACAGGTCTTCCTGATGAGGCTCTGGCAACAGAGAACTCTTGCCCACAGTGAAAAAAGGACAAGCGGGAGTTGAGAGGCAGGAGAAGCTGTTACAAACAAAGCCACCTAGGGCAAAGGACCACAGTTCAGAAACTTGGGGAAGGCACTTGGATTGTTTGGGTAGGTTGTTTGTTTGAGATTCACCATGAGTTCAATAGAGCTGGCTCAAAGTCTTGGGAGCAGAGAGCATTCAGGGTCAGGAAGGCCGGGCTGAAGCATGGAAGCATCGTGGAAATCCCATGCAGCAGAATAACCGAGCTCTCCAAAGTGGGAAAAGTGGTGATGGTCCCAGAGACTCAAAAGCCTCGGCAAGAACTTTGTCATCAGGAAAGGTGAAGTAGGAAAATGATTCATTCAGATGTGTATCTGGAAAAAACCACTTTGTGCAGTATAAAATAAAGTTAAAGCCAGGTGGTAGCGGCACATGCCTTTAATCCTGGCACTCTGGAGGCAAAGGCAGGCGGATCTCTAAGTTCAAGACCAGCCTGGTCTACAGAGTAAGTTCCAGGATAGCCAAGGCTACCCAGAGAAACCCTGTCTAGATGGTAAGAAAAAAGTAAAGTTGAAGAAATGTGACAGGGACTGGGAGATGCTAACCTGTGTGAAGAGGTGAACGGCACTTGGAAAAAGTGCAGCCATACACAAAGAGGAAACGAGGGAGGGGGGAGATACACACAGGGACAGAGAAATAGAGCACTCTGCGGTCATTCACGCTATGATAGATCACCGCTTTGTCTGGCACCCACTGGGATGTAAAAGGGAGAGAGAATTAATCTATTCTTGTGTATCTGAGGTCCAGCATGATGCCTGGCACGCAGTAGACAATTAATAAATGTTTGTCACTTGAGTGAATGAATGAGTGACCAAGGACACAGACGGAGAAATGGATGAGCAAATGGCAGAGGCTCTGGATCAACGTGAGCATGCGCGTCCAGCGCCAGCCAAGACACCGGGGTGCAGTGTGGTCAGCTGCTCCCAGCCCTGTCAGAGCTGTTCTTGCCACCACGTCTTCTCTCCAGAGTGAACTTGAACCTTCAAGCTGTGAGCCAAAATAATGAAAAGATTATGGTCTGTGGAATCCAGACGGTCTTCAGTTAAACCTCTGACCCAGCACTTACTGATAGGTAGATGAGCAAGCTACTAGGCAACTTGGAGATTGTTTTCTTGTTTGTAAAAAGAAGATAATGTCTGCTCAAAAATTATCATAGGGATCAAATATCAGGTGAGTTTCAAGTGCCAAGCGGGAGCCTGGCACGGGGTGAGGACTTAGATAAGCATCTCTCCATCCTCGCCGTTGATCCAGTTCCTTCCCACATGGCACCAGCACAGGACTCACAGAAATACAGCACGGAAGAAAACCGTAATGATTCTAGCACCACCCCTGGAGCAAATCGGAGGCTTCTCAACAATTCCTACTTCTAACAATGAGCAGGGACTGGGAGGTAGCTCAGCTAGCAGAGAGCTCATCTGACATGCACAAGGCCTTGGGTTCAGTCTCCGGCACTGAATAAACCAGGCACAGTGGTGTGTGCCTGTAATCCTGTCAATCAGAAGTAGACAACGGAGGTTCAGAAGTTCAAAGTCACCCTCTGCCACACACACTACCCTGTCCCCAAATGATAGCAATGACATTAATGATAAGAGGTAGAGCTGACCAACCATCCTGCCAGCAGGTACCGAGCTGCCAAATAAGAATAAAGTAATTGTTTAAAGAGAAAAGACATTGTTTGAGCCAGATGTCACAGAGAACAAAAAACCAGCATGAGGCAATCTTCCTTTGCCATGTCTGACTAAACAGAAAAAGGGTCAGGTTCTCTGTGATCCACAGTTATGAACCAGGAAAATCATCCTTGATTTGAACTGAGTCAGTTCTCTGTGGTCGCCCTTAGATCAGCCTGAACGAAGGTAGCTGTCATTTCTCTTCCTGTGAAACACAGGCTTATGGGCTGGACTTCAGAATTTTTATTACTTATGATTCTGGGTGGTTCGGTGGTCGCTGTCACTAACGCATCTAGCCGCATCATCTGCTTTATTTATTTATTTATTTTTTTGGCTACAATTTACTTATACTGGCTAAAGCAAAATGAATACATTTTCAATATAAAGGGGCGAATGGCTAAGAGGGAAAAGCAAATGAGTCAACAGCAAGGATGACTGTGGTTCCTGGGACGGTGTGAAAAAGGAGGCAATGGCATTTCATGACGCTCATGTGCCAAGCGAGTTTTATATATGGTACCTCACATAGCTCTTAGAATAGCCCAGAGAGGGAGGTACTACATTTAGATAAATGCAAATCATCATTAAAAAGAAAAAGATGTGATAATTAAACCAAGATGAACATTTGGATTTTGGAGATGTTAAAAGTTTTTTTTTTTAAGAAAATAGGTCTGAGAATTAGGCAAACACAATTTACTTCCATTATATATGCAAGAAAATTGCAAAACAAAGGACCTTGCTTCAAAGGTCAGTGAGTGAAAGGGCTGGCTGTGGTATTTAATCTTCACTGCTCACTGACTGTATTTAGGGTCACGTGGGCTCATACAGGCATATCCAGGGAGGTCTGACTGAGGAAAACCAGCACCATCCCACGGACTGGGGCCTCAAACAGATTAAACCGGGGAGAATAGAGAATGTGAACAGGGTACCAGCATCCACCTCTCTCTGCTTCCCGACTGCGGACGCACTGTGCTCAGCGGCCTCTCACTTCTGTGACAGAGCTGCCTTTGCTAAGTGTTTTGTTACAGTGATGAGAAACCTAACAAGTGCACTGGGCTTTGTACCTAAAGTCGAACACTCAGAGGGCTCAGGCCTCTCTAACCACCGAGTACACTGTCTCTCCAGTGCTGGTTCCCGGCAGATGTAGTGAGACTATACACAGGGTGATGATAAAGATAGACACAGGTTCATCACAATAATCCTCGTTACTCGACGGGGATACTGTTTACTCAGGAAATAGAAAGCTCACCCTGGGGAAAAAAAAACCTCCAAAGTTAATTTTCTTAGAGATGTTGCATAGGACCTCTACAGATGATTTTACTGACTTTCAAGGAGCAATTAGGAGGCTAATGTATAAGCATGATCTAACAACGAAGACATTTTTCTATGACTAAGGTCATACAGTCAAGAATGCCCCACAGAGGAAACTGAACATATTCAAAGCAGATAATATTGTAGTTGGTTGTTTTTTTACTCTTTATTCTTTTGGGGAATCTGCCACCCAGCTCCCAAATAAATCACACGGAATCTTATTCTTTCCTATGAATGCCTGGTCTTAGCTTGGCTTGTTTCTAGCCAGCTTTTCTTTTAAATTATCCCGACTACCTTTTGCCTCTGGGCTTTTACCTTTCGCTATTTCTGTATATTACTTCTTTTCTTATTCCATGACTGGGTGTCTGGATCCTGGTGTCCTCCTCTCCTCTTTTATTCCCCAGTCTTCCTCCCAGATTTCTCCTATTCATCCTCTCGGCCTGCCAGCCCCTCCTTGTCCTTTCTACTTCCTGGCTATTGGCCGTTCAGCTCTTCATTAGACCAATCCGGTGTTTTAGACCAAGTAACATAGCTTCACAGAGTTAAAAGAATGCAACACATCTTTGCATCATTAAACATATGTTACACAGCACAAACAAATGGAACACATCTTAAAATAATATTATTCTATAACATAATATGTTACAGATATCACCTTTCCTAAATATTACTGGTAGCAAGCTAGTTTTTTTTTTTTTTTTTTTTTTTTTTTTACTGAAAATAGATTTGTCAGACCACTCAAGATACTTTCTATATAAGGAACGTCTGGAGGCATTACCATCTCTGACTTCAAACTCTATTACAGAGCTACAGTATTGAAAACAGCTTGGTATTGGCATAAAAACAGAGAAGTCGACCAATGGAATCGAATAGAAGACTCTGACTTTAACCCACAAACCTATGAACACCTGATTTTCGATAAAGAAGCTAAAAGTATACAATGGAAAAAAGAGAGCATCTTCAACAAATTGTGCTGGCAAAACTGGATGTCAATCTGTAGAAGAATAAAAATAGACCCATATCTATCACCATGCACAAAACTCAAGTTCAAGTGGATTAAAGACCTCAATATCAGTCCAAACACACTGAACCTGATTGAAGAGAAAGTGGGAAGTACTCTACAACACGTGGGCACAGGAGACCACTTCCTACGTATAACCCCAGCAGCACAGACACTAAGGGCATCGTTGAATAAATGGGACCTCCTGAGACTGAGAAGCTTCTGTAAAGCAAAGGACACTGTTGCTAAGACAGAAAGGCAACCCACTGACTGGGAGAAGATCTTCACCAACCCCACAACTGACAAAGGTCTGATCTCCAAAATATATAAAGAACGCAAGAAACTAGACCGTAAAAGGCTAATCAACCTAATTATAAAATGGGGCACCGAGCTGAACAGAGATCTCTCAACAGAAGAAGTTCAAATGGCCAAAAGACACCTAAGGTCATGCTCAACTTCCTTAGCCATCAGGGAAATGCAAATCAAGACAACTTTAAGATACCATCTTACACCTGTCAGAATGGCTAAAATCAAAAACACCAATGATAGCCTTTGCTGGAGAGGTTGTGGAGAAAGGGGTACACTCATCCATTGCTGGTGGGAATGCAAACTTGTGCAACCACTCTGGAAAGCAGTGTGGAGGTTTCTCAGGAAATTCGGGATCAACCTACCCCTGGACCCAGTAATACCACTCTTGGGAATATACCCAAGAGAGGCCTTATCATACAACAAAAGTATATGCTCTACTATGTTCATAGCAGCATTGTTTGTAATAGCCAGAACCTGGAAACAACCTAGATGCCCTTCAATTGAAGAATGGATGAAGAAAGTATGGAATATATACATATTAGAGTACTACTCAGCAGTAAAAAAACAAGGACTTCTTGAAGTTTGCAGGCAAATGGATGGAAATAGAGAACACTATCCTGAGTGAGGTAAGCCAGACCCAAAAAGAGGAACATGGAATGTACTCACTCATATTTAGTTTCTAGACATAAATAAAGGGCATTGAGCCTATAATTCGTGATCTTAGAGAAGCTAAATAAGAAGGAGAACCCAAAGAAAAACATATAGGCATCCTCCTGAATATTAACCTTCATCAGGCGATGAAAGGAGACAGAGACAGAGACCCACATTGGAGCACCGGACTGAAATCTCAAGGTCCAAATCAGGAGCAGAAGGAGAGAGAGCATGAGCAAGGAACTCAGGACCGCGAGGGGTGCACCCACACACTGAGACAATGAGGATGTTCTATCGGGAACTCACCAAGGCCAGCTGGCCTGGGTCTGAAAAAAGCCCGGGATAAAACCGGTCTCACTGAACAATAGCGGACAAGAAGGACTACTGAGACCTCAAGAACAATGGCAATGGGTTTTTGATCCTACTGCACGTATTGGCTTTGTGGGAGCCTAGGCAGTTTGGATGCTCACCTTACTAGACCTGGATGGAGGTGGGTGGTCCTTGGACTTCCCACAGGGCAGGGAACCCTGATTGCTCTTCAGGCTGACGAGGGAGGGGGACTTGATTGGGAAGGGGGAGGGAAATGGAAGGCGGCGGAGGGGAAGAGACAGAAATCTTTAATAAATAAATATATATATAAAAGATACTTTCTATAAAAATATTCAGCTGGTTGATAAACTCTATCTACACAGTCTTCTAGCTTTGAATCAGGAATTAGTGGCATACTGAGCAATTCAGACATTCTCTGGAATTGAGCACACACAGTCGCAGTGATTTGGCCCCAGCTTGAAAGAGGTTCAGGCATCATGAACCAATAAGTGGGAAACAGATTCTCTTCAGCATTGTAGACTGAGAAGACACAATGCTTGGCCTAGGCCCGAAAGCCAGCTGGAAGGCCCTCTGGCTGGGTGACCTTAGACAAACTGAATTGTCTACATGCCTCAGTAGAAACATGTCTGTAAAATGAGAGGTTTAATAATCTCTGCCTCCTAGGGCTGTTGTGAAATCATAACATGACGAACGGCCTCTTTATGACGGATCCTCATGAAAGATTCCCCCCATCTGGCAGATGGTGAGTACTCTATAAACATTGGTGGGTTTTACTATTTGGGTAAATTATTCTTACCATATAATTAATTTGGCAACAGTGACACTCAGGCCCTTTGGGAACGGAGGCTGCACAGGTGTAAGCCCCTCCACTGTTCAGGCAGGAGATAGAAGGAGATGTCTGGGGATAAACAGCAGTCTCCAGGTTCAGAATGTACCTACAAGTTCAGCGCTTTCAGATGCCTGTGTGCTACAGCTGGCAGCCTGGGCGTGGAAGGAGGGCCAAACTGTAGAGTTAGGTAATTTAATTGCTCAAAGCCCAGCTTGTCACTCACCTGCCTCAACGGTTCGAGCATTCGGGTGAAGTACTTTGTAGTCATGTATAAGTGGAGACGGTGTTGCTGCAACTGAGCATGTGTGGAAAGCACCAAGCACGCCACAGATCCTTCTTACATAATGGACATTGTTATGCCAGGCTAGCCTGTTTCTTCAATACCTATCTTCCTCTTATTTAAAAGGTGACCTATTCCTTTTCCCTAAAACGGGCATGTCTTATGGAAACGTGAAATAGAACTGATTATTCTCTAGCAATGTAGAAATAAGGATATAAGCCAATCTCCCAAGTCAGCTTAATGTTATTCTGCTTGTATTGAAGTGTGCCCAACAAAGCAGTTTCACTGTGGGAAAATTAGAAACTACAGATAAATAAGTAAAATTAGTTGTCCAATAACCCCACTGTGCTGAGACAACTACAGGTGACCTTTGTCAACTCCAAGGTCATTTTTCTGCATGTAAACATGCATTTTTAGCCATCCTCTCACACAGCAAAGACCAGGAACCCCATTTCCGTCTCCCCCACCGAGCTTTGCAAAGCACTAAATGCAAATGCTTAAAGGGGATTTTTGTTTGTGTCCTTATACAGCAGAAGCCCAGTGGTAAGGGAAATCCTTGATTAACTATCCTTTCCCGAGGCCCGCAGCCCCTCCTGTATGTATAAATCTTCCTGTAACCTACACTATACAACAGGTACCATGTTTCCACACATATTCACATTCACGAGTGTGTGCTCAAATCTATCAAAGCAGTGGACAGACACATAATCAAGAAAGCGCCGGGTGTGCCAGCACACAGATGTTGACGGCTCTGATACATCAGGAACCCGTTCACCCCCATTTACCCCTCCTCTATAGGAACGCCCCCATATAAGACATGTCAGATGGAGCCTCTTCCATCCCACGGTCGTCTCAGCATGCATGCATGCTATCCTGCCTCGTCTCCTGGAAATCGGGTCGGCACCATGCATGCAATCCTGCCTCGTCTCCTGGAAATCGGGTCCGCACCATGCATGCAATCCTGCCTCGTCTCCTGGAAATCGGGTCCGCACCATGCATGCAATCCTGCCTCGTCTCCTGGAAATCAGGTCGGCACCATGCACGCTATCCTGCCTCTCTTCTCCCCTCACCGCAGCCCCAGGCTTCCACTCCCTCCCACCAAAAGGCATTTATGAGAATTCAGTTTTCTGCTTCTACCTCAGCAGAGCCACAGCCCCTCTCCAAAGCCAGCAAACACTCGGGACTTCCTGGTGTCTGCGGTTTGGATGATTCCCGTGTCCCACCCACCGCAGCCATGATCATGGGAGCTAAGGTGTTCTAATCACTTTGAAAGGAACTGCTCTGGTGAGTTGAGGATGTGGTGAGGAGCAGAACAGATGAGATGAAGCCAACAGGAGCAGGCGGGATGAAGGCAATTTCTGCCAGCAGGGCAAGGGCTGATGGATGGTGGGAAGTGGGGATAGGCCATGAATCACAACCAGTTTTCATATCCTCCAGGACAGTGCTGCTCCGGCTCCTCGCTCCTTTCACGGTGTGACAAATGAGTAGTGCTACGTTATGCTACTAATAGGATGTTGTCGTACCGAGAAAACCCTCCTGGGCTGAGCATCACACACGGGCCCCGTGTGAAGCCGTGCACAGAGTAGCTAAAGGCAATGTGACATTAGGGGGCAGATCTGCCAAGTAGCAGCCTCAAATGTGCAATCGTTCCCAGAGTGGCTGCCATAAACCACACTTCAGAAGGACCTGCCATGCCCTCTCAAAACAAACCAATGGTTAAAGGATGGCTGAAAAGGGCGCGTGTGTGGGGGAGGGGGGTGTTCAAGTGTGTAGGTCCAAAGGCACACAGATGTGACATGAGTCTCACACCACCACCCCACGCCAAGTCAAAAGCACCAGTGCCTGGACCGGCCAGGGGAGGACGCCATTCTTTGTGATGATCAATTTCAGTTTCTGAAAAGTTGAGACACCCTCTACACTAACATCCAAATGCCCAAATTTAAGTATTAAAAAAAAAAAAAGACCATCTCAAAGCAGCTGACAACAGCAATCAAAACCGGGGGATTTAGGATTATAAAAAGCAGTGTCAGTAATAAAGATGTGGTTAAAAACCTTATCTTGCCATCCCTACCATGCCAGCTGTCACTTTCAAGAGCCACTGTCTCCCGTCTTGGACCCTCAATATGAACACTTAATTCTATATCTCTGGAGACATAATTCAGTTGGTAGAAGGACTGTTTCACATGCTTGAAGCCCTGGGTTCAAGCCTTAATACCACAGGAAAAAATTACTTATCAGAGGAGGGGACTAGGCTGGCAATGGTAGGCGAGTCCTTCCCTGGCACACATGGGTTTGGTTCAGCACAGAAGACAAATGAGAAAGCAAGCATTGTGGCACACACCTGTGATGGCAGAAAGACTAGAAGTTCAAGGTCATCCCTGGCCACACAGGGAGTTCAAGGCTATCCTGGGTTGCAGGAGACCTTCTGGGGGGGAGGGGGACAAACAAATGAAATTCCAGAAGAGGAAACCAAGTGGAGAAAAAAAAGAAAATCAGCTGGAGGGAGGAAAGGGTATGGAGGAGGAGCTGTGTGGGAAGGGAAGAAATGGGAACAAATTACAATGACGCATATGTATGAAGGTGTCATGATGAAATCCATGACTTGGTATGCTCTGCCTTCCTTCAGTCTATAAAGAGCTTCCTATAGGAGACAAAGGTAGCATCCAATGGTCACCTGGGCTCTCATGTTGACCATCATGGAGACACTGTTACTTAATGCAGCATCAGTGGAAAGCTCGCTTGAGGAGAAGCCACCCACTCTTTTGACCTTCTTGGCTGTATTTTTCAGTTGCTCCATCTCTTACTGCTATTGGTACTACAATGAGAACGAATCATCAGAGTCAACCAGCAGTCATTCCCAAGTCCTGCTCTGCGCAAGCCAAGACAGTTCAGCTTAACATAGCTCTCCTCTGACCTCCTGACCATACGATTCTCGGTTTCCTTCCTAATTAATCCAAAGATGTCTTCTCACCCCCATGACCTGAAGCCATGCAATTATCTGAATAAATGCATTTGTCTTTAGTGCCACTCCTAACCTGAGGAGTGTGCATAACATGAATGAATGTTACATGATTAAAATATGTTCTATTTTAGCTTGATATTGACAACATCCTGGAGGTCAGGTGTCAAGAACAACACTCACACTCTGGCTCTGGTCCTGTCCCTCTACTGACTCCATATTTTATTCTCATTCCCAGCTCCATCCTATACCACAAGGATTCATGGGAAGGGTTTGAGCATACAAACCCTTCTGGCCCCACGCTTCTCAGACAACCACGTTTTCATCATTTCTCAAGTCTAAGAATGTACACATTGATGCTGTAGTCTGCTGTAAGAAGGAAAAAGAGAGGCCCACACAAGCCTGTGAAGGCAGACATGCATAGGCAATTCTAGGGTTCCAGGTACCTAGAAAATGACACCAGTTCTACCCTTTGGAAACAAAGGCGTGGGTTTTGGAAAGATTTGGTCTGTTGGCCCTGAAAATCTCGTGTCATCTGGAGACGTACAAACCAAAGAACATGGGGACCCATTGCCCAGGTCCAGGGATAGTACATTCACCTTTGTGGGCATTTCTAGTCTTTTCTCAAAACCAAGGCCACCATCAAGTCCAGGAAACACTTGTTCTGTGACCTCAGAGCTATGAGGAGCCATGGGCAAAACCAATTGACAGAACCCTTGAGTTTTAACCCATCTTTTCAGAACTGATAAGACCATGCCTTATCCTTGACCTATGACCTTCCTCTCTCACATCTTCCGAACACCCTCACCACAGCAGCTAAGAAAAGAACAAAAGGTGGCGGTGAAGCCTGCCACACGTGTTCCTTCCCCAGGGTCCACCTCCAGGTCAAGGGGCAGCTGATGGAGAGGTTTTAGATTGGATGGGCGAATTAAATTGATTTTGACATCACATTAAACTTGATATGCTAAACCTGGGAAAGAGATATATTTGTTTATTACCTGAAAGAACTAGAAAAACAAAAGGACTGAAAGGGAAGGATGTAGATAGAGCATCATGGAAGCTGGGGCAGGGCTCAGTGGCTAAAGTGCTTGTGAACACACATGAGGACTCAAGGTCAGTCCCCAATTCCCATGTCAAGTGGGTGTGGCAGACTCCCTGTACCCCAGCCTTGGAAGGCAGAGAAAGGGTATCCCGAGAGCAAACTGGCTAGCAAGACTAGCCATGTCACAAACTCTGAGTTTTGAGGGACTCTGTCTCAAAGAACAAGCTGGACGAGAAGCCAAGGATGACGCCTGACATTAACCTCAGGCCTTCACACGCATGCATACACACATGTCTGCCCACACGCATGCAAACATGCACACTACTCATGCCTGTGACACAAACAGAAAGGAATGACTCAGCAGCCTCCTTGCTCAAGCTCCACCAAGTTCAGTCCACTCCATAAGCCAACTATACTTCCATGGATGCGCACGCACGAAGTTCCCAGGCAGCTGAAGATGCACACAGATGGCTATGATAGCCTCACAACCCCCGTCTCCAGCATAGCATCAGATGTCCTTGGGGAAAAGCAAATTATGCCATCAATACAAGTTCTGTAAAACTGAAAAAGTCATTTTGTTCCCTGCTCAAATTGTAAGTCACCTATGAAACTGAGTTCAGTTTCTCCTCTCTTCATTTCAATCCACATCCATCATGAAACCTATCGGCCAACTAAAGAGGGGTCCCCTTGGTCAGTAATTGGATATCTTTATCTCCCCCATAATTCACTGAGCTTCCACCTTCCCCGAAAGATGACTTCTTTATCCTGACCATCACTCATAGATCTGTCCACTCGTGAACTGGTAATTACTGCTCAGGTCATTTAAAACTCGTGTTTCCTCTGATCATGTTTCTTTGAAAGATCTAGGTAAAAACTCCCAGCATGCGTCTAATAAATGAAGCCACAACAAAAACAAAACCACTATAGAAGTCAGTTACTTAGCATAGTATTAACATAGAGCCTTACGACCTCTGATTCTTCCAGAAACTTCTGTGCATTCTGAAGCCCCACACTACAATCAGCTTTTCTTGCTGATCCTAAGCAGTGAAGAAACATTTAGAATATTGTCCAGACATGGTATTTTTCTGTAATTGTAACAGAACAATAGGCCAAGCCAGAAAAAAAAAACTCTGAAAGATACATGTGTGTATGTGTGTGTGTGTGTGTGTACATACATACATACACTTTTTTTTTTCATTCTTGCATGGTCTTGCTGATATAGTCTAGCCCACAAACATCTTGCCCCTTCCTGACTCTCAAAAGAATTCTGTGTAGTGATGGAGTGTTTTTTTAACTGCACTATCCAATATGGTAGCCATTAGCCTTGAGTGGACAGTGAGCACTTGAATCCCGGCTAGTGCATCTGAGGCACTGAGTTCTTTGTTTTATTTCTGTAAAATCATCATCATATGTGATTCTGCCTACCACCTGAGACAGAGCCACTTAAGATCGCTGTTCTGGTGGGCAGCCAAGGGAAGCGTCAAGGTGAACGAGTCCTGCAGTTGGTCAAGGTTTCTGATAAGCAAAGAGCCATCATTACATCCTTGCTTTGCAAGTGGTTTCCAGGCTTCTTTGAAGGCGCTGATTCTTTTCTGCCTTCTTTCTCTCTTCTTTTCAAAGCACATTTCCTCTATGACAAGGTCACTGCAATAGACGTTAGCATGGGTGTCTATCCAAAACACAATACACTCACATACTTTCTTAAATAGCACCCTCTGAGCATAATTCAATCTTTCCTGCAGGCCTCAGGGTCACTGTTATGAACAAAGGCTATCAGACGCAGAAGAAATACATCTATTCCTATAAGGCACCTTAATACAATGAATCCTTCGGGGTCACCGAGCTCAGTGGGCCGATTTAGACCTACCCCAGGCACAGAGTTTCATAGCTTTCTGTCACATCTGTCAGCTAGCCATTAATGCCAAGCTCTATTACCATCAGGATATCTGTCTGTATTTATTTATTGTCTTACCTTGCTTCACCCAGGTGGCTGCTTGCATCCGCCTCTTCTCCCCCATCTCACATTTTGTCTTGGATTCACTACTAGTGAAAAACTGGACGTGGGGTTAGTCTGAAGCATTTATAAATTAAAAGTAGGGTACAAACAGGGAGAGAGTTATCAGCAAATGGCAAAGGTGTTTGCTTGCTTGCTGGTTACTTTGTTTTGCAGTGCTGAGGATCAAAACCAGGGCCTTGTGGAGCTAGGCAGATTCTGTGCCACTGAGCTGCTTCTCAGCCCTGTAAACTCCAGTTTAAACACCGGGATCATTTGCCATCTTTCACGAGCTCATTGCCTCCTCTTTTTATTCCGCAGGCAGAGAACTTCCATAATAGCTGCTTGCATGTAGGCCTTGGTTGTCTACTGGAAGGGAAGTTATTCTTGCCCTTAATTATTATGTAACTTTTATTATTAGATATTACCTGTTTTCCCAACTAGAGTATAAACATTTTGGCGACAAAGGGGTGGAAACCTAGCATTATAGAGGAAGAAAGAATTAACTATTTTCACTTCTATTGCCTACAGTATTTTGCCTGGTACTATCCACCTAAAAAAGATCAACCGAATGTTGGGTGGATTAATAATATGCTTTACTTTTGGTTTTTGTATAGCTTCTGCATGATAAAATGGTTTCCGAAGTGAAACATGACTCTAAACAGAAATTGCAGACATTCAACAATGACTAAGCATTGATATTTCTCAGCTATTTTTAATCTGAATTGATAGGAATTCAAATTGGCACTTAAGTCCCTTGGCTATCTTCAACTATATTTATAATATAATCGGATGCCACTCACCCACTGACGGTTCCTGCTTTCGAACCCAGAAACATGATTCAGAGAGTTTCCAGAATTCTCTAAGCAAAACAGACCCAGACGGACAACATCCTAGAAATAAACTCAGTAGTGCTCTTGCAGCGTCTTCCAGAAACCTGAAGTCTGAGGGAGCAAGCGCGGCTCTGGGCCTAGGTGCTGCGTTCTCATAAGTTCAGTCTGCGTATTTCGGCAGCTGCATCCCATCCTGCTGCTGGCTCATGTGAGCTCACAACAACTTGATGCACCCCACTCCCAGTTTTGCTTTAATAAGCCTCCCCCTCTGTTCCCTGTCCTCACTGAGCCTCTAAAAATTTGGAAAAAGCAGAAACTAAAACACTATCTAAAAATGTTTAGAGTCCCCATCTTGTCTTTTCAGTGTCCTTTTCGGAAAGAAGGTGACTCTGTGAGGTCTCTGGTTGTCAGAGCTCTGTGTAATACACTGGCACCACCAGTTCCTGGATTGTTTGGTCCATTCTGCGCATTTCAAAGGACCACGCTTCACCCTGAAAGAGCAGCGCTATCCTGTGCGAGCCACTCAGGATACCTGCTCTTCCCAGGACATGACCAGACTCGTATATATATATACACACATACATGTATGTATGTATGTATGTATATGTGCATGTGTGTATGTATGTCTATACACACATACGTACAATGTATAGACACACACACATATAATGTGAGAAGCCGACTGGAAGGACTCCTTTTCGGCCTCTAGGGTGAGTACTTTCTAGTCATGTGTCCGTCATCATGATGAGCAGCAGGAAGCCTGAGACTGAGAAGAAAAGCCTCGACTTCATAAAGACTTTAGTTAAAGATATAGGCCCACAATTTACCCCCACTTACTCCAGTCCACAGGATAGTGGGAGCACAGGCAGGACACAAGAAGATGAGATTGCATTAAAGGGATGTTAATGGGTTAACCTCTGGGGAGCGAGGCAGTGTTTTTAGGGGAATTAACAAACAGAGCCGCTTGTGGGGATTAGTTTTAGTGCCAATTTGACACTGTCTAGAATCACCTGGGAAGAGTGTCTCAATGAGGGATTGTCTACATCACATGGTTTGTGGGAATGTCCGCGAGAAACTGTCTTGATTACGTAATGGAGGCTGAAAGGCTCGCCTACTGTGGGTGGCACCACTCCCTAGGCAAGGGATCTTGGGCTGTGTAAGAGTATAACTGAGCAGAGGACAAGCATGCATGCCGCCTGCCTCTTCCTCAGCCTTCAGCTGCCTCCTGAATAGAGAAGAGAGGGAGACCGAGGGGTTATCAGTGGGAGAGAGCAGAGAAAATGGCGAATTGATTTTTAAAGTCTGCAATGCTGGGAACTGGAGAGATGGCGCAGGGATTAAGAGCAATGACTGCTCTTCCAGAGGACCTGGGTTTGACTGTAAGCATCCACATGGGTGACTCACAACTGTCGGGAACATCAGTCTCTGGGGATCCAGAGGGAAGCTTCTTCTGGCCTCCACAGTCACTGCATGCAAGTAGTACACAGACACACATACAGGCAAACAAACCAACCAACCGCCGCCCGTCTCAGTTAGGGCTTCTATTGCTGTGAAGAGACACCATGACTGCAGCAACTCTGATAAAGAAAAAATGTTTAATTGGGGTGGCTTACATTTTTAGAGGTTTAGTCCATTATTATCATCGCAGGACATGGTGGCACCCAGGCAGACATGGTGCTGGCTACATCGTGATCAAAAGGTAACAGGAAGTAGTCTGAGACACTGGCATGACTTGGGCATAACTTGTATATATGATACCTCAAAGCCTTTCTCTACAATGATACACTTCTTCCAACAAGGTATCTACTACAGCAAAGTTTCACCTCCCAATAGTGCCCAGGAGTTTATGGGGGCCAATTACATTCAAACTACCACACATACACAAAAAATAAAAAGTAAATAAGCCTTTTTAAAAACACTGTGATGTCAGGAGGCTTCTTGTATTTGGCATCATTGTTGCTTTTTTTGAAACGAAGGCTATCTCTTTTTTGGGATCTCTGACTTAGAAGCAGAATGATGCACAGGAAAAATGTAAATCGTTTGAAGTCATTCGGACTAGGAGCCAAAGGGGAGCTATGCGATGTAAGTGAATAATTTGACTTCTTGGTGTCAGTCCTTTCTCTGGGATTTCGAGAGATTTGAAGCAAGCATACATGAAATGCTGGGGTCGTGGCAGATGCTCAGCAAATGAGAACTAATTGCTCTTGAACTCTACAGGAGCTCCGCAGAGAGGAAAAGAGTGAGAAGAAGCAGAAGCTGCCTGTTTGGAGACTTATCCCGTGAGGGGGGAGGTCCTTGCTTTTGTGGGTCTTTTCAGAACATTTGATTCCATTCCCTAAACTGGACGAAGTTCTGGACAGCAGCTCCATCCACTTTGGCTGGAGCATGGCGGACAAAGGACGGTGGAGAACAGTTGCAAAGAGAACCTTCTGTTTCCTGTCTTCCAGAAAAGATCAGTGCAATCCCTCAGCTACGAAACGAACAAATTAACTCAGAGAGGAGAGTGAGCAGAATTTAATGACACTTTCTATGGTGATAAATTTGCCATAGAGTGTACAAAAACTAGAAATAAATCAGGGGAAATAGCCATATGTTAGAGAAACTTCGGGAAAATAAACATGTATCTTAAGAGTAGTATAGATGCTTATAAATATATGCAGGTTGGTACTTTATATTTCAACTTGTGAATAGTTGGGACTCAAGTCCATAACACTTTATGCTTTCCTGGAGACAATATCCACTTTTCCACTCTGTAAAATCTCCTTGTGTGTAGGTCTCATCTCTGCTTCAAGGCTATGGTTCTCCTGACGAAGAATCCCATGCTCCTTCTTGAATCCTCAAGGAGATGCACACAGTAAGGCTTCTATAGAGAAGGTTTCTAAGGGAATGGAGGAAAGGGAACCTAGAGAACTGTCTACAGGCGTATGTGTGAGCACGCACAAGCGCTCCATGCTGACACCGTCTTTTTACCACTAGAAGTGGCTCGCACAAGGGAGCAGATGAGCAAGCTAAAGAGGAGGTCAAGAGCACAGCACACATGGAAAAGCCATGGACATTTGAGACAAATGGGTCTGTTTGGAAGCCAAGTCCAAGAGTTCCTTGGATTTGATTGTAGGAATGACCTGGTATGAGGGAAGCCACAGCTCTGTCACCAATCTCATTAAGGAATTCACTGAGAATCTTCTTCATAGCACGGTCCAGAGCACTGGGGTCTTTCTGGTTCCCTGAGAAGGTAGGGGCTCTGGATTCATGATGCACAGGCACCTCCTCCTAGACTCTGCAGTGTAACGATCTGCCCAGCACCTCTGGAGAGCAGCAGGCAGGGGCCTGAGGGATGGCTCACTCTAGACAGAGAATTTTCCAGTGTTGGAACAGAACAAAGTCATGGTCTCTGCTTTCCAGAACAGTTCAAAGAGCGTTCCCGAGTGGTTTTCTATGGAGAACCTGGTAGCTGCTGTACTGAATGATTACTCATGCCAAATGGGTGTCAGAGATTTTTCTTTTTCTTTATTTTTTAATTTAGAAAAATTACATTATTTTGCGTATAGGTGTTTTGTCCGTATGTATGTATGCATACCATGTACATGCCTGGTGCTCACAGAAACCAGAAGAGGCCATAGCATCTCCTGGGCCTTGAATTACAGACAGTTCTGAGTTGCCCTGTGGGCACTGGGAATCAAACCCAAGTCCTCTGAAAGAGCAGCCAATGCTCTAAAGCTACTGAGCCATGTCTCCAGCCCAGAGTAAGGGAAAGATTTTCTTATATTTGTTGCTCTCTGCTTTCAGGGTAACTGTGGGTATAACCTAATAAAGGGTTCAGTCATGTCTGAGTATTGCCAGACTCGCTGCACAGCCTGTGAAGCCTTCCTCTGAGGAAAAGCTACTGGTGCCCCACGAAGCCATGTCACATGGTTAAGCCACGTCACATTGTTAAGAGGCTGAAGTAACTTTCTCGGAGGGCTTTTTACTCAAGACAAACCCAGGTGTCTGGCTAGTGGGTTGGTTGGAGAGCCAGTTGTACCCTCTTTGTCCCCAATATGCACTTTCTGTAGGCACTGGAGCCCAGCAGTAGAAAACAAGGATGCTTCCCAAACATGGAGGGTTGACCCCACCCCCCACCCCTGTCTTATTTTTGCTCAGAGTGGCTGCCTTCTTTTTCTTACAGATCTAATATTTCTTCTGACATGTCGTATGGTCAACTGATCATCCTGGGCCAGGCACAGACAGTATCATTACAAAGCCCTTTGTGCTGTAGTGACAGGACTTAAAAACATATGAACAGAAGTTAGCAGTCATAGTATAACTGGGCTTGGTGACAACTGTTGACAGCAGAGAGCCCCAGGGAAAGGGAGAAGTGGTTCCCAGATTCCTTGCTAGTGACTGAGGGGTACGGGACAGGGAACAGATGTTACCTCTTTGGGAACCTGACCCTGACCTAAATGACCTCATTTTTGTGCCTCCACATTTGTCATTGCAATTGTCGCCAGGCAAGTTCCAGTTAATAATTGGACATCATCCTCCGCTGTCTGAAACTCTCACCCAGCCCTTCATTACTGACACCAAAAAGTAGGCTCCAAAGAGAAAGGGAACCGAAGCAGCAGCATCCAATCCAAGACACACAACAAACAAGAAACCAGCTCCATTGTCACAAACAACTCAGATGAAAAACAAATTTTCCTAAAGCCTCTTTAAATTTTGCCCATAGGACAATATATACTCATTATTAATTTTTAGGGGAAAAATTAAAATTATAAGGAAGGAAAAAACCCATAGTGTCATCACCAAAGGACATACACACTTTAAAAGCAAGCAAACAAACAAACAAAAACCAGGGTCTTATGTAGCCCTGGCTGGTCTGAAACTCACAAACATTACCCACCTCTGCCTCTGGAGTATGGGGATTGAAGGTGTCATGCCTGGAAACGCTTAACTTTTTATTAAAATTTAAGATCAAGTTTGAGTTCCTTTTTTTTCCAGCAGAACTAAACATTATTGCCTCTGTAAAACTCTGAAAGGTATTCTTTGACCTAACCAATGCATTGCTAACATGCGCAAAGATAGTTCACAAAGGGAAAATTCCACTGAGTTACTAAGAAAAAGTAGGAACTGATGAAAACCCCTGGGGCCAGTTGCTTCCTTTGAAATAGCTTCAAAGGTTATGTTAATAATTTCGGATTACCTGGTCATGGCTACTGTGGAGGGGGGATTTTATACATTCAAGACTTTGGACATCTATGAAGGTTTTATCTTTCCTCTGAACAGCCATTTCCTGAGGTTCACAGAAGGGGTGCAAGCAGGAAGCCACAAGCAAGCACATTGTTTCATGCCCAACATTCCTGCACTGAGGAAGAACACTGGAAAAGCAATAACCTGAAAAGATCCTCAGGCTGGGCTGGAGTCCAAGCAGTATAAACAACATCTGATTCAAATCATCTCCATCAGACCATCGTCATCATCCTTCAGTGAAAAATAGCCAAGCTGTGGCTCTCACTAGTAGCCATATGACATCAGAATAAAATCTGCAGATTAAAAGAGATGCCAATAAAAGCCAAGAGTGGTGGAGGTAAGAGGATCCCTCGTCTTTCTGGGTAGCCAGTCTAGCCCAATGGGCGAACTCCAGACCAAAGGGAGACCATGTATATCTTGAAAGAGATGGATGGGAATCTCATCTCCATTCACACCACACACCTGCATGCACATGAACATTCGGACACACACACACAAGCGAGAGTAGTCAAAACCCATATCTCATCAACTCCATAGATAAGACCCAGGGTCTTGCCTTGCAGCCAAGAACTATATAACAAAACACTGCTGAGAATAAGCATCGGTAATGGGAAAACCTGTGATGCCAAGAGCAAGTGTCACGTTTCTGAGTCTACCATCGCAGCTGCAGAACATCTATCAGACAGTGGAGTTTTGATGTTCAGAAATACCTCCAATGAAAACTTCTTCAGATGTAGTTCTTTAAATATAAATTATTAAAGAAAAGCAGCTGCTAAAATATGCTCTTTTGTCTTGTGATTAAACTCTTGGCTTTATCCATAGCAGAGACAGACAGACAGACAGACAGACAGGAGCGTCATCTAGACTAGTGGACAGGCTCTTCATGTCTCCATCCCTGCTCACAAAGCTCTGTCTTGAACATCCACCCCCAATTCATCAGCCCGCCCTTGCTCAGTTAATACAACAAGCACTCTGAGAAGCTTTCTCCAATGACTGACTCCCTCCCCACCCCAGGGAGACTTGGTGTTTCTTCTCCCCGGGTCCCACAGCATCTCCGGGACATCTCTATCACCTTGCTTCACTCTGAGTCAACCACATATTTATGAGATCCTCAATATGTGCCAAACAAACAAGGCTCCTCTCGCCCTGGAGTTAATACCTAGAGAAAGACACAAGTAATAAAGTACAACAGTAGGTCAAACAGCAATTGGTGCGGGAAGGAAAAGAAAAAACATGTTAAAATGGCAGTGTGTACACGTGTGTGTCTGTCTGTCTGTCTGTATGCACACACTTTGATTAGTTGGGTGAGCAGACAGATGTGTGGGTGAACACACATGGGCATCTGTGTTAGCTGTGACAGATGCCTGTGATAATCAACCTAAAAGTAAGAAATATTTATTTTGGCTCACAGTTGTGGAAGCTTTAGTCCAAGGTCTCTTGGCTCTGTCGCTTTGGGCCTGTGGCGGCATGGTAGGTCATGGTGGGGTACATAGGAAAAGGGCTGGAGGCATAGAGGGCAGGGGCAGGAGAGAGGCCAGGGGTTCAAATCCCCTCCAAAGGCAAGTCCCTAATAGCCGGGCCTCCTTCCACTAGGCCCACCCCCTACACTTTCCATCACATCTCCATGGCAGCACAAGCTGTTAATCAAACCTTTCAGACCTGGTCTCTGGGGGATACTGATGACCCAAACTGTAACAGACATCCAAAATACCATAAATACTATAGAAGGTAAATCCTTAAAAACTTAGAAATTGTTTTGTTCATTTATGAGCACAGTGTGGCTCTCCCGACACATCTTAACTATAGTGTCCTTGTTCTCACATTTGTAGGTCACCACCAAAGTCAACCTCCTACTTGTGGGATATACACTGTGTGAAGGTGCACTGCTGTGATTGCTGTAACAAAAAGCTGAATGGTCAATAGCTAGGCAGGAGGTAGAGGTGGGATTTCCGGGGAGAGAAAGGAAGAGGAGGAGGAAGCTAGGTAAGTGAGAGAGATGCCAACAAGACTCTAAAGAAGTCGGACATACAGTGCACATCAGCATAACCAAGGCACGAGGCAAAACGTAGATTTAAAAACATGAGTTAATTAAATTATAAGAAGTACTTTGGAAAAGGTCTAAGCTAAGGCCAAGCTTTCATAATTAGTAAGTCTTGGTACAGTTGTGAACAGGAGGCACAAAGAAAACCCAACAATAGCCTATTAACACTTCCTGCGTTCCCGGCCCTGTCCTCCATATCAACAGATGTGCTCCCGCTGCCATCTCAGAACTACCTAGGATGCTTTCTCTGCTCACACGTTAGGCCAAACAGCTAACCCTTTAAAATCCATTCAAGTTTTACCCCTCCTGTCAAGACTGGGCTTCCACAGGAAGCTCACACTTTTCATTTTACATTTTCCTGCCTAGCGAGCATCCAAGATAACGGCCACAATTAATCTTGCCCATCCACTGGATTAGATTGAGAAGTTACCGGAGAAGAGTAGACACCTCTGCGTGTGCATGTGTGGGTTTGGAGGCAATTAACATGTGGGCTCTGCTCTGGTTTAATCCAGTGACCGATTCAACGTTTTAGCAGACTTCTGGGAGGTGGTGGCACTGTGGAAGATGGGGTTTCTGGAGGGAGTGGACCTCTGGGGCTGGCTGTTGAAGTGTGTAATTGACCCCGAGTCCTTCCTGTTAATTTCCTTTGCTTTCTGTCATGAAGTGAACCGTTTCCCTGCTCCATGCCCTTCCTCCATGTTTCTGCCTTTTCACGGCCTAAAAGAAATGGAGCCCATTAGCCACGGAATAAAAACATGAGTCAAATAAATCTTTCGTCATAAGTTGTGTCTCTGGGGTATTCATCACAGTGATGAAAAGCCCGGCTAACGCAACACTCCACAGGAACCCTCACTTCCGGTGTCCACGCTCTCATGTATTTCCCCTCCATACTGAATCAGGTTGAACCATGAGACCAATAACATAAAGCCAGAGTGAAGGTGTGTCGTTTCTGAGGCTAGGCCATAAAAGACACTGCAGTTTGGTTTGGGCCGCTTGGATCACTCGCTTTGAGGATAAGCCAATCAGTCAGCATGTTAGGACATTCAAGCAGGACCGTGGAGGACAGCATTGTGGAGAAGCCACTCCCCACTCACATGAGGGAGCTGGTTTGCACAGTCTTCTTCCAGCTCCAGTAAAGCCCTCAGACACCTGCAGTCCTGGCCAATATTCTGTTATAAACTCACAAGGGACTGAACAGAACCGCTGGTCCACAGGAACCTTGAACCTCTGACCCACAGAAGCTGTGAAGCACAAGTCACGTCTGTCATGTTTGCAAAGTATTAGGTGTTGAAGATATATTTTACAAATGGAGATACAAATAGTGCATCAACCAGACGATGACATTATGTGAGAGAGTGTGCTTCTGTGTGTTGGTGACATGTTTGTGGGTGTGCATGTATGTTTGCGTGCACATACGTAACCATATATGTGGAGAACAGAGGTTCAATGTCGGATGTTCTCTGTTGCTCTCCATCTTGTGTTTTGAGACAGGGCCTCTTGCTGAACCAGAAACTCACCAATTAGCTAGATGGTCTGGCCAACAAGTTATAGAGATCCATATATCTCCACCTCTACTCCCGAGCAGTGGGGTAACCAGATGTATAATGCCACACCCTGCCATTTCTGGAGATCTGAACCCGGGTCCTCTGGCTTGGGGAGCAGGCAGTTTAATGACCCAGTCATCTCCCCAGCCCTGGATGACTCTATTTCCCCATCTCTTCAGCCGCGGATCTGCAGCAGTCCAGGGGAAAAGCAGGAGCCCCAAACGAGTTCAGTGAATGCACCGGGTAGCTCTCCATTAACCACAGACTAGGGTCACCCGGGGACAGGGAACCTTGACTGAGGAATTGCCTCCATCACATTGTCCTGTCTTTGGGACATTTTTAATGAATAATTGATACAGGGGTGTCAGCTCACTGTGGGAGGGGTCACCTTGAACCGGTGGTCATGAGCTGTATAAGAAAGCAAACTGAACAAGCCGTGGAGAAGAACAAGCCAGTAATAACACCTCCATAGCCTCTACCTCAGCGACAGCCTCCAGGTTCCTGCCTTCGCATTCTTGCTCTGGTTTCCCCTGAGGATGAACCGAATAACCCGGAAGTCAAATAAACCCTCTTCTCCCCTAGCTGCTTTTCAGTCATGGTGTTTTGTCATGGCAACAGAGAAGCAAACTAAAGAGTCAGTCAGTTAAGTTAGAAGGGTGACATTTGAGTTCTGACTACGTCAGCGGCTGACCTAAACACTTCATATCTCGCAAGCCAACCAATCCTACGAGAAGGACTACCGTCCCCATACTGCCAATGAGAAAACTGAGCACCCACAGATTTAAAATTACTTTTTCGGTGGCAAGTAAGGAAATTCAGCTTCGAAGACAGAAGTCTGAACCCAAGATATTCTTAATCATTATGCCAAGTTATTTTTGCCTCCCTCCTGGCTCCCCAAGGCCTTGACACGAAATGTGGAATAAATGAATGAATGAACAAATGATACACATGATCAGATGTCCCCTTCACACTTGATTACAAAGTCACTCAGTAAATGACACAAATTCTTTCTCATGGGCTTGGTATTCGCCAGCTTGTCTGCTCCTTCTGGATTCAAATCAAATTCTAAATATACATTGGATTCCATTCTGGAAAGGCACTGAAATTCACTGAACAACTGCTGGGGGCCAGCTCCTCTCTGCTCCGCTCCCACCTGCTGCTCTCTCTCTCTCTTCTGCTGGCATCGCCTCCTCCTCCAGCAACCACCTCCACAGCGGAGGTTTGCAGAAAAAAATGAAGCTGTCAAGGTATGCTCATCAGACTCGGCTCTTCTTCCTTCTCTTCATCACCCTGGCCTCTCCCTCAGGCCCTCATCAACCGAGAATTCTCTGGACACAGGGCCTGGCTGCTCTATTGAAGGGAGAACTGGGCCTGCATCTCCAGGTCTCACTCCTAGCAGGACCAAGAGTGCCTTGAGTTTGGAGCATGGATGGCAGACTGCTGTGTGAGACACTTGTCTCCAGAATTTCCCAGGCCAGGGAAAGAGCAGAGGAGAGCTCGAAAGCAATGTGTAAGCAAGAGCGCAGGTCCCAGCGTGCATTCAGGACATGGGACCTCCTTCTCCTTGAACTCAAAGCGCCCGATGGCCTTATGTGGGGCACACCAAGTGATTGCGAACCTCTTCGTGGCATATAGCGTGTTAGTGAAATGTGTTATTTGACAGGCATAATTAGTCCAATTCTGTATATGCTCTCAGTTCATTTCAAAATCAATAGCTGCTAAAATTAAGGACAGTTCATTTTTAATGAATTAATTAGAACACTAATGCACACACGGCAAAACATTCCAAAAATACAAAGAGAAATATAATGAATCGCCAGCCTCTCCTGTTCCTCCCAGATCCCAGCCCCTCTCTGCAGAAGCAATCACTACTCCCCATTATTAGAGTCTTTCCGGAACCCATGCAGGCTTTATGAATGGATGGTGTGCAGGTCACCTGGGGAGAAGGAACCTCGACTGAGGGACTGCCTCCATCAGATGTACCTGTGGGCACATCTATGTCAGATGTACCTGTGGGCACATCTATGTCAGATGTACCTGTGGGCACATCACATCTATGGGGCGTTTTCTTGACTAATGATTGATACAGGAGGGCCCAGCCCACTGTGAATGGTGCCATCTGGCTATGTTGTTCTAGATTGTCTAAGAAGACAGGGTGAGGGCTGAGCAAGCCTTGGGGTGCAAGTCAGTTCCTTCCTCCATGTTCAGAGAGGAACAATGACAAGGCGGAACTGAGCTAGGAAACACTATGTGTTATTTCAGCCAGGGATTTGGCTTCCTTCTGCCTGTGTCCTGAGTACTTGAGTAGCCCTGAGTGCCAAGGGGATGGGATGATTTGTTTGATAAAGGAAATCTCAAGACAGGTGAGGCTCAGGCTGATGCTGAGAAAGTGGCTGTGATTACTAAGAGATCAGCGTAATATCTAATGCCATACGCAAATCAGATAAAACTCTTTATTAGCTTCTGTCTTAGTTAGGGTTTTCATTGCTGTGAAGAGACACCATGACTGCGGCAACTCTTATAAAGAAAACATCTAATTGGGGTGGCTCACTTATACTTTCAGAGGTTCTGTCCATTATCACCATGATGGGGAACATGGCAGTTCATCATGGCAGGGAGCACGGCGGCGTGCAGGCAGCTGTGATGCTGGAGCTGAGAGTGCTGTATCTTGCAGGCAACAGGAAGTCGACTGACTCACTGGGCAGTATTCTAGGCATAGGAAACCTCAAAGCCCGCCTCCACAGTGACACACTTCCTCCAATAGCCATTTCAACAAAGCCACGCCTCCTAGTGGTGCCACTCCCTATGAGATTATGGGAGGTGATTACATTCAGACCAGCAAGCCCCTTTCTGTGTCTTTTATTTATTCACTGATTTCATATCTGTATGAAATATACGTATTGCCCCCTCTTATCCCTTCCCAGTCCCTATCCCTGCCCATTAAGAACTAAGGAGGAGGGCCCTTTGTCTAGTTGAAGCACACAAGCAGGGGTGAGGGACACTTGCTTCTCCATCCATACGTCCTTTAGAGCTTCAGAATGTCAACCCAGACAGTAGGGACAATAAGTAGTCAGGTCTGATCATTATGAGTGCAAAAGACAAACAGGTGGGAGAATGAGCAGGTGAAGGTCTTCAGAACAGGCACCTCAGGGCAGGTAACTGGAAACCACCAGAGGGCAAGAACTCACAACAGCTGTGATGTGGGCCATGGGCTGGACCACACTCTCATTCTCACAGACATCCTGTGCAAAGCAGAGCTCCCACTTCACAGATAAGGAAAGCTACAGGAAATGACCCGTGTGTCTCTTTAGTCCATGGCAGAACCAAAATGCAACCACAGCACAGTTCAACTTCAATGTCTAGTTTCTATGACAACATGTGCTGAACCAGGACCCTCTGGTCTCCATCAGAGCCGCCTCCCAGCAACCACTTTGCTTGAATAACCACTCTTTCCTCTTCTGGCATCTTTGCATAACTCATTTTTTTTCCTCTTCTAAGAGGCGGTAAAAGCCTTTTATTCCATTCATAGCCACGAAAGGCCGCAAACCCCAGAGTAAATCCACTTGGTTCAGCTAATCCATTTTAAAATGGTGCATATATAGGAGAGCACTCTGAAAAAGTATTAAAATAATTAGCATTTGTCCAAGCAGGCTAACATGGCTGAGAGCATTCCGAGGGTGGGATGCACAGTAGAGACAGTTCTGATGCAGAGGAGCTGAGCCGCTGAGAACTGCAGCCCAGTCAGGTGCATGACTGAAGCTCCGTTTGTCTTTTCATAGACAAAATCTCCACAGAGGACACCTCATGCTGGAGTTGAGGAACTCCTGGGGGCTGGGCCAGGTATCAGGAAATCTCCTAACTACTGTTGATGCTCCCGGCACAACACAGGACTCCTTCACTTTTTCTTCCCCATCTTCCTTTCCCATCTTCTACTGAAAGTTTATTTGCTACTCCAGATAAGACTGAAGATGCAGGGATCCAGGCGACCTGGGCTTGTTTCCTCTCTCCACTATTACTCTCCCACGAACGACCTTGGCCAAGATATCTAAACATTCTGTACCTGTGTTTCCTCACACTCATAAAAGAATTAAAAGATCATCTACTGCAACAGTTAATTTTGTGTGTTAAGTTGATTGGGTCATGGAATGCCCAGATGTGGGTTAAGCGTCACCTCTGGCTGCATCTGTGAGGTTGTTTCTGGGTGAGATTAAGATACGACTATGAAACCTTGATGTTGTAGGGCACCATCTAACCCACTGAGGACAAAAGGTTAGCTAAGAGAGAATTTTTCCTGTCTCCATGGTGGGACATGAGTCTTCTCCTGCCTGCAGATTTGAATTCAGACCAGAATTTAAGCCATGGGCTCTGCTGGGTCTCCAGTCGACAAACTTCAATCTCAGACTTCAAATTTTCATAGCTTTATGAGCCAACATTTTATTGTATATATTATATATGACATGGTATATGTACATTACATATACATATATATTACAGGTCTCCTATAGTTTATACTTAGTATACATAGTCCCAGCTTCGTGATGTAGTTTAGAATTTTTAAAGTTAATTTTTAAAGAATTATGTATTGACTATGTATGTTGTAGGAGCCTGTTTGTTTGTTCCAGGCTGCCCAGACTCGAAATAACCACACAGAAACTGTATTAATTAAATCACTGCTTGGCCAATCACTATAGCAAACTCTTAAATATTCAATTAATCCATTTTTATTGTTTTATATTTTACCACAAGGCTTGTGGCCTATCAGCAAGGTTCCACTACCAACTTGGGTCTTTCTCCACTGGCGGCTCTAGCTCCCTGACTCCACCTCCTTTTTCCCAGCATTCAGGTTAGTTTTCTCCACCTAGCTCTATTTTGCTAAGCCACTGGCCAAAACAGCTTCTTTATTTATTAACCAATAAAAGCGACACACATACAAGAGGACTTCTCACACCACTATGTATACAGTGTTTCGCCCACACCAGAAGAAGGCACCAGATCTCATTACAGATGGTTGTGAGTACTATACTGTTGCTGGGACTTGAACTCAGGACCTCTAAAAGAGCAGCCCAAGCTCTTAACCTTTGAGCCATCTTTCTAGCCCTAAAGTTAGTTTTTTAAGGTGTATTTCATTTTTGTTTATATGTGTATGTGTGTCTGCACACATATGCATGAGTGCTAAGGAAGCCAGAAGGGGGTGTAAGAGCCCCTGGAGCTGGAGTTACAGGCATTTATAAGCTCCCCAACATGGTGGCTGGAAACCAAATTCCAGTCCTCTGAAAGAGTAGCAGGTGCTCTTAACACTGAGACATTCCTCCCATCCTGATTTTTTTTAACTTTATAATGGTACAACAACATAACTTTATAAAGCTATCCTTTTAAATTTTCATTGTGTGTGTGATTGCGTGTACATGAGTATATATGCATGTGTGCTTCAGTGTGTATGTGTATGCATAGGAGTGTGTGTATGTGTATGTCTGTCTTTGTGAATGTGTGTCAAGCCCACACATGAACCACAGTGAGTGAGTGAGTGAGTGAGTGAGTGAGTGAGTGAGTGGACATCAGAGGACATCTTTCAGGAGTGGGGTTTTCTTCCTGTATGATAATTCTGGAATGGAACCCAGGTCATCTGGCTTGACAGTGAGATTATTACCCGCTGAGCCATTTCATCAGCCATAGCCTTATTGTTTTTCATTTTCAGTATATTAACCAGAACATTACATGAGACACTATAATTTTTTGCTATCTTTTTATTGATTTTATTGAGATCTACATTTTCCTCTGCTCCCCTCCCTGCCTCTCCCCTCCCCTTCAACCCTCTCCCACGGTCCCCATGCTCCCAATTTACTCAGGAGATCTTGTCTTTTTCTACTTCCCATGTAGATTAGATCCATGCATGTTCCTCTTAGAGTCCTTGTTGTTGTTTGGTTCTCTGGGATTGTGAATTGGCCACTACAAACGTTTTAGAGGACAAGCTTTGAATGAGATGATTTTGTCCAACTGCAAGCTAGCGTGAGTGTTCTGAGTGAATGTAGGGCAGACGAGCCACACTAGGCGGTCTGGGAGGTGAGGTAACAAATACCGACACTGTCAGCCTCTGATGACTTTATCATGACACAGTCCTATCGCTAATCAGGGAGCAGCCTCTCTTAGATGTAATTTTATCATTCCTTCTCCACTCTGGTCTTTTACTTTCTTGGAGGGTCAGAGTTACTTTGGAATTAAGCTGGAAGTGCGGTTAGAAAAGAGAACCAACACAGAGAAGACACCATAAGTCTGTGTGGCCACTAGTCACCTAACATCCTAGCTCAGTGAGTCTTTCAAAGAAAACAAATCTGCATAAATACGTATAAAATTACCATGTGCCAACTAAGAGTTTTCAAAGAAGCTGGGTGTGGTGGTGCACACGCATAATTCCAGAACTTGGGAGATAGAGGCAGGAAGAACAGTTTCTCCAGATCATCTTTGGTTACACAGCAACTTTGAAGTTAGTCTGAGCTACATGAGACTCTGTTTTCAAAAATAAATAATAAAAAATGAACATTGGGGTAACAACTAGTAAAGTGCTTGCACTACAGACATGAGGACCCATGCTCCATCCCCAGAACCCATCTTTTAAAAACTGGAGGTATGATTTATATATATGATCCACTTGTACTCCCAGAACTAGAGAATCAGAGACAGCACATTTTTGGAGTTCAGTAGCCAACCTGGCCTGGATGGTGAGTACCAGACCAATAAGAGACCATGTTATAAAAACAAGCTTGTCTGCTGGCCTCCAATGCATGGATGCACACATGCAAGTAACTCTGCAAACATATGTGCCTCTGCACACATACACACCATTTTTTTAATATTATAAAGCAAAAATTAAAAAGAGTGTCGTTGAATGGGAAGAATTAAAAGATGTCTATAAACCATAAAATTAGGGCTGAGACGATGATCCATTGGGTCAAATGCTTGCAGTGCACGAGAACCTGAATTGGGGTCCCTGGTAATGTGGTCCTGTGAGTCTCAGCCAGACTCGCTGAACCTACACACTCCAGGTGCAATGGAGAGACCCTGTCTCAAAAATTAAGGTAAAATGTGAGTAAGGGGAGCAGCTCCATGTTGACCGTTGGCCTCCACAGCACACAGATGGGCACCTGTACACTCCCCGACACACACAGGATCAAAAATGCCATAATTTAGGTCACTGAAATTGCAACCTAAGTTTCATCTTTTCCTACTATAATATCAGTGTGGTCTACAGAGACTGTAACTATGGCAACATCAAGAAAAACTACCAAAAGCAGAACGGAAGCCAGGCTCTGGTTACAGCCCCATTTGCTTGTTTGCTTGGCACCTTTAGTTTTCTGCCTCTCTCTAGAGCAGCTGTCCATCTTGTCCCTAGTCAGGTGACCTCCGAATTGGATGAACCTAATTGGAGCAAGTGAAGGCACTAATAACCAGACACTCGACGTTAGTTAGCCACATGCGATATAATTCTTACCACTGCGAACACCAGAGAGGCGCCCTTGGAAAACCTGAGGATCTGCAATTCTTCGCAGACAGGCTGAAATACCAAAATCTTGGGCTTTTCCACGTGACCTTTAATTTTCCCAGTTTCCAGAAATAGCACAGTTTTCCTTCTGACCATTTCTAGGAAATGAAATACCAAATCCACTTCGCATTGAGGGCCGACGCCATTCCTTCCATCTCCCCAAATTCAACAGAATAAACAGACGATTCCTCACAGCAAAGCCCCTTCTGGGACCTCTGATGACACGCGGTGCTCACAGGAGCCGCAGTGGCTTTCGAATGAGATCCCCAGTGGGATCTTGTAATCTACTTAAACTCCCTGAGGCCTCTTTCTAGGAATTTCCATATTATTGTTTTGAGCTTTAAGTAACAGAAACAGAAGGAGAAGATAACTTTCAGTTCCATTCAGCCATTTTATGGAGCTGTCATTGTGCCCAGTTCTTGTGTCTGACGCCTATTTGGGACTGGCCTGGAGGAAAATACACCGAAGCTGATTTCCATGGCAGCAGGAGACAGGGTCGAGTTAAATGAGACCTCTCTGGTGTGGCTTCAAAAGTTCATTTGATAGACATTAATTGGCCACCCACCAGGTGAACAGCGGGGTGTATATTTAGGTATACAGTGGTCAAAGAAGCAAACCACCCTCTGCCTCTCAGAGCTGCTTCCAGCCAAGCCAAGAGAAGCCTGGGCCTATCACGTGGTAGTGGCCACATCGGAACCTTGCAATATTCTGACACCCCAATGGGAGATCAACTGAGAACTAATTAAAATAAAAATACAGACGAAGCAGACTTGAGCTATTTCAACGGCTCTAGGCAAAGGGGCCTTAAAATTTCCACCATACCTTGCAAAAACACCCAAATGCAAGACAACTTCTTAAATTCAAAGAAGGAATAACTGGCCAGATCTTACCTAACACGTTATCAAAGAACAGCCTCAGGCAGGGCTCAGACCTGCTGGATGCCCACTTTCCCTTTGTGCTGGCATGGTTTATTAGTCAAGGGAAAAGGCTCGGGTTATACAACACTGGCTCCACCTACCTCACCCCAAACAGGAGTTACCGCAAATAACACTCGAGTCAGCATCTCCCAGAAATATTTCTTGAAAAATAGCAGTATGGGGGGAAGGAAGGAAAGAGGAAGGAAGAAAAGGAGGCAGGGTGGGCAGAAGGCTGCAAAAAAAAAAATTCCTCTCCTCAGGGATTCGTAATGAAGACTGGCCCACTGCAAACTAGAAGAAACTTGGGGATCGGGGTTTTGTAGGAGGCATAGTTGTGGGCATTGGCGCTAGAACAGTAAATAACAAAAAAAAAAACCCAGAGTCTTCACTTTTGTGGCATTGAGTGACATGCCCATATGGCTAAACAGTCAGTAATAGCTGCCAAGGAAGAAAAAAAAAAACAAATAAAACTAAGGAGCACAGGGTGGGAGGAAGACGTTGCTATTTTGTCTTCAGAATCACCAGGGACCTCACTAAGAAAGTGACTGTTAGGCCAAGACAGGAAAGAGAGAGACATGTGACTCTCTGTCGGACAAACACTCCAGACAGGATAGCATGTGCAAAGACCCTGGGGTAGGAGCATTTGGCAGGCTTAGGTATCACAAAGAGGTGGGCATGGCTGCTGCAGCTTGAGCAAAGGGATCATAGGAGTATAAGATGGAAGAGGAAGCCAGAGCCCAGGTAGACACTTCAGCTCAAACGTGAATAAAATGAGACGCAACTGAAGGCTTCCAAACAGGGCTCAACAGTCTGAGAATAACCGGGAGAGAGTGGTACCCGGAGGACCACAGGAAGCCAGCATCTCCAGAGAGGTGGGCACTCCTTTTTTATATGCTGCTACGAGGACAGTGAGCCTTGGAAAGGACCACTGGATTTAACAGAACGGGAAGCGGGAGTGAGGCGGTAAGAGAAACACTGGAACAGAAACATCTGATTAGAGAGGAAGGGGGGCATGTGTATGCATGTGGGTTGTATAGGTGCACACACATGTGAAGGCCAGAGGTTGACACCAAGTGCTTCCCCTTATCACTTCCTATCCTGTTTGTTTGGTTGTTGGTTTTTTCAAAAAAAAAAAATAGCATTATGAAATTTGCAAGCAAATGGATGGGACTAGAAAAAAAATCATCCTGAGTGAGGTAACTTAGACCCACAAAGACAAACATGCTATGTTCTCACTCATAAGTGGACATTAACTATAAAGTAAAGGAGAATCAGACTACAACTCACAGATCCAGAGAGGCTAAGTAACAAGAAAAGCTCAAGGGGGAATGCATGGAGCCTAGGATAATCGTCATCAGAGAGGCTCCACCCATCCCATGGGAGCAGATGCGGGGACCCACAGCCAAGCATTAGGCGGAGCTTGGGAAATCCTGTGGAAGAGGGGACGAAGGCTTATAGGAGCAAGAAAACCCATAGAATCAACTAACCTGGGCTCATATGGTCAGAGCTGGAAGTGAGATCTGTGCTTCCCCTGGGTGACCTTGGGCAAACGAGTCTTTCTAAGATATATCCTGAACAGGCGGGAATATCCCCTGCCCCTTGAGGATCCTATGAGGGTTCGTGCAAGTGTCAGCACTCAGCTCCCCGCATAGAAGGGCTACCTGAGGACGTAGCCACACTTACTAGCCAATCAGCACTGTAAATCATCCAGGGGGACACTAGCCCATCCAAAGCATCTCCTCCAGGCACCAAGCCATGGTGCCCCTGGCCACCTCAGCATCCACACTTCTTGCTCTCAGTCTAAAGCCAGGAACTTAATAAGTCAAGACACAGCTCAAGGATAAATTAATTGTTCTTTCCAGGCACTTAGTTCATCTATAACAAATGAAGCCTTCCACTTCCTGCAAGACAGAACACTTTATAAAACCATGCATATATCATAGTTTCCATTTTTGAAATAATCTTTTACTTACAGAAAATTACAACAAGCAGTGCTACAAAGAAAGCTCACTATCCTTCACTCGCCTTCTGCTGATGTTTCCTCCAACCTCCCATGACCGTAATACAGTTGCCCAAACCAAGAAGACATCATTGACAAATTACTGTTTACTGTTTAAGTTACTCCTCCATGGGCCTTGCTCCAATGTTGCCAGCTTTCATCTTGTGCCCCTTTTATGATTCTGGATCCAGTCCAGAGTCCAATATCAAAATTTTTCTCAAATCTCTACTGGTTTGAGACAGTTTCTCCAAGTTTGTTTGTCTTTTGTGATTCTCTTTGTTGGAGTTTCTATTGTTGTAAAGAGACACCATGGCCACAGCATCTCTTATAAAGGAAAACATTTAATTGTGCCGGCTCACTTAGAGTTCAGAGGTTCAGTCCATTATCATCATGGCAGGAAGCAAGGCAGCATATAGGCAGACAAGGTGTTGGAGAAGAAGCTGAGCATTCTTACATCTCAACTCACAGGCAACAGGAAGTGGTCTGAGACACTGGGCAGTATCTTGAGCATATAAGACCTCAAAGCCTGTGTCCACAGTGACACACTTCCTCCAACAAAGCCACACCTCCTAATAGTGCCACTCCCTTTGGGGGCCATTTTCTTTCAAACCACCACAGTGACCGTGGCATCTGTGACGAGGACTGACTGACTGGCCAGGCATTTTGATTTAGATTTGTCTGATCTTTACTCATGTTTAGACTGAACTTGTGCGTTTTGGATAAAATCCCCCAGAAATGATGTTTGGCCTGCTCAGTGCATCACAATTGGAAACTCGTGTTGATGAATCTCAGAGCTGCTGATAAAACCTTTGACTAGAAAAAGTGAGTGAGGAGAGCACGGCGGCGGCGTAGCCATCGCTGAGGAGAGAGCGAGGCCCGAGCTTCCGCATCGAGATTTGGTGGCTGAGGAAGGGACCCAGAGACTCCTTGAACAACAAAACGAAGGCAAGTCAAAATGGTTTCAATCCCAGAATACTATGAAGGCAAGACTATCCTCCTCACAGGAGCTACTGGTTTCTTAGGGAAGGTGCTTCTGGAAAAGTTGCTGAGATCTTGTCCTAAGGTGAATTCAGTCTATGTTTTGGTGAGACAGAAAGCTGGACAGACACCGCAAGAGCGTGTGGAAGAAATCCTTAGTGGCAAGCTTTCTGACAGGTTGAGAGATGAAAATTCAGATTTTAGAGAGAAAATTATACCAATCAACAGTGATCTCACCCAACCTAAACTCGCTCTCAGTGAAGAAGATAAGGAGGTCATTATAGAATCTACCAATATCATATTCCACTGTGCAGCTACTGTAAGATTTAATGAAAATTTAAGAGATGCTGTTCAGTTAAATGTGATTGCTACAAGACAGCTTATTCTCCACGCACAGCAAATGAAGAATCTGGACGTGTTCATGCATGTGTCAACAGCGTATGCCTACTGCAATCAAAAGCATATCGATGAAGTAGTTTATCCTCCCCCTGTAGATCCCAAGAAGCTGATTGATTCTTTAGAATGGATGGATGATGGCCTAGTAAATGATATCACACCAAAATTGATAGGCGACAGACCTAATACATACATCTACACCAAGGCACTGGCAGAATATGTTGTACAACAAGAAGGAGCAAAGCTAAGTGTTGCCATTGTAAGGCCATCAATTGTTGGTGCCAGTTGGAAAGAACCTTTTCCAGGATGGATTGATAACTTTAATGGACCAAGTGGTCTCTTCATTGCGGCTGGGAAAGGAATTCTTCGAACAATGCGTGCCTCCAACAATGCCCTTGCAGATCTTGTTCCTGTAGATGTAGTGGTCAACACAAGCCTTGCTGCAGCCTGGTATTCTGGAGTCAATAGACCAAGAAACATCATGGTGTGTAATCGCACAACAGGCAGCACTAATCCTTTCCACTGGGGGGAAGTTGAATACCATGTAATTTCCACTTTCAAGAGGAATCCTCTCGAACAGGCCTTCAGACGGCCCAATGTAAATCTAACCTCCAATCACCTTTTATATCAGTACTGGATTGCTGTAAGCCATAAGGCCCCAGCATTCCTGTATGATATCTACCTCAGGATGACTGGAAGAAGCCCAAGGATGATAAAAACAATCACCCGTCTTCACAAAGCCATGGTGTTTCTTGAGTACTTCACAAGTAACTCTTGGGTTTGGAATACTGATAATGTCAATATGTTAATGAACCAATTAAACACTGAAGATAAAAAGACCTTTAATATTGATGTAAGGCAGCTACATTGGGCAGAATATATAGAGAATTACTGCATGGGGACTAAAAAATATGTATTGAATGAAGAGATGTCTGGCCTCCCTGCAACTAGAAAGCATCTGAACAAGTTGCGGAATATCCGTTATGGTTTCAATACTATCCTTGTGATTCTTATCTGGCGCATTTTTATTGCAAGATCACAAATGGCAAGAAACATCTGGTACTTTGTGGTTAGTCTGTGTTACAAATTTCTGTCATACTTCCGAGCATCCAGCACTATGAGATACTGAAGACCAAGAGTTTAGCATTAGAACATCTATGCATATGGTGATGTAAATGCACAAAATGTAAAATGTACCTAAGTCATCTCACCTTTTGTTAAGACATTAAACCATCTTAAGTTTGAGTGAGGAGTAAATTATGGTCCGTTTTATGTAACATTTTAATGTTTATGCTGAAAATCTACTGAACACACTGTGGTATGCCAGCTCAGATTTGCAATACCCACTCAAACTATGACTTATCATTTTGATCTTTGGAATGCAGAGGGTAGGAAGAGGAAAGAAGTGGGACTATGGGAACATTGACCAGTATAACTGTGCAGTTCTGGAACATACTAATTAAAACATGCCTTAACATGCAGTCCTAATATTCAGTGCAATGGGAAGTGTTCAGAGAAGAAGCCTAGTTAAATTAGTTAAGTATTTGATTTGATTCTTCAATGTTAGATTTCTTTTTTAATCAGATGAGAGGTGAATTTTAGTTTTGTTAAGACCACAGCCATGTATTTTTGCTTCCTATAAATTATAGGTGGTAGCATATATAAAGACTTGTTCTAACTTTCTTTCTGACTAAATGTGTGTCGTATATCATTTTCCTGCAAGTAATCAGTTGCTCTAAGGATCAGAAGGCCAAATATTATTCTAAAGACACTAACGGATCTAAGTGAACTTGAGAAACTGGATCAGTACATGCTCTGTGCATTTGAAGCAAAGTGAAACCATGCACAGTAAACCCGTGTTAGTATCAAAAGAATAGGACTTTTTTTCTAGTCTGCTTTTTGATCAAATGTAACTCTAGTGAGATATGTTCTCATTTTGAAGAGTATTTCTTGAGACTTGATTGGAGATTGGATTGGTGAAGGATTTGTTACATGTGTTCTCTCCTCCCTTACAAATTTTCTCACAGAATTCACCCCGTCTTGAACGTGCATTATTCTGAAGGAATGTAGTTGCAGCTTTTAACATTAAGAAAATGTCCTCATGTGTTTACCAACACATACTAATTTTGACCTTGAAAGCTGAATTCCTTAAAAATAAATAATGCATAAGTATGTGTATAAAATTAAATAAAGGATTTTACCATGTAAAGTAGCAAACTTTTGAATGAGTATCAAGTCATTTCTTTGCATGTTGTTTTAGCTTTAGAAAGACATGCGTTATAGAAACAAGTAATAGCAAGAAAATTGATGTATATTTATTGATGCATTACAATTCCCTTTAAATCTTACTAGTTTGTTACTATTTTATCATATATTTTCTTTACTGACTTGTTCAGCACAATGCTGTTATAATTAAGCTGATCAAGTACTACATTTAAATCATCAGCAGTGTACCTTGAAAGTGCTTAAAGGGGTCAGTTCACAGTACAAGAAATTAAATGTAACTTTACATTTTAATTTTTTGTCAGTTGAAATGCAGTGTAGAAGAAGTTTATTTTGCTATTGTGGAAAAGCAAAATGTAAGTAAACCAACTTTTTCCATGCTGGTGTATAGTCTTGAAAAGGAAAAAAAAAATGCTTCTGTGTTGAAGCCAGACTTTGTGTAGTAAAACTTATAAACATAATTTTAAAAGAAGTATGTATGTAAATATCTATGTATTCTTTGGAATGATACTGAAGTCTCTGGTCTAGGACCATGCCTTGTGTAAGGTATGAGAAACCATGATAGTGTGTGAAAATGGAATAAATGATGCTTATAAGGTAGCCCACATAATATACATTGAATACTCCATGTCTCCAAACACACTTCCATGATGTAATGACAACACGCTAACCTTTGTATGATTTTTGTACATCTGCCAAATATACCTAGAATCTGGTGAATTGTCTTTGGGTCTCAGAAAAGAATCAGGTGCAATGTGAGCAGGTCTGTAAAGTGAATCAACATGTGTCTTCTGTTTCTTGCTCTTGTCGTCTAATTTAAAGCAGTGCTGACTAGGGCTATGCTGAGGTTACAAATTAATTTTGTGTATTTAGAATCCTGTTCTCAAAAGAAAGGTAATGAATAAATGACACTCATTCTGGAATTTACAATTTTGAAATTAGTATGGAGAGATAGTCAGTCCTCACCAAGTATGCTTTGGAGTCAAGTCATATTTAAAGGATTTGTAAATGTATTTTGTTTGTTTGTAATTTGCTAGACAGCATTTTTAGTTCTGATTTTATTTTCCATAGAGATTATTCAATAGGACAACCTGTAAAATAAATTTATTTCATTCAACTCATTTGACAAAACCGTATTCTAAACCATTTGGAGGGTTTTTCATTACCTTTCCCTTCTCTGAACTCTGGCATACATATTTGTACACTGTAATGTCATTGTAACCATTTCATTGCCTTGGCAACGCTAATGTATCTTAAAGCTTAGTGCAGCTAAGCATGAGCAGGTGGTATGTTGTTTGACTTAAGGGTGACATAGAATAAGCGTTCCTCCAGTCTGCCTGATGAAGCTTGGAAGCGGGAGGGGACTCTCCCCTCTCTCCTTTGTGTTTGTCTATAGGAACTGATTGGAAAATTTTGTTTTGTGTATTGTTTGTTTGTTGTTTTAAGTGTAAACTGATAATCTTTTATAAGAAGTAAATAGAAGCATTGGGTGCCTTTGTTTGTAAACCGAAAAGTAATAAATGAACCCTATATTTCAAAAAAAAAAAAAAACCTTCGACTACTTGGCTGAGGTGGTATTTACAGATCTATTGTGTCTCATGTGGAATGGGACAGAATTCCAGCCTTCCCTAAGAACTATGGAGATGAGCAGATGTTACCCTCTGCTCAGCCAGCTGTGGAGAATAAGACCTTGAACTCAGGTGTCCCCCATCCAAACGTTTTCTCTTTCCCGTTTGCACTGCTGCACCTGGATGGCTTTCGTGCGCTGTTCTCATCCCACAGCTGGGTTTCCAGGGGAAACCACCACAGCAAATCACACTCTCTCATAAGTCAGGGTTTCCTCAAAGAAGGCAACGGCACAAGGTGAAAACAGAGGCGTGAACAGTAACAGGAAGTTCCCTGATGCAGTTCAGGACACAACACCTGCACCTAACTTACTAAGACACAGGAAGAAGGCAGCACAAGTCTACAAAAACCAAGAAATCTGTAACTGATTAAAAAAAAATCTTTAAGTAGTTCTTGGAAATCAAGGAGGATAGCTATAGGAAAGACAGGCAGAGTTCCGTTGTACTGGGCGTAGACCACGTGGGCACACCTTTAGATCGGCTCCCTCATCCCCAGCGCTCACAGCCTCCCTGAGACAGATGTACCACACATTAACATCCTGCCCTGCACGAGGTGTCAGAGACATAAAGAGGTTAAGATCAGGGATGGGGCTGAAGTTCAGTCCCATTCATTCACTCATCCACTCACCCAACATGAGAACCCATGCCTGCTTTCTTGTCTGAGTGCGAGGGCACATTCATACTAGAGCCGGTGGCCTCCGGACTGGAAGACTTGGGCTTCTCCGTGACCTTTCCCAGGAACCTAGACAGGCAGCGCTCCCTCGTGCCCATCCCCCACTCAAAGCAAGCAGACATCGGGCTTCTAAACGGAATGAACACAAACCAGAAAGAGTTTCAAATGAAAGCAGAAGGAGAAATCACTTAGGAGGAAGAAGAGAACCAAGTAGAGAGGCCAGAAAAAAAAACAAAAACAAAAACAAAAACAAAACAAAACGAAGAAACCCATAGTACTGGGCTGGTGAGATGGTTCAGTGGTAAAGGTGCTTGCCAGATGCTCTGAGTTTGATCCTCAGGACCCACGCGGCAGAAGGAGAGAACTGAACCCCACACACACCTATGGGCTGTATTCTGGTTTCCACTGGAGCAGCATGACTTGAGTGTCCTCTGATACACATGAACTAACTTCACACGGTATAATGATATAT
>NW_026067937.1:5216370-5239963 GCF_014885135.2 Alexandromys fortis | reverse complement strand
ATATATATGAAAACATCGCAATGAAATCCGTTCCTCTGTATGCTTACTAAAGAAAATAATAAAGAAACAGCATCAATTTTACCCTTAGAAATAAATCATATTTATATCATCCACCTAAAAGTTAACGAATACTTTGCTCTCGGCTAAGTATATGAGGACCCAAAATGAGGAAGACAGGCTAATCTGAGCACTCCAGAAGGCTGCGGTTGGACGAGACCAGGACCATTCAGGGCGATACGACTGGAAACCAGAAACTCACAGGTGGCAGGAGCTCTTCTTACATACAGAAAAGTACAGGGACAGCACTGCTTTGTGTGGTGCAATTCCAACACTCACAAACAAAAATTTCTCAAGCCTCTTCCAGGGATGAGTGCCTTAACTGGTTGGTCAATACAGAGAGGGCTGCCCTGGGCCATAGCACACAACAACAAACATGAGATCATCAGTGTATTAATATTTTGTATATGCGCATGTGGTGTGTGTGTGTACATATGGTGTGTGTGTGTACATGTGGTGTGTGTGTGTAACAGGACTTGGGAGGGAGTGAAGGGGGAGTTAGCATAATTAATTATATTTAAATCAAAGTTTTTAATATAAAATGTTCAGATATATTTCTTGTTCTTGTTTTACATAGCAAAGTCCACTACCTCAAGATAAGCCGCATATATTTATTTGCAGGTTCAACCCAAAAGAAGAGGGACCAGCGGGTGAAAAGCCATCTCACTGTTGACCAAAGCTCAGGATTGACATCGCGTTCTTAAAAGCTAATTTAAAAAGACAGTCGTGGTCTACACAAAGGAAAGACGGCCTCAGGATGACACCCAGCTATGGAAATGATAAAAATTTTTAGCAGAGTCTCAAGCATAAGATTTGGAAGAAGAGCAGAGTCCCAGCAGGTAAGAAACAGGGAATGCAGGACACAAGGACAGGAGACTCATGGCAAAGGATGTTCGTCTCATCTGCCCGCGGCACTTTGGATACTTTGAATGCTCTAGTAATCTGCTCTGCGGCTTCCAGTCACAGGTCAGGAGAGGAAGTGCCAGGAATCCACAGGTGTGGGTGGCTGTCGGATGATGGCTTGAGAATCAGCAGTAAAGAGTCGGGAGAGTCTCAGAAGAGAAGGCTGAGACTGACCACAGAGCAAGCGCTACAAGGAAGGACAGCGTGAACAAGTGGCACGGGACAGACGGCCAGAGTTACGCTTGAAGAGTGTGATTGTCACGGCATGGTCCCCAGCATGGACGGAAGCAGCAGCTGCAGCAGAAAGCATGTGAGAAACTTAAACTCCTCAGATCTAGTGCACCAGAGCCTCTGTGGAGAGCTGCGGCAATCTGGGCTTTAACAAGACCTCCAGCAATTCTATTACATTCCTATCCGTTTTGTAAGCGCGTGGGGGTGTGATGGTGGGGAGGGTGCATGCGTGCCACCATAGCAACAGAGGTCAGAGGACAGCTTTGGAGACTTGGTTCCCTCCTACCACGTGGGTTTCAGGGATGGAACTCGGGTTATCAGGCTTGGCAGCAAGCACCCTCAACAGCTCATGGCCCCGCTCCGGGATTTCCCACTCACAGGAAGTGCTGTTTTGAGTTCATACCATGGTCAGCGTATGGCGTCCTGCACTGTACCAAAACGCCAGTCCGAGCCAAGTTCACACTCCAGTTGACAAGGTTATTCAGCCCCTCCCCTGTAGCCTGGAGTGATTGCAAACCAGCATGGATTTTAACACCTTGTTCATCTGCTCTATAAAACACAAATGCTTGACCCAGGTTCTACAAACGCACTAAAATGAAACCATTAAGTCGGTGCTTCTCAATTCTTGCATGCATTCAAACCCCTCAGATCTTGCTAAGATGTATTTCTGAAGCTCCACGTTCAAGGGAAGGCCTAGGATTATGCCTGTCTATCATGTTCTTGGGCAATGATGTGTAGGCTGCTGGTCTGTGGTCTCCCATAAGCCTCGGTGCTGGGACACCGTCCCCAGATCAGTAAGATGTTCCTCCCAGGCCTGGTCCTCCCACCCCGCAGTTGCTGCCGTCACAACCTCAACTCCCATCCCACTTCCTCTTAGCCACTGAGGAAACTAATGTTAGGGCAATCTCTTCACCCATCCCCACACGAGAACGAGGAGAGATCAGCAGAGCTGTTGTGCTCACAGCAGCAGCACCGAGAATGAACGGACATCCCCAAGCGTTCTCCTTGTGCCTCCAGAGGGACTTTTCCAGGCAGGAAGATCCACCTCACTTGTTAGCAGAGCCAACCACCCAGTATTTAAAACATAAACTCTTAGCTTTAGATTCGGCTGAGGCTGCAAAGCAATGGGCGAGCCTCAGTGCCGCAGGGACCTCTGACCCTCTCCCATGAGCTTCATCCAGCAAGGGTCATCAAAAATCTCAGCTGGGACCGCCACATTAACTCAGCGAAAACTACGTGATGCTTGAAGACAGCCCGTCCCTAGCAGGGAGGAGTGTGGTTTCAGCCTATGTCACACCTATCTCCTGCCCCAGGCACTCAGGAAAGACTACCAAGTTCACCTGAAGGGTTGCAGCCAGGGGCTCAGCTGTAAATACTTACTAAATGTGGCCATCAAGACCCAGTCTTCCTTCTTGACTTCAGGGTCCATTTCTGGGTTTTCCCTACAGAGTGATGGATTCCCCTTCCCCCTTCCTTCCCTCCTTCCCTGCTCCAAACAGGTAGTTATCACATTAAGTTGCTTAGATAGTGCGACTAAAATTAATAAGGGATTTCTGAGCCAGAAATCCAGATTATTAACATTTAAATTCAACGTTCAATGGGGCAGCTCTGCGAATGTTCTTTCTGTGAGAGAGATCGTAAAGCGCCGACTGGAGACTATCTGTCACAACGGTGTCAGGTGAGGACTGTCAGGTTTATGCGGCTGAAGTGCCCGAGCCTCCAGTAGAAAGAGATGGATCTGATGTCTTGGACATATTGGCCCAGGGCCACTGTTTATTACTTGGAAGCCTATGTTCTCTTTGAAGACTTCCTTTCAGAACAAAAATACAGCCACTCACCATGTTATTTTTAATATGTATACTTAACTATGGGTGGGGGAGATAACACCATTACTACAACTCCCTAATGAAGGAAAACCCAAGAAATAATAAACCTGATGCTAAGGAAACGATAAGAGAGGAAAAAGTAGACACCCTTTGGATGCTTCTGAGAACTAACAGCATTTCTGTGGTGTAAACAGAAACCACTGGGTACATAGGTGCAGTGACAGGTTAACAAAAAACCTCAAGGTATAATTATAATTAGATAGCTATCCATCAACCCATCACCTGATTCTCATAAAGTTTGCCACACAGCAAGGAAGCCATGGGACTTTTTAGGTTGGCCGTTATTACCCGGTGAGACAAGATAAAGGGCATCACTACCATGTCCGCCCTTCTGTGTAAAATTCTCTTTGAGGTGATCTCCTGGAATTTGCAAATGGCTACTTTTTCTACACTAGCTGTTTGTGACTTTGAAAGATACAAAACCCCCATAGACTCCTCTCTCCACTCCAGTGATGTACAGACTACAGGAGCTGCTCCCAGGAACGCAGTCCAAGCCATCTTCCCCACCTTCTTACGTGTCATTCTCAAGAACTGCCTCACAATGAGCTGGGCTGGACATCTTAGAGCAGGACAGGGCCGGCCATGACAGCCCAGGCTTCTTCCCCCCTGGTATCCTGTAGAAACAGAATGGCCTTCAGTGCTGAAACCCCTTGAGTTACAGGGCCTCAGACATAATAAACCCATGTACAGCTGTCTGTTAGGGCCACTCAGCTGCAGTGCAAATGGGGTACGTACAGAAGAGGCTCCGCCCACCCTTGCCTGACCCTTAGAGTGTCCTACAGTGAGTCTCACTCTTTTGTCCCTCACCACCTATCTGGAAGTAACGAGTCAATTCATATAAAGCATTGTGTGGGCATGGTCACTGGACCCAGACACACTGGTAACCAGCAAACCTGTTGCAGAAACCAGAGCAGCATTCCTGGGCCCAGATGGAGCAGAGATCTCAAAGCTGTTTAAATGCCCTAAGACAACAAGGACTTATCTTCCTACTTCTAGCACATCCATCCCCAGAGCCCAGAGGGATACAAAATCAGTGTTTCCAAGGGAACAAAGGAAAGATTCCACAAGTCTCTCGGTGCATGAAGCCACAGTGAGTTCATCATTAGGCTGTGTCTGCTCAATTATTCAAAAAAAAAAAAAAACACTGAATGCCTTTTAGGGAAGCTGGGATATAACAAAACACAACCCCTGCCCTCATGAGGCTTATAAAGTTGAGAAAGCATACAATATACAAATAAAACAAGAATAGAAACACTTTATGCCTTCAAAATGGATTTGATAGCCACTAACATATCTGGTGTGAGCAGACAGCACAAATGAATAATCCACAGTCTTCCATTGGTATTTATGGGATGTTGACTTCAGATTTCCACATAGGATACCAAGATTTGTACATGCTCAAGTCGCGCATATAAAATATCACGGTATTAGCACATAATAGGTATAGCCTCCCATGGACGTTGAACTGGATCTAGACTATACATACTACTCAAGGCAATGAAAATGCCAAACACATAGCTTGTTGGTGCGGGAGAATCGTCTGTATTCTGTCAATCATGTTATAAATAAATGCTGATTGGCCAGGCAGGAAATATAGGCTGGAAAACCAGAAAGGAAGTAGAAATGAGGTAATGAGAATAGGAGAATTCTGGGAAGGAGGAAGTTAATTCCTCCCACTCCTGCCCAGACCACCAAAGCAGAAGGATGTGATCTGCCCCACTGAAAAAGGTACTGAGCCACATGGCCAACATAGATCAGAAAAATGGGTTAATCAAGATGTGAGAGTTAGCTAGTGAGAAGCTAGAGCTAATGGGCCAATCAGCTTATAATTTATGGAGACCTATGTGTGCTTTTCTTTGGGGCTAAACAGTTGTGGGGTACCGGGCGGGACAAAAACCCCAACAACAAGCAAGCAGGACCCGCTCATGCTACAGCTTGTCCTCATTTCATTTCTGTTGCTGCAACCCAAATACCTTGACTAAAGGCAGCTTAGAGGAGAAAGGGGCTTATTTAGTTTACAATTCCACCACTGTTGGAAAACCCAAGTAGGAATTCAAATCAAACAGGAATATCACATCCATAATCAAAAGCAGACAAAACAAATGTACCCATGCTCTCTCTCACCTAGCTATTGCCTGTCTTATGTGATCTGGAACCTTCTACCTAGGGAATGGTGCCACCCACAATGGGCTGGGTCTTCCCATATCAATTAACAAACAATCCCTCAGGGACTGTGCATAGGCAAACCTGACCTAGCCAGTTCCCCAATTGAGGTTCTCTTCTTGGGTGAATCCAGGTTGTGACAAGTTGGTAAAACTAACCAACACATAGTTGTTTTGCTGCATGATATAGGAACTGAGGACAAGAAAAAAAAAAGCCCACACATGTTCAATACAGACACAATTTCTTCCCAAATATTTTCAACCCAGCCAACACTGACCTGTAGATAGTATGAGCCACCTTTAAGTCAGATGGTACAACTGCCGCAGACAAAATGAAAATAAAGCAAGAGAGATATGGAGATCTCCACAGCTACTCAGGGAGGAAATCTCCAGCGAGCATCTGAACAGAGAAACCTAAAATGAGACATAGACACAAGGTGACAGCAAGAGAGCGCACACCAGGCCCAGGGGGACAGAAGGTGCAAAGGCTGGACGTGGAGACAGTAGTGTAGACAGAGGACATGACTGGAGGTGAGAGGCGGCTTGTGTAGGGCAGTCAGGAGATTGTAAGCAGGTCAGGGACTTAGCTCAGAGGCACCGGACATGACCAGCATGCAAGAGGCTCTGGATTTCATCTCCAGCACATGCATAGATTTAAGTCAGTCTTGAAGCCTTCCTGTATTATGCTATAGACCTGGGCTGATGAACACAATATCTAGCACATGTGACGAAATTTAAGCAAACAATATGAAATGAAGTTTTATATTCAGCCAGGAAGACGGTTCAGGGGGTAAAGGTGCCTGCTGCATAAACTTGAAAACCTGAGTTTGATCCCTGGAATCCACCGAAAGGTAGGAGGAGAGAACCCACTCAGGAAAGTTGTTCTCTGACCTCCCCACGTGCCCCATGACACTTAAGTGCCCACAGTGTCTTAGTGTTTTTATTGCTGAGAAGAGACACCATGGCCAAAGCAGCCCTTATAAAAGAAAAACATTTAATTGAGGTGCGGCTTACAGTTTCAGAGGTTAAGTCCATTATCATCATGACAAGGACCACGGCAGCACGCAGGCAGACACGGTGCTGGAGAAGGAGCTGCTACACCTTGATCCACAGGCAACAGGAAGTAGACTGTCTCACTGGGCACAGCTTGAGCATTTATGAGACCTCAAAGCTTGCCTCCACAGCGACACACTACCTCCAACAAGACCACACCCACTCCAACAAAGCCACACCTCCTAATAGTGCCTCCCCCTTTGGGGCTATTTTCTTTCAAACTATCACACACAATCATTCCTACACACACACACACACACACATACACACACACATACACACACAGAGGCACATGCACACACACACATACACACACACAAACAGGCACATGCACACACACACACACACACATACACACAGGCACATGCACACACACACAGTAAAATGTAATTTTTTTAAAAAATCAAGTGCCGTTCAGATGCAATGGGCACATTTTTAACGTGCACTATCTGCATTTTTAAAGTTCTGTCACCTACACTAGTGTGGTGTCGAGCACTATGAACCTGGGAAGAGCAGATATGAACTCCTTTCTAAAGAATGCAGAACGTTCCCCAGAAGTGCAGTCACACAGCGTACTCTCCCTGAGTGTGTGACCTCTGGTGTCCCCTGGCAGAATCACAAGCGTGTCCACAATGAGCAGATGAATGGGTTTCCTGAATAGAACACTCTGGATTTGTATTGTCTCACAGCCCAGCTGGCACCCAGCTGCAGACAGAACCCAAATCACTCTCACATCTACTGGCCACACGTGACTCCTGACAGTTATTCTGCTTCAATTTCCTTCTTCATAAAGTAACTATTAACAAATAATCACCCAGTATTTATCTTGGAGGGAGAAGATTTACCAAGAGGGGGAAAAAAAACTACGAAATTTATGAGGTCCCAAAGAGGAGCACTTGAAGATTGGGAGCAGCTGCCTAACAGCATGGTACTGAGCTTTTCATTTCTAGACCGTCCTCAAGGGCTAAAATCAAACTCAGGGAAGGTATAATACAGGGGACTCCACCAATAATCAGCTGGCATTCCAGAAAACGTCCTGCAGCGGGAGAAGGAGTGAGCCACTGCACGGGGGTTTCCCAGACACTCCTCAGGGGTGGCCACTCAGACCCTGGGATCTGAGTCTGGCCGGTGCTTGAAAGGGGTCTTTTCAAGACAGACATAGTCAGCGTTTGCCAGCTTCTCTTTGGCTCGTTCCCATGGCAACGGTGTAAAGAAAGAAATTCGTGGACAAGAGGGTCCTATCGCAGGCTTTGACTCGTCACGTATCTTGGAGGGACAAAGTGAGTGTGGCAGCATGGCCAGTGCAAGCCAGGAGGAGACGACAGAAGGGCTGTGGGTTTCCCACTGGAGTACACCACACAGACATTGTTGGTCGGAATTTGAAAGAGAATGCTCACGCCCTCCACTTCAGCAGGGCATCAGCCCCATTCGAGCTACAAGCCTGGAAGATGCTCTTGCTTTCTGCATGCAGATGGAGGGAGGCAAAGAAATACACACACACACACACACACACACACACACACACACACCTAGTAAAGAAAACACACACGCACACAAAATAAAATTTCACTTTCTCTGCTTGCAACCAAAAAGGCCTTTTGTTGTCTGGGTGGAGAAGGCCTAGTTTTTCTTATGAGTGTATATTAATTATACACAATAATGCTCTATTATGACATTTTCATACATGCATGTAACACATTTTCACCATTTTTGCCTCCTCGTTTCCCTCTTTTGACCTCTTCCCACTTCTGATTCTGCTTCTTCCAGCCTGCTTCCTCTCCTGCTTCGATGCCTGCTTAAGTTTGGTTTTGCTTGGTGTTTTGGTAACCCAGTGAGTTTCACTGAGGTTGCTGACAGAAGCCTGAGTTCTGTTTCACCATCAACCACACTAATAAGGAAAAGGTCTACGCCTCCGTCAGCTAGCACTAACTGCCTGCAGATCCTCGGGGAGAGCTGGGCCATGCGTTACAGCTTTAACAAAAGCCAGCACAGCTAAAGTGCACAGAAATGGGCCTCCTCTGCATTGTTCGTATAGCAGAGAAGGTTCCTTGATAGGTGTACCGGAAGCCTTAAAAGTGTGCTCCCCCTCTGATCCGACACTCTTCCAGGAATTTACTCTCAAGAAATAACCAGAAATAAACCCAGCAATTTATATGAAAGGCTTCCATCATGTATTTATTTATAGTATGGGTAAAGAAAAGTCCTCTATAAAAATCCATCAGCAGGAGGAAGGGTGAATGAACACCATCATCTGTGATATATAATGTGTGCCGTTATTCTAAAAGTTTTTTTTTACAAGATTATTGATCACCCATGGAATATTCATTGCCTAGATTATCATATTATAGAATAATATAATTCTATGTTAGATCCATATGGCACGCAGTTACTATTTTACTCATAAGGCACTTAAGAACACCGTGCGAATAATCCATAATGATGATCCGCGTGGCTGGGAATAATGATTTTAGTAGACTCCACGAATGGTGGCGAATTCAAAGTGGCAATTAATAAAAATACTCAATGGTAGATTCGCCAAATTAAGAAATGATGACATCACAGAGGCTTTGCCAATGGCTATCTCGGTTTTCTAGGGCATTTCAGGGGAATTCTAAAGAGTCTATGTTTCCAGGAGCAGGCAGATCCGGAGATTTGTTGTTGTGGATATGAACATCCTACCTAGAGACACTGGACACTTTATACTCTCTCCCTCTTCAACAAGACAGACTAAAGGACAAGGCAGAGAGGGACACAGTATCCGAGCCACAGTGTAGTGCAGGGTACATGTCACCAATTTTCAGATTCCAAAGATTCTGAGGTTTTCAATGTAAGGACCATTTTCTTTGTGTATCTGGGAAACAATCCATCAATAAAGACAATTGTTTAAGTGATAACTAAGTAAAGATAAATCCATAAATTGTATTATACCTTTTTTCTAAAAATCAGAAAAATTTAAATTTGCATGCATGCTACATGAATGGACGAAACAACTTCTAGAACTAATTACTATAACCCTAAGAAAGTCATGTTTCAAAGATCACTCCTCAAAGAACAGAAGTGTGTGTGTGTGTGTGCATGTACATGCCAAGCATGACTGTGGTGTATGCATGTCCAAGTGTGTAGGGGTACAAAGGCAGAAGCTGACATCAGGTCTTCATCAATGACTCATTTTTTTACAATATTTATTTATTATGTATACAATATTCTGTCTGTGTGAATGTCTCCAGGCCAGAAGAGGGCACCAGACCTCATTACAGATGGTTGTGAGCCACCATGTGGTTGCCAAGAATTGAACTCAGGACCTTTGGAAGAGCAGGCAATGCTCTTAACCACTGAGCCATCTCTCCAGCCCTCATCAATGATTCTTCACTTTACCTGTTGAAGTGGGGCCTCTCACTTGAACCCAGAGCTAGACAGCCAGTGTGGCAGCTAGACTGGGGGTTCCTATCTCTGCATCCTGCCCAGTGTGATTACACACAGATGGGCTGCCGCTCCCAGTCAGCACTTAGGAGGGGTCTGGGGTGCAAACTCCAGTACTAACCATTGTTTGGCAGGCTTTTAACCTGCTGAGCCATCTCACCAGTCCCTAAAAATGGGCTCTCAATAAACAGCTTCTGCGCTGCTGTAAGCTTTAGAAGCTCTGGGGTGAGCTGAGTAAAAGTGGTTTCTTAGCAGCCAAGCTTTGTGGGATTTGGTGTGTGTATATGGTGGGGCTATTTCTCTTGACCAAGTGGATAACTGCTACCCATATCCCTTAACCATCTCAAAAGAAAATGTTTTTAAATGGGGTGCTCACAGGGTTTGCGCTCCACAGAGTTGCCTCTGGGAAATCTTAATTTTATTCATGTCCCCTTTCATATTTTTGTCTGTAAGATCAGGGCTCACTGAATAGCCCAAGCCGACCTTGAATTCATCATTCTCCTTCCATGGACTCCTAAGGTGATGAGATTTCTTTAAAAAACATATTTAGTTTTGCCTGTATGTGTGCCTGGGTATGGCATGTGTGCTTGGTGACCATGGAGGCCAAATCCAAACTCCAAATCCCTTGGAACTGGAGTTACAGATGATTGTGAGCTGCCATGTGGGTGCTGGGAATTGAACCCAGGTCCTCTGAAAGAGCAGCCAGTGCTCTTAACCACTGAGCCATCTCCCCAGCCCCAAGTATTTGAATTATAATCAGGTATCACTGTATTCAGTAATACCGCCTCTTGGAAGGCCTTCAGACACACTGGGCTCATGTATCTCCCTCATGGTGGCATGAACACACTGGTCAGGACTACAATCAGAACCAGGTTTCCCCGTGTCAGATCTCAACTTACTAGCTTGGGCAAGTTAATCCATCTCCTCTGCATCTCAGCTTCCTTGTTTGCACAAAGGAGAGGCTAACCATGCCGTTGTTGATCTTGTAATGAATCGCTACGTGTTCATGGCTGAACTAACCTTTAATCAGTCTTCATTATATTTCAACCAACTAAGTACAAGTTGGAGAGGCATCTGCTTTCACTTGCTTTCTGATCACGGGTGGCTAGCAAACCATGTCATCAGTCCTGGTACAAATGGCCAGCACTCATTACTGTAGACAGCACAGTAGGCTCAACTGTAGGACCACAATACCGACTATAGAACCTAACACAAACACAAACACCATCTCTTGTCTCCTGGTAGCCACCGCATAGTCCAGCCCACACTGCTGTTATTTATAGCAAGTCTGTAAAAGTTCTGGTAATTCAGAGAATGCCTGTATTAGCAAGATTTAGCCAGGACACTTAGTTTGCAAAACAAGTCCCAAGAATAGTCAGTGTCATTCTTCTCGCAGTTTGTATACACAGCACAGAGTTATTCATTTAATAACCCAAGAAGACATGTTTCCAATAGCCAGTGGCCATAATCTTGGGTAAACATATAGATTTTTCCTTCCTGTATACTTCATATAAAATATTCACATAAGAAAGAGAACATTAACCCGTTTAAACATCACCATTTTTATTAGTCTTTATTGGCCATAACACGGGCTTAGGAACCTTTAATGGAAATTAAGTGCTCTCCATTTCAAGTGTTTCTTACTGTGACCTTTAAACCTTAAAATAACTAGGAGCACCACGATGCTAAATGAAAATGTTTCAGCATCCAGACCCTACATTTCAAATCTGAAAGCATCAGTTTAAAAAAAAAAAAAGTCATCCCCAAAGTCAGAAAGTACTAGACATCTTGAGATCAGCAAGAATGGAAGACATAGCTGGCCACAAAGCCCCTCCCCTACAAGAGAGGCTCCAGGAAGCCCAAGAGGAGGATAAACAGAGTACAAGCCTCTGACTTGGTGCCTCATAATCCTCAATGGCACTTGGCCTGAGAACCCAGGAGTGCCTTACAGTGTTCCTTAATTTGTTAATACCCCCGAGTATGGAGTTTTGAGGCACCTGAGGGCTGCCACTTTCAAAGGCACACAGTGATAATGAAGCTTAATTGTCAACCCAAGAGGATTAAGAGATACCCAGGAGAAGAGCAGAGCATACACCTCTGGGTGTGTCTGTGAGGGCAAGTGCAGAGATGTTCAGATCAAGGCTTTCGAGTGGAAAGTAGGAGATGGGGCAATTAGAGAGACTGGGGTCAATTGGCATGTCCTTGGTAGCTCTATCCTACCTGAACCCCTCTGGTGCCCTCCTTTCTCTGCTCCCTGTCCACCATGACGGGAGCACCTCTCTTCCTCTACGTGCTCCTGCTACCTTCATGTCCTGCCCAGTTACACGAGGTCCAGCTAACATGGACTGTGTCCTCCCACACCATGAGCGGCCCAACTCTTTCCTCCTCCAAGTTCTTTGTGTCGGCTACTTTGTCTCAACAAGAAAAGGAATGAATACATCTGTTGAAACAAGCTCTCTTCCGTCATCCAAAAATCCCTGTCACTGAAATTTCATGAAGCCGTAAGATGAAAATTAAGCCTGAAGAATGACAAAGAACAAAATAACCAAGCAAGGTTGAGCAATGAATCATGTTTCCAATTTATGGTTTTTGTCAAGGATGCTCATTTAAAACATTAAATCAAACCTGGCAGTACTATCTTTCTGAAAACCTATTTTTATCATTTTAATTATGCATATGGGGAGGAGGTATGTGCACATGAATGCAGATGCTCTTAGGAGCCAGAGGTATCGGGTCCCCCTAATGCTGGAGTTATAGATAATTGTGAGCTACCTGATGTGGGTGCTGGGAACCAAAGTCGGGGTCTTTAGTTCTACATGCTCTTAAACACTAAGCCATCTCTCTAGCTCAGTACCTATCTTAAACATCCTTCCATACATTAGCAGATAAGTTCACAATCTGGCCAGATAAGAAAGGCACCTCGGCAGCTGTGGACACCTGACAGTAACAAGCCTGCCCTAAGATTCTGATTCAGTTGTCTGGTAAACACCTCATTATTTCTCAAAGCTCTCAAAGTATCCTAATGAATAGCCAAGATTGAGAACCACCACCATTCTCTAAAAGAAAAGGCCTTTTGAAACCAATAAAGTAAAGCCGTAATCTCAGACTATAAGGTTCTATTGTGGTAAGTAAAATTAGGCTTATTAAAAAATACACTATACACTATATTAACTTTGTGTTCAACAAGGAACTTGTGGGCCAGCATTTAGGGACATCTGGTCTACCCCAGTGTCTTAGTTAGGGTTTCTATTGCTGCAACAAAACACTATAACCAAAAGGCAAGTTGGGGAGGAAAGAACTTATTTGGCTTATGCTTCAGCATTGCTATTCATCACTGAAGGAAGTCAGGACAGGAATTCAAACAGGGCAGGATCCTGGAAGCATGAGCTGATGCAGAGGCCATGGGAAGGAAGCTGCTTACTGACTGGTTTACAGTTTCAGATGATCATGAAGGGGAGCATGGCAGAGAGCAGGCAGATGTGGTGCTGGAGCTGACAGTGCTACTTCTTGCAGGCAACACACGTTGACTGACTGTCACACTGAGGGAAGCTTGAGAAAAAGAGACCTCAAAGCCCGCCCCCATAGTGACATACTTCCTCCAACAAGACCACACTTACTTACTTCAACAAGGTCATACCTCCTAATAGTGCCACTCCCCTTGGGGGCCATTTTATTTCAAACCACCACAACCAGCTTCTCTGTCACTCTCTTTGGAAGTCCTTACAGCCTGGCTTGTGCCCTCTCCTCTAACTTCTCACCTCTTCCTCTGCAACATTTCCTAGAGGAAGCCAGATCCACCTCTGGCCCCCAGATGGCTTCACTCCCACCCAAATCCTGCTGCTCCTGATCTGCTGCTTCCACTCTGTCTCCTCTTCTTTCCAGACATAATCAAGTATTAGCTACTAAGTGCACCTACCTGTGTTCCCCACCCCAGCCCACGGAGAACGTAAGTACAGTTTATAGTACAGTCTTCATTCCAAGGAGTGAGACGAGGTCATAACTGAAAAGCCAACCTCAAGATCTGAAGCCATGAAGACTTGAGACACTGGGAAGCAGGGCCTGAGATGGGCTGGGGTAGGGGAGTCAGAACCAAGATGCTTGATAGCAGCCTTGACAAGAAACCTGTTGTAAGTGCTCACTAAGGCCAGACAGTGGTGGCACATGCCTTTAATCCCAGAAGCTTGAAGGTAGACGCAGATCTCTTTGAGTTTGAGGTCAGCCTGGTCTACACAGAGTTCCTGGACAGCCAGGGCAACACAAAGAAACCCTGTCTCAAAAAATCAAAACCAAGCAAACAAGAGTTAAGTAGGAATGACCTCTAACAAGGCTGAGATAGCATCTAGGGACTTTGAGTTACTTCCTAGGTATTTGCCAAGGAATATGACATTGATATCTCATTTAGCCCTCATAACAATGCTATGAGAAAAACTGTGAGTGTGCCCAGTTATCAATGCAATATAGAGCAGCAATTGAGAGTGGTCCAAGAATATCCATCTCATGAAGTGGCTGAGTCAGGATACACGTCCCCTCCTTCGCGATTACAAAGCCTTGGAGAAACCTCTTGGTGAGAAGCACCATCTCCTCTAATAACTTCCTAAGCATCTAGCTTCCTTCTCCAAAAGCATTGTTTGCTTTCTGGAGTCTCATGCCCCACACTCCAAATTTAGCATCCCCCAGTTCTGCCAAAATAGAAAGAGAGAGGAAGTAAAGACACAGCAGAGGGTCATAAATAAAAACAACAAAGAGGCAGGAAGGCAATCGCATTAGCCATAGAGACAAGAGACACATCAGAGAAGACAAAATGCTCTTTGTGGGGCTCCTCTCCACCAACCAGACTCCCTCGGGCTTTCTTCCAGGCTCTGCAAAGTATTCTTTCCACTGGTGGGGGTAAGGTAACTTTATATTGCATTGAGTTTTCCTTCCAAATCTCATCTCAAAAAGCCCTGAGGACTTAGAGAAAACTACCATGGAAATAAAAATGCCGGGAGGGGTAAGAACACCCCAGAAAAGTGAGCTTTGGGGTTTTAATTTTAAGTGGAGGGGGATTGGATGATAATGATCATATAAGTCACCCAAAAGGTGTTCCCCCAAAGAAAGAGAATAAGTTAGTGAGGAGACAAGAAAAAAAAGCAAGTCAAGAGACCTTGATTTAGCAAATGATCTTCCTTCACCTTCTTGCTTGGGTCTAGGGAATGTCTCATCTAGCAGGTGTGTGACTGTAGTCCTCTCTCCCTCTCTTCCTCTTTGTATCCCTCTCTCCCCTTTCTCTCCTCCCCCTTCTCTTTCTTTTTAAGTTGTGTATGTGTGCACATGTGTGATCAGTGTGCACAAGTGTGCAGAAGCTAGACATCAAACTCAGGTAGAATTCCTCATGTGCTATCTACTTCGATCTTTGGAACATCTCACTGGCCTGAATTTTACCCAATAGGCTAGGCTAACTGGCCAGGGAGCCCCAAGGACCCTGTCTCCACCTCTCCAGCCCTGAGATTACAAGCACCACCACCAAACCCACCTTTCATACACACGTTCCGGGAACCAAACCAAAACATCTTTCTTGCAAGATGTGATCTATTGGCTGTACCCTCTCCTCAGGTCCAGCATCACCTACTCCCAGTGAGATTAGAATGCATATCATGCCAGGAACACACCTTTAATCCCAGCATTCAGGAGGCAGAGGCAAGTATATCCCTGAGAGTTTGAAGTCAGCCTGATCTACATAGTGAGTTCCAGGCCAGCCTTGGCTAAATAACGAAACTCTGCCTCAAATACATACATCATAATATATTATAGAGATATATAGATATCTCACATGAAATACAAATATTAGCAAAAGAAATTCTGCCTTCTTTAGTCACATTGGAAAACTAGCAAGGAAAGCAAGAACCCATGAAACCTTTGAGACTGGTAAATGTCAGCCACTCCCCTTTCTCCCAGAGGCCCTTTAGAGAACAATTTGAACCATCAACTCTCTGGCATCTGATGAAAGATTGTGCAAAAGCTTCAAACCAATCCCTTAACATCCTAGGACCTTAAGAAAACCTGTAGTTTTACCAACACAATTCTACCTTGAAAATGGAAGCAGCGTTTTGAGAGACTCTTGCCAAAGATCACCAACCCTCGCAGAAAAGAAAAATACAAGCTAAATGCTACACCACCCACCTCCTTCCCACCACTGGCTTCACCTAACCTCTGTTAAAATGTTTTCTCCACAAGCCAAAAAGTGGGTCATCTAATCTCAAGATGGTGTCAGAGGGGGTGGCAAGGAGGCTCAGTAGATAAAAGTACCAGCTGCCAATCCTGACATCCTGAGTTCAATCCTAGGGGCCCACAAGGTAGATGCAATTCTGAAAGTTATCCTCAAACTTCCACATAGACCATAGCATGTGTGAACCCTTACACACACACACACACACACACACACACACACACACACACAAATAAAAATGACACAAAATTGTAATTTAAAAAATTAAAGATGATGTCAGAAGAGAGAAGACAAACTCCCTCTCAGAGGAAAATATGAACCACTCAGACAGAAGAACTGGACCACAGAGTTGGCAAAAATTGTACACACAGACTTCTGTGTGTCCACAGCTTTCCTAGACGGCTGGGAAGCACTAAAGTTTAGAGACATATAAAATAAAAGAGCTGGAAAACATTAGAAATCATTGAATCCCACATTGCCAATGAGGGGCTGCCATTGGCAAGCAATTGGCCTGGTGCCAAGTTCTTAAAACTACCCAGTGGCAAAATCCCTTGGGCGACACTCCCAGCTTGGCATTTAGTCTCATGGAGCTCCCCAGGAGTTCAGTTCCCTTCTTTTTCGTTGTTGTTGTAAAGGTTAGAATTAAGATGGAAAGTTTTTAAAGAAGGGCAAACTCCACATCATCCTAGACAGATATAGAAAGAAAAGGAGAGCGAGTTTCGAGATGAGCCAGTTCAGTAGAAGCAGCAGCTCAAAGGCAGAAATGAGCCTAACTGAGAGCCTGGTCCCTGAGGGGCCTTCGGGCTCCTGGAGGCAGCATTCCTCCAGCAGCGGCAGGCAGCAGGGGGCTGAGCCATCTAAGTGGGGCTTGGAGGGCAAGAAGTCCTTCCCAGACTTCTGGGTGTATGAAAGCAGAGATTAACAAAATAGTTAGCCAAAAATAAAGATTGCAAAGAAACAGCCACAAAGGAGCTACTTCCTTGGGGGTGCCGATCCTTTTAAATTCCATCTAGAAGAAAATCTCGGTGGGAACTAAGCCCTTGGGGGCATCCTGGAGCAGGCGGACCCAAAGAAAGAGGAATATGGAGCTGGAGTAAATGTAAAACCAGCCCTGAGCTGCAGGGCTCCTGGGAGCTTCGCTCCTCTGCCCAGATTAATGAAGAGGCTACCTGTGTGCGGTCAGCTTCCCCACTTGGGTTCAGCTGTTAACAGAATGAGGTTATACGACTTAGACCAAAGACCCCAGTAAAACAAGCCCCAAATGGAAAGCCATGAACTCTCCTGTGTGTATGCACATTTGTGCTGCCATATGGCTCATGCAAGTGGGAAGAACACATTGCAGGCAGCAGGAGCCCCCATCCTCCCAGCCATCCTCAAAGCCCACAAGCAAATGAAAGCAGCACTCAGTTCCTAGCAGGAAGGAGAATGGCAGGTGCATCAAGACCTTGGGATGCAGGATTAGCACCCCTTCTCTGCGTGACTGCTTTGGAAGAACAACATGGCTTTATTCTATTCACTACCCAAATAAACAAATAAATAAATAATGAAATGTTCACAGCAAGACTGAAGTGAGAAGGGAGGGCTGATCTCAGTGGCCATTTTTCATTCTCTGACTGTTAGAGTAATGAGTTTGCTTTGCTCCAGCTGCCAGAATCATTCAAAGGAGAGACAGGACTGGTAACAAATGCCCCTCTTGAAGAAACCATTGCCTTTCCTGTAGCCGGCTAAGTCGATGGGCATGCTGACACCATGCCCCTTTCTGAAATGGGGCTAATGATTGCCTTCTGTTACATACACACCTGTAGAGAGACACAACAGAAACATGTCCCCAGGCATGGTTCACTTTCAGATACTTTGTTACTTGACTATGTAAGTTTCATTTGAGCTTCTCTTCCTCAAAACTGCTTAACAATTTTGTAGCTCAAAATAATGTTCCTCGTGTGATCTCTTTCTGTGGGCCCCCTACCCTCATACTTCTATAAATAAAATTTTTTTAAAAAGCAAACAACTTTTTGGGTATTTATTTGGGAGGGGCATGCTTAATGGCATGTATATGGAGGTCAGAGGGCAGGATGTGGGAAGTCTATCGTCTCCTTCCACCAGGAGAGTCCTGGGGACCGAACCCAGGACATCAGGCTTTGTGATAAGTGCTTCTACCCACTGAACCATCCTGCCGGCCCTAGGAAATTTTACATTTTCTGTTATGTATTTTGTCCCACCCAGTCCCATAGCCATTCAGTCCCAAATAAACACACAGAGGCTTATACTAATTATAAACTGTTTGGCCTATTGCTCAGGTTTATTACTAACTACCTCTTACAACTTAAATTAACCCATAATTCTTATCTATGTCTAGCTGTGTGGCTTGGTACCTTTTCTCAGTGAGGCATTCTCATCTTGCTTCCTCTGCCTCTAGTTGACAACTACATCTCTGCCTTTCCTCTTCCCAGAATTCTCTAGGTCTGGTCACCCTGCCTGCTGTTTCTGTCTGGCTCCTGGTCAATCAGCATTTTATTAAACTAATATGAGTGACAAATCTTTCCACAACATTTCCTCTTTTTTCTTTTCAAAACAAGAACTCTGAATCTAATCTCCTTTGTTTAGCTTCTTTCCTGGACATTATCCATAACAACTTGTAACCAACACTCTAAACAAAGACAAACATCCATAATCCATTTTTTGAGGGGGGGAATGTGGACATAATTTTCTAGGCTACTTCTTGCTGATTGAGGGCACTGATAATCTTATGGAGACCCAAAGAAAAGTCAAGTCCTGACTGGAATAGTCTGTGGGGCTGGGTCATCTCAGCCACAGTCTTGAGGCTGTTCTGGATGTACAACTCAGAGGAACCTGCAACAAAGGTGCTCTGAAACACTAGATCATTCCCTTTGGGGATTTCTCAGGGGGTCTTCCTTGATCAAACCTGACTTTCCTTAACCCAAACTGAATCCACCGCCTCTCATTTTCTGTGGAAACAAAAGCAAAACCTCTTCTCCAAACTAACAAATCTTTTGACTCAAATTTTGAAGTCATTTTCAAAATATATAAGTTAGATTAATCCAGCAGCATTTACAATCAAAAGCCTTTTAGCAGCTATTGCTCCTTCCTCAGCAGCCAAACAATTCAAAGACAGCACAATAACATAGTATCCAGACTCTCTGTGTATTTTCCATCTTTATGTGGCTTTTTTTAAAAACTATACTTCTTTTACTTTTATAATTTTTTTTGAGACAGGGTTTCTCTGTGTATCTTTGGCTTTCCTGGAACTTACTCTGTAGACCAGGCTGACCTCAAACTCACAGAGATCTGCCTATCTCTGTTTCCCAAGTATTGGGATTAAAGGCATGTGCCATCAGACCAACTACTCTATTCCCCTTTTTAAAGAACTTTATCCTTTTCCTTTTCTCTCTCAAGTCTATGTATAGTTTTAAACACACTGTAAACTATTTAGAAGGGTTTTTTTTCATTTGAATCTGTCTGTATGTCTCTATATTTTTCTGACCATATGAGTCTTTAAACAGCACCAGAGAGGAATATAAGATGGGGGGAGACAGGTCTCAGCTCAGTCTCATTCTGAGATTCCTGGAGATAAGATCATCATTTTGAACTGAGGTAGAGGTAAGAACCAGTGCCTGGCTGCCTGGCTTTTCTGATCTCCAGGTTGAATCCCAATTTCTGTCTCTGGGTTTTTATTATTCGTTCTTCATAATCTTATTCTCTATGTATCAGTGCTGTGGTGATGTTGGCTGTTTTGTGGGTGGTTGCTTGTTTTCTCTTACTTTACTCTTCAGAGTTGAAAGATCCATGGGGGATATTCTGCTTACCACTGATTTCCTCATTCCTATCAACAAGGAATGATACAGATATATACCAAAAAATAGAAAGAGAGGAAGGGAGGGAGAGAGGAAAGGAAGAAGGGAGGAAGAAAGGGAGGGGGAATGGGAAGAAGGAAGGAAGGAAAGAAGAAAGGGGGAATGGGAAGAAGGAAGGAAGGAAAGAAGAAAAGGAAAAAGAAAAGGAAAAAGAAACTCAGAGCTGTCACTTTATGACTTTACCTTTAAGAATAACTTCCATTTTCATTTTTATTATAATCATAAACATCCCATTGCAGTCTTTATATTCCTTGTTCCTTATCGTCATCTTCCTTTCTTTTTATTGGTTTTTGTGTTGGCTTTTTCTGTGAATTGTCCAGACTTAACTGATTTAAATGAAAGTTTTTATTAAAAGCCTGTCACCAAAAAAAAAAAATTCTTTTTATGTGTCTCCGCCAGCTTCTCACCCCCTCATGAGTACAAAAGATCTAAAAGATCCATTTCAAGTTCCCTAAGAATCTAAAAATATTAACTTCATTTGACCACAGATGATGGAAGACCCATCAGAGACCTGATACAGAGACCCATGGTCACAATCACTACCATCCATCCCATGCCTTGACAGCAGGAACTTGGGAATTAGAATCCCATTAAAATAACACTCCTAAATCAGTGGTTATAAACCTTGTTCTGGCCGTGGGCCCCTTGGAAGGCAGAAAGTTTTTCCTACATAAAGAGATACAGGGAAAGCACACATTGAATTTGAACATAGAATGCCAGGGATTCATAGACACATAGAATGAAGGGGTTTATAGACACACAGAAACTGCAGTGATCTTGGACTGTGTTCCATTAGTAGATCATAAAACTGATTCATCATGAGTAATTTGAAAGAGAGGAAAAACTAAAGAGGTGGGGAGAAGAGGGGTGCTGGGTCCTATCTCTTGACCCTATCGTTTGGAGGAGAGATGCATTGTGCACACAGGAACACGCACGTGTGTTGATCAAAGTACAAAATGTTCCACTTCCAGAACACTGCCATCAACAATTATTCAAAATGGCTAAACCCTACAGGTTCACAGCACACATGGTGAGAATAAACACTCCTGATCCAAGTGCTAACGGAGGAGGCTGTCATCTCACTTGGCTGCCCGGAGTCTCAGAAAAGAGTACTGACTCTCATGTAAGCTGTAGCCAGAAGAGTCTGTGCCAAGACAGAGATGTGAACAAAGGGCCAGTGTGATATCTCCAGAAAGGCCAGACAGAAGTGTGAACTGAGGGCCAATGTGATGCCTCCAGAAAGGGAAGACAGAGGTGTGAACTGAGGGCCAGTGTGATGCTCTCCAAAGAAGCCAGACAGAGGTGTGAACAGAGGACCAGTGTGATGCCCTTCAGAGAGGCATGCTCTATGGGTTCTGGGAGTGAGGACTAGGGTGGGACCCTAGCATCTGCAGCAGACCATTTCACGCCACAAGTCAAAGGCCACCACTCCTGGGCCAAGGGAACCAGGTGAATGGCACAGAGAGAAGGTAGGGATTACAGCTGCCTGCTAGGAGGTTGCCTATCTAAAGGCACAGCTGGACCTGTAGCTATTCCCATTGGAGAACACAAGAGCCAAGGACTGGGACTTCTTATTTCCAAAGATAAGTCACTGATTGAATCTTGATGCGAAACCTGTTTCTAATAAAGGCAAATTAAGTTCTATGAAAATTGCTTCTAAACATGGCAAGAGCTAATACTTGAGCCAAATAGAACACTTATGGGCTTGGTACAGCTTTCCCCTGAGGAAGATGTGATTTGTCTTGTGATTTAGAGGGAAATGACGAGGGTAGATGGCTCCACAGTTAAAATGCATGCTATGCAAATGGGAGGACCTGAGTTCAGGTGCCCAGACTCCATATAAATGCCAGGTGGGCATGATGACCAGCCTGTCACCCAGCCTGGGAAGGCTGAGACTGGACATTCTGGGCAAGCTGGCTAGAAAGACTAGCTATACATGTGAGCTCTGGTCTGAACTAAATGGCTCCATCTCCAAGAATAAGGTAGAAAAGCAATCAAGGAATATTCCCAATATCAGCCTCGGCCTCCACCTGCGCCTGCTCGCATACTCTCATTCACCCACAACTGGGGAATACTCATGTACGCATAAACACACAACACCCACACACATATGGAATGGAGAAAAGAAAAGAAATATCCGTGGAGGGTGGACTGGGGTGGAGTAAGGAGGGAGACTTACTGGGTGACTGTGGAAGGCTATAGAAATCACCTCCGAGAAAAGGAAGGAGGAAGATGTGCACACAGGAAATATTGTGGAGTCAGCACACAGAGAGAGAGAAAAGGAGTCAAGAATGGCTGTTTGGTTTCTACTTTGGGTGGCCAAGCAGAAAGATTCTATACACAGAGACTGGGGAAGCATCAGGAAGGCCAAGGCTGGGAAAGAGCTGACTGCAAGGTAACTACAGACTATTTAGCTAGAAGCATCTAAAGATACAGATAATTCCTGGGGGCATTTCCAAATGAAATGAAGTCAACGCAACACAGAGAAAGTTGCTCACCCATGTTCTTCGCTGCACTATTTATAGCCAAGACATGGAATCAGCTAACCTGTCCATCACCAGAGAAAAATGTGTCTTATCTACACAGTGGACTTTTATCCCACCTTAAAGAATGAAGTTGTGTCATTTGCAAGATGGAACAGGAGAACATGTTTAGTAAAATGAAAGATGCGTGTATTCTCTCAACTGCAGACTTTTATATTCAAAATATATTTAACATATAATGCGGTCCAAACTTCTATTGATATAAATGTATAATAAATATATGTAACATAAAAGTAGAAAGAAAACTATGGCAGAGAAGAGGACTAAAAGGAGGGAAGAGGGGAAAGACAAATCCTGTATGGTCTCTCACATGTGACGCCTAGATTCATATACATATGGATGTAAGTAAATTATAAAATTATAAAAATGTCATTGAAAATACACATGGAAGGGCTAGGGAGATAGCTAAGTCACTAAACTTCTTACCTCACAAGTATGAGAACCTGAGTTTGATCCCCAGAACCCACATCAAAGTATTGGGCATGGAGCTGCCTGGAATCCCCGCACTGCAAAGTGAAGGAAAGGAGGATCCCTGAGGCTTTCTGGTCAGATGGTCTCCCCTGACTGGTGCACTCCAGGTCCATGAGAGACCCTGCCTCAAAGGAGGTGGACAGCATTGCTCAAGGAGATAACCAAAGTTGTTATACACAGGCACATACACATAGGACACACACACATGTGTGCATTAAAAGAAAGCATTTATATGACTGCTAAAATAAAGCTCTTTTGTAAAGATTCAGAAGAGAAAAGGAAATAAAGAAAGAAGCCAAGAACTTTTAAAAATACTGGAAGGAGAATGGATTATAAACATGAATTCCAGTGCTGGTGGGACAATGGCGGAATTTAGAAGGCATGGAAAGACTCTGGGTCGTGTAAAATCCGCCACAGATGAAGCCAGGGGCCTGTGAAGTCAAAAGATAACAGCATCAAGGAGAGAGAAGGGAACACACTCAGTGGAAAAGAAGACTTTGGATGAAAATAAAGAATAAAGGTAACCAGGCTCAGTGGTGCATGCCTTTAATTCCAGCAGCTAGTTTGATTAATTGATTAATTTATTACTTATTCAATAAATAAAGCTTTTAAAAAATACAAATGAAATGCCACTATACTTCCCCTTTTGTCTAAAATAAAAAAGGCTATAACTAATATAAGAAAACTAGAGCCGGGCGGTGGTGGCGCACGCCTTTAATCCCAGCACTTGGGAGGCAGAGGCAGGCGGATCTCTGTGAGTTCGAGACCAGCCTGGTCTACAAGAGCTAGT
>NW_026067937.1:5195640-5216294 GCF_014885135.2 Alexandromys fortis | reverse complement strand
ACACATATATATATGCAATAAATATATCAACAATGTCTAGTCCATTTGCATTTGACTAATTCAGAGGGAGATGGGCTTCTGCAAGTTTGAGGCCAGCCTGGCTTACATAGCATTCTAGGCTAGCTAGAACTACATAGAGAGACCCCCGTATTAAAAGAAAGGAAGGGAGAGAATGGGAGAGAGGGAAGGAAGGAGGAAGGGAGGTAGCAGAGAAAACCAGATAAGACACTCAATATTCAAAACAGCTTTCCACCTGAACATTCCAATTAATGCCAGAGAATAAGCCACCTCACTGGAGAACTCGGACTGGAGAAGCCAGGCCTTAAACTACCACAGAGTTCACCCTGCACGCCTCTCCTTCTCTGTTACCATCTATTCTCTCTTTTTTCCTTCTCTGCCCAGCTGTGAGGTCTCCCCGTGATGCACAAACACCCCGCTGTAGGCAGGATCTATGGACAAGGAGACAGGACAGTCAGGTTCTATCCAGTGTGAGTGACCATGAGCACACCACCCAATCCCTGTGTCTAAAGCTATCCTCCAAGAAAACGGGGCTAACGATGTTCACTGTCTCTGCCCCTAGTCCTGGGTACTTAGAAAAGTATGAAAATCAAAACAGGATAATGACTTATAGAGCAACTTAAATCTTATCAACAGTACTTAAAACTAAAGAAGTTTTGGCTAAAATGGAAAAACTATAAATAAAATTCAAATGCTTACTTAATTTGACTATTCCCTGAGTCTCAACATCTTCTCTGAAAAATGGGGAGCTGTATTAAATTATTGTTACCTGCCTAACCAGCATTTACTTGGTTGGTTGGTTGCTTGCTTGCTTGTTTGCTTGCCTAGTTAGTTGGTTAGTTGATTAGTTGGCTGGTTGGCTAATTGATAGTTTAGGTAGCTGCCTGACCATTTGGTTAGTTGTTTGGCTGGTTGGTTGGTTGGTTGGTTGGTTCGTTCGTTCGTTCGTTCGTTTGTTCATTTGTTGACTAGCTGATTGCCTGGCTAGTTGGTTGGCTGACTGCCTGTCGACCTTCCTGGTTAGTTGGTTGGTAAGTTGGCTGGTTAGTAGGTTTGCCTCCGACGGATTCTCTCTGGGCTTCAGGTCCTGGTAGCTTTTCTTTGGTTGAGAGTTCCCTGAACCAGGATGCAGCCCAGCATATCACAGGTATTTTCACCCAACCCTAACAATCATACCAGGTACCTGGCATACAGTTACTGTGTACAGAGCAGATGAGCGCTTTGAGCCTTTTAGATGTCGGTAGTGGCTACCCCAGGAAGCGGGTTGGACAAAAGCGACGCTGCACCTTCAGATCTGTACCTTGGCACAGAGCAGGCATTCAGCAGTGGCAGTGGAAAAGATGAATAGTATATAAAATTTATTGAAATTTGTAAATTGAGCGTATAGGTACAGAAATTGCTAACATCCATCTCAGATCTTGTTTTCTGGCACAAATTCATATGAATTCTATAAAAGTTAACTGGAAACCAAAACATTATTTTCAATATTGCTGGCATAAAAAAATATAATGGCTACAAAGTGCAGGGAAAATGATTGGTCCTCTGGAAAAACTCATAATTCATCAAGCTCAAAGGGCAAGTTCGTGGCCATGTCCCACAACCTCCAAATTATTTAGATGTGTCTACTGTGTGACCCAGGCCTACGACAAGAGCAAAGCAGAGTTGTCCCCACTGAAGTATAAGTTTTGAAGAAGTCCATAAAAATTCTTCAGAATTCTTACTTTGAGTCTTAACACAATGGAGGGGAGGGGGGGAAGATACAAAACAAAGCACAGTTGCGTCTCCTATCCTCAGTGGCAGCAGGATAGAAGACAATATTGTCAGGCATGATGCCTATAATCCCGGCACCGAGAGGCAGAGGCAGAATCTCCAAGTTTGAGGCCAACCTCATATGTAAGATTCTATCTCAAAAAAAATAAAAAGGAAAGATAGAAAAGAAATATGTTTTGTGTGTTTGAAGACTGAAATAAGGAGACAGAAACAGAGAGCCTCGTGGCCCCAGTGTGCTCACACACTCTGTAGTGGTGCCGAAAGGCAGGTGTGAAAGGCAGACACAACTACCCTGTCTCATCCATGGTCTACGATATCGCTTCCTTGTCAGGGTAGGAACAAGGACAGTTAGAGACAATCCTGGGTATAGACAGTAGGAGTGTCCTGCTGTGTGGACAGAGGCAAACTACATCACCCCTCTACTTCCTCATCTATAGAATATTTGTTTCATAAAATTATCGTGAAGATTAAATCTGTGATAAATGTGCCAGGCACTCTGCATAGCGTCAGGACCATAGCAAGTGCTGGCAGAAACTGCTCCTTTGACTTCAGCGTAGATTTCCCAGAGCTATTTGGTAAAGACAGTCTACAGTTCCAAAGCAATTTGAGTGAGAATGGCTTCATAACCACTTCGTTCCACAGTCTGCACTGTGTGCTGTGAGTGGGAAGGTATTTCTAAGGGAAAATACCACTTCTCTTTCAGAGTCAGTTGCTGGTTCGTGGTCCTCCAATATCTGCTGAGAAAAAGTCAACGACTCAGAAGTTCTAGAAGACCCCAACCACCATCCAAAGCCCCAGAGTCCCAGATCACAGACACTCTGCAGCTGTTGCTTCTTCAATCATGTTCTTAGCATGAGGAACTTAAGTGGCCCATTCCCATGGTGATTCAGAGTAAAATGGATGCTGACTGGCAGTCCTCGCCACAAAGAATAGAGAGAGATCAAGTGGCCACGCATGGTGGCATGTGCCTTATGCCCAGCACTACAGAGGCAAAGACAGGAGGATCTCTATGAATTAGAAGCCAGCCTGGTCTACATAAGGAGTTACAGGCCAGCCAAGGCTTTATAGTAAGACCTAGTCTACACCTACACACACACACACACACACACACACACAAAGAGATGACGTGTTTTAATGCCCAGTCTCTGTACCACTTATCATATGCCTAAGTGTAATGAGTGTTTCTCTGTTCCACCAGCTCCCAAATAATGACACTGAGACTTATTATTAATTATGAAAGCTAGGCCTTAGCTTAGGCTTGTCCCATAAGCTCTTACAACTTAAATTAACTCATTTATATCAATCTCTGTTTTACCACATGGTTTTTTGTTTTTGTTTTTTGTTTGTTGTTTGTTTGTTTGTTTGTTTTACCTTTCTTTGATTTTGTACTTCCTGTCCCCTCTCCGTCCCTGACTGGCCACTCGGCCCCTTCTTACCAGAGTTCTCTCTCTGCCCAGAAGTCCCACCTATACCTCCTCCTGTCTAGCTAATGTCTAGGCCGTTCTTTATTAAACAAATCACAGCGACACATCTTCACACAGTGTGCAGATAACCCACAACACTGAAGTGCCTTGCCTTCCACATCCAATTAGTCACTTCATGTCTTTGCGCATGCTCCTCAAAGGCTCAACTGCTACTATTTTGGAAAGTTCACCCAGCACCAGTTTTACTGAGCATGTCATGTACATATTTGTCTGGCTGGTACCTATACCCTTGACCCTTAAAGATGAGCCCTATCCAAAAGGTCATAGGTTAACAAGACTGTCCTCAAAACTGTGTTTCTACTGGAAAGACTAAGTTCAGAACAGATGACTAAACACCTTTCTTAAACACGACTGGTAACCTTAATTGCACAGGAAACGGGAGTTGGCTTTCCTATAACCTGTGGGTATTGAGCTCCCTTCCTGCAGGGCCTGGCTTCCCATCGCGCTGCTAACCACAGAGCTGAGCCTGCAGGTAGATGAGCCATTATGTACAAACTGGGCACAGAAACGCCCCCCAAGCACGGCCACATCCTTCCTCCTTCAGCTCTGCCATTCTGATCCCCAGTGCCGACTACACTCCGGAGCCCTTTCCAAGATGCACAGATAGAGTTTTTTAAAGACCAAGTTGGACTCAGGTGATGTAGAAGAGATCTCACCAGGCAGTGCCGAGAGCCAAAATTAAACCTGGAAGATGCAGGGAACAGATGGCTGGTGGGCGGTGGGCAAACAGGGGGATTGGGAACCCAGGCCCTCAGGATGGTGCTCCACCATGGGAGACGGCCGTGTGGAAAGAAGGCAGCCATTTCAACAGATGGCCCGCTCACCTCCCAAGGTCCAACCACCAGGTAGGCTTGATGGCATGTAAGAATTCTATCTTACCTGAACAAAGAAAACTAACAGAGAATTAAAACGCATGCAGTGCGACTCTAGAGGTCAATGAGAATAGAATTCAGAAAAGCTAAAGATGTTTGAGTGTTTTCTAACAGTTCTTAGATGGCCTGATCACAAACCTGTAAAACTTGAAAAGGGTTCCCCTTTACTTCTCCCCAAAACAAAAATCTTAGGGCATTACAAACATTAATTGGATATTAATGAGCTGGAAATTTATAGGAGAAAATAGAATTGGGAAACATAATTGATCACTAAATCTTTTATTTTATTGGTTATTGGCTTATCACACACCGAAATGTTTTTTTATATAAAAAAGTGTGGCATCTTTATACATGTACCATCACACTTGTGTAGTTACTAGTCTTTAACACGGATTGCATAGAGAACTCAAAAATTTCCCATAATGTTTTAGTGGGGGGGCCTATAAAGATTCAGAAATAAGCCAGGTGGTGGTGGTGCACGCCTTTAATCCCAGAACTTGGGAGGCAGAGGCAGGCAGATTTCTGTGAGTTTGAGTCCAGTCTGGTCTACAGAGTGAGTTCCAGGACAGCCAGGGCTACACAGAGAAACCCTGCCTCAAAAAAAAATTCAGAACCCACGATGGACTTGACCTCCAAATGTCACACACACAACAACAACAACACTAATGATCCAGTAAAGACACTAGAGAAAGGAAGGATCCAGGTCCTGCAGGTGGCAGGTTAGGCTGTTGGGATTACTTGAGAGTTTTCCTCTCTAATTAGGCTATGAATGGTCACAGCGTGATGACCAAGTGGTCACAAAGCACCAAACAGTGCAGAGCTCACATGAGGGGGAAAATGGGACTTGTTCATTTGGGGTTTGTTTGTTTTGTTTTTTTTAACCTTCCAACCCATCACCTATTTTGTGATTGACAGCTCAGGCCATTTGCCAATCATGTCAATTAAGCCACACCCAAACTGCTCTAAGAGACAAGTCCACCTACCACACGCCCAGACGCCCCAAGCATGTCTACAGAGATTGCCATAAACATTTCTGAACATCTAGGTCCTGTGCTAAGCTAACCATAGACAGTAAGCAGCATAGACCTTAACACCGGCCATGCAGACAATGTGGATCTGGGGTAGCCTGCTTTCTCTCCCTGTGTTAGGGTCAAACCCAGATTGTCATTCACCCTCCGAATATGCTCCACCACAGCTACCTACACCCCCAGCCCCTGATGCTACTACCAATTAGCCAGCCTCTCAAACCGAAAGAGCTCTGTGTGGTTGAGATAGTAATACAATCTGTGAGGGATTATTCTCCTGTCAAGCTTTTTTTTTTTATTTTTTTAAAGATTGTGTCTCAGCCAGGCGGTGGTGGCGCACGCCTTTAATCCCAGCACTCATGAGGCAGAGGCAGGCAGATCTCTGTGAGTTCGAGACCAGCCTGGTCTACAAGAGCTAGTTCCAGGACAGGCTCCAAAACCACAGAGAAACCCTGTCTCGAAAAACAAAAACAAAAACAAAACAAAAAAAAAGATTGTGTCTCACTGTACAGCCAAGGATGGCCTTGAAATCCCAAGTGCAGGGGATTATAGGCATGATTCACCATGCCTTTCCTTCAAAACTTTATTATTACTAAAAGGTTACCTTGAGCTGTCAAGATAGCTAAATGAGTAAAAAGTATTTGATGACCAAGCCTGAGGACCAGAGTTAATTCCCAGAATCCAGACAAAGGAAGAAGGAGAAAACAGGCTTCACAAAGTCCCCTTTGACCTTCACACAAACATCATAGCACGTTCACACTTATGCTCTAACACATACACAGTAATAACAGTGATACATCACAGCATGCTCACACCTGCGCTCTAACACACACACAGTAATAACAGTGATAGCCACAGCATGTTCACACCCGTGCTCTAACACACACAGTAATAACAGTGATGCATCACAGCATGTTCACACCTGTGCTCTAACACATACACAGTAATAACAGTGATGCACCACAGCATAGACACACCCGTGCTCTAACATACACAGTAATAACAGTGATACACCACAGCATGTTCACACCTGTGCTCTAACACACACAGCAATAACAGTGATACACCACAGCATGTTCACACCTGTGCTCTAACATACACACAGTAATAACAGTGATACATCACAGCATGCTCACACCTGTGCTCTAACACACACAGTAATAACAGTGATACACACAGCATGCTCACACCTGTGCTCTAACACACACACAGTAACAACAGTGATACACACAGCATGTTCACACCTGTGTTCTAACACACACAGTAATAATAGTGATACACCTCAGCATGTTCACACCTGTATTCTGACACATACACAGTAACAGCAGTGATATTCACAGCATGTTCACACCTGTGCTCTAACACACACAGGAATAACAGTGATGCACCACAGCATGTTCACACCCATGCTCTAACACATACACACAGGAATAACAGTGATACACCACAGCATGGTCACACCCGTGTTCTAACATATACACAGTAATGTGGGTGCTGGGAACTGAACCTGGATTCTCTGGAAGAGCAACAAGTGTTTTTTAACCACTGAGCCATCTCTCCAGCCCCTATTAAAAGCTTTCAAAAGAACAAAAGTACAGTGCTCTATATAAGGGTACTGAAAATGAGTTAGAGAAAGAAGGGAGTGAATAAGTTTCATGTGGACCCTCATTCACTCCGACTGACCCGCCTTAGTCTTTGTGAGTTAATAAACTAGAACATTCAACTCAAGTCAAACTTTTCCATTTCACTCCCACTCAAGATCCTCCTTCAGATGAACCAAGCTCAGCAGAACGCGACCTGCAGAGCCCATATCACCCTCTCCTCTCACAGTGCTTCTATAACAGCGTAATTATCTCCTTCTTTCCACCTCTCTCCTGCTGGTCTATCTTCTTGGTAATTTCCTGGCAAAAGTGAGACTGAAGTGAGTCTACATGCCACAAGAAGGCCTGCATGTTGCTGAGCTGCAACGCACCAACTTTCCTCTTGAGGAAGTGATGCTGTGGTCACACAGGTGCACTTCCGGAAGATGCTGCCTCCCCACCCCACCACTGTCACCTGCGGGGGGGGGGGGGGGGCAACGGAGCTGATCCTCACTCTTACCGGCTGCAACACCCAGGAAAGTGGACCCCTCGCCTAAGCCGCACAGCAAAGCTGACCCTACTGACTGGGGTGCAGGTGACAGGCCCCCAAAATGTGAGCATGGGAGATCTGGCCCCACCTCTCATCTGACATATGGCGGCGTGGGTAGGGGAGAGATGCCCTCCCCCATGCTCCCTCGCCACTGGGGGCAGGTGGGAGAGCTGGCCCTGAGGTCATAAGAGCAGGAGAGCTGTCCCTGCCCCTCACCAGCAGCAGTAGGGAGAGTGGCCCTTGCGCCTCACCTGGACAACACAGCAGAGCTGGCCCTGATGGTCCAGGCCTGGGAGAGCTGACCCTGAGGGCATGAAAGCAGGAGAACTGGCCCAGCCCCTTGCTCATTGCTGCAAGGGCTGAACTGGAGCTGGTGGCTGACCAACCCTGCAACTACCCAGGCCCAGAACCAGGGTCATGAGTTGGCCCACCCCAACACCACCCCATCTATGATCTGCAGAAGCATGTGAAGGGGACAAACCTACAGACTAAAAGCAGCAAGATCTCCATGACACAGGGTAACAACAGGATATCCAAGAGGAGTCCCAGTGAGGCTCCAGTATTGATTGTGTAGCAGAAACCAGAGGCCTTGAACCAGACCAATGACTCTTTGCAATGAACACTTTTGCAAGTAAATATATATGGACAAAAGGGTTTACTGTGAGACTCTGTGACACACTACAGCTTCCATGACGAGGTCTTCCTTTTTCTTCTTCTTTCTTTCTCTTTTATTTTATTGGGGGACTTGCAAGGGCAGAGGACAAATATGAAGGGAGGAGGAAATGAATGAAATCAAGATGCACGATGTTGAAAGACACATGAAATTTTAAAAACGATGCACTTCCTGCACAGGGATTCACACTTGCTGCCCCAGACACGAGTGCCATCACTTTAAATAGTTGTACCCTGTGCAATAACAGGCAAAGGTGCAGGAGCAGGGATAACAAGATTTGCAGGAAGGGCTACTTGTATTCTTTTGAGGAAGGAGAACAATACAGTCATTTCCTTCTGCTTTGTCTCAAATGTGTTGTAGAATATTATTTTAACTAAGCAGAGTGTTGCATTTGTTTGTGGTGCAGAATATTACTTTAACTGTGTAAAGGTGTGTTGCTTTCATTTTTGCTGCATGTGTTTAATATATAAAGATGGGTTGCATTTGTTTCGCCTTGACTGCCTAAGTCACCTGATTGGTCTACTAAAGAGCAGAATGGCCAATAGCTAGGCAGGAGAGGGATAGGCCAGGCTGGAAAGCCGAGAGAATAAATAAGAGGAGAAATCCAGGCTTGAGAGACAGGATAAAGAATGAGAGGAGGAAGAGAGAAGGAGAGACACGCTTCCGGTCAAACCAGGCAGCCATCCGGCAGCCAGATAAAGAGACAGCAAGAAAGTACGAGAAGGCTAAAAAAAAGGCTCAAGGCAAAAGGTAGATAAGGAGAAACAGGTTAATTTAAGATAAAGAAAAAGAGTTAGCCAGAAACGAGTCTAAGCTAGGCCAAGCATTCAAAACTGTGTCATGATTTGAGAGCTGGTCGGTGGCCTAGAAGAAAAAGGCTGGTACACAAATAAGTGAAATAAGATCATTGAGAATAGTGATGGCAACAAAACCTGGTGCCAAGGGGCACTGCACGCAGCAATTCAAGCTCTAGGAGATGGTTAGGCTTCGGACCTTCTGCCTGTGTGGCTCACGGCTAAAAGACCTCATGGGGTCGCAGTAACTTTCCTGACGATGTGAACGCAGCCCACGATAGCTGGAGTAAAACAGAGTTCAGTGTGATCAAAAATGGCTACATACAGGGAGAATAATTTTACCTTGAACTAACAACCATTTGTCTACTGAAACTACAAAAAAAATGAATACAGTTTTGTTTTGGTTTTTTCCCCCCCGTGCAAACACTCAGTCAAGAAGAAAACATATTCCATCTTCTCTCAGTTTGTCCCTGGAAGGCCAGGGAGAATCCCGAATGTGAGAGCGGAGACGAGATTCCCACATTGACTCTTCCGATCTTATAACTCCACCACTGCCCAAATCTTAGCACCTGTGTTGGGAGACAGGCCCCCAACCTCCCAGAGCTGAGGCACCAGGCATAGGAGCAGTTACTATTGTCTGAGAGTAGAAGGTCATTTACACTGTCAGCACAGACTTACTGCACACCTACTGTGTGACAGAAGCTGCTGTGTAGCTAAGCTTTGAGCAGTGAACAGAGCTGAGTAGGTCCCTGCCCTGCAGGAGCTGATATGGGAATGACTGGAACCTCAGCTTCTGTGACTCCAAGGCCTGTCGCGGTTAAACCAGGGGCTATGATGCCTAAAGGGACCAAGCAGAAGAAATAAATGAGTTGTGTCTTTTAGCTCTGCCAACTGGCAGACCGTCAAACTGCCCCCATTCCTTCCGGGGGAGCTCTCAAATGGCATTCTCCGGCTTTGCAGGCGGGTGTGGCTAAGGGGCAGAGCACGGTGTGTGCGGATCAGGAGTAGATGGCCCGCTCTCCCTTTCTCAGCGATTCCTGCTTTCTTCCCCCTTCCAGTTGCTAGACGCAGACAAGCCCAGAAGCCTTGGGACCACCCACTCTGTGAAAGAAGGACCTTGCGTTCCTGAGCTGCTTGGAAGGCAGCTCCCAGACAGCAGCTTGAACTTGGTGATTGAAACACTGAACTCTCAGCTGTGGATCTGGGGAGCTGGTTTGTTTCCGTGCCAGGGCTAGCTCCAGCTACCGTGCCAGGGCTAGCTCCAGCTACCGTGCCAGGGCTAGCTCCAGCTCATACTACGGCTAGCTCCAGCAACCATGCCACGGTTAGCTCCAGTTAGCAAGGGAGGAAATGCGGCTGTGACAGATGCCCCAGCGGGCACCACTGCTCAGCGCCAGCCAACAGTCACAGTGCAGCAATGCCGAACTCTTGTGGTCAATTTTGGAGTAATTTCAAGAGAATCTGCAATTCCTGATGTTTTATTGTGGGAAAAACCTTTGACTTTTTCTGAATGATTTTTCATTTGTGGAACAATGCTTGTCTAGTATACGCGGGCACTGGGTTCAATCCCTAGTAACGCATGCACACACACACACACAAACATACACCCCCACACACAAACATATGCACACACATACACACACACACACACCACAGATAATTTTATGGGACAAGTGTTCAATTTTTAAAAACATAAATATGAAGTGAAATCAGCCCCCTACACTCCATCCCATCAGAGCTATGCTATCCTTATATGTCTGTTGGCAGAATAAGCATAGGAAAGATGTAACAGGTTTTTATATAGTGAGAACGAACCAGGAAATCCACTTTCTTGCTTCACGTGCATTCCCATTATCCTGTGTGTGCTGTGGATGTGCAAGACCCTGCGCTAAGATGAGTCAAGCATGCCTCAGCCTTGACTGCGGCTCTCACGGGTTTGGAGGTGTCTGCTCACTCACCTGCACGCCCTGAACTTAAGCTGACTCCACTGTTCGCCCAGCTGCAAACAGCTGCGGTAGCACAGCTTCCTGGCCACCCATCCCGAATGGTCAGGGATGCGCAGGTCACGTGTCTGGCTCGGTTTCGCACTGTATTCTTTCTCCTTTCTCTGAGCAAAGTGTCTCACTCACACAGCTAATTCAAATCCACTAATGGGCGTGGTTGCAACAGTGCGTGCCCTCGTGGGTCACAGCTCCGTGGGGGCTGCTGGCCTCCCCTGTACTCCTGCTTGGAGGAGTTCCATCTAGTTGAGAAGATGGGACAGTGGCCATAGAGGGTGGCACAGAGGCTTAGAAATCCCCATGGCATCCTTTTGGGTCAGAGTGGGTGCCAAGAAAGGCTACTGGAAGAGGTTTGACTTGAGTCTTGCAGACAGGGCTGGGAAGGGCTTATGGACAGACAGGATATATGTTGGGGGCACACAAGGGCTCTGCAGCAGCTGGAAGGCTTGGAAGGCTAACTGTAGAGAGCAGTGTGAATTAGGGGTGGTTCATTCATACAGGATCTGGGCTACTCAGCAATGGAACTCAGTTAAGCATTCGGGCAGAGGCGGCACTAAAAGATTTGAGTACATTCATGCTTTATAAACCCACTGGCTGAAGGACGAGGCATGTTTGAACTTATGAGTTTCCCTCTGGGTTAGGAATGAAATGTGCTTCTTCTCACTACCGAGAGCAGTTTCTCCCTCTGCTCAGATACCTGGCTGGCTTATCTGTTGGTCACCCTTCCTATGTTGGTTCTAATGTACCTTCCTCGGGAAAGCCTTCCCTGAATGTCCCTTCCTCGGGATAGCCTTCCCTGAATGTCCCTTCCTCGGGATAGCCTTCCCTAACCATTCTCCTCCTCACTCAGCAGGGCAGTCCCCTCCGCCAGCCTTCCCCAGCACTCTGACCTTCTCCTTCAGAACACCCACCCCCACTGGCAATCAGGGCTGAGTAGATGACTGGTATCAGGAGTAAATGTCATCCATAGTCAGTGCTGGGACAAGGACAGTGCCTGCCCATGCCAGGGGATCCATAGATAATCCTCAGTTAGCACATCTAAGGAAAGTCACCATGGAAACAAGCTTTATTATCTAAGATTGCATGGGAGCTCTGGTGACGGCACACGTCTATGGTGTCAGTACTCAGGAGGCTGAAGCAGGAGGATCGGGAGTTGGGGCTAGCCTTGTATAATAGGCAATCTCTCTTAAAATAATCACATCCAGACAGAGACAGAGACAGACAGACAGCACACACACGAAGACAGGAACCCCAGTCAGTGGTGTGCATGATGGAATGTTTAGGAGTGAAATGTGCTCATGTCCGAATCTGACGCGAGCGGGTGAGTGTGTGGCAAGGCTGGTAGAGTATGTGAGAGGCACAAAGCCCTGGGTTCACTCTCCAGCACCACACAGAGAAGACATAACTATGCGCACCTGTCATCCCAGCACCAGAACGGGGAAGATCAGAAGGTCACAGTGCCCACCGGGGCTACTTGAGGCCATGTGCTGAGAAGACAGAGAAACAGAGAGACAGATAGAGAGAGACATGGACACCGGGAAAGGATGTGGCTGGGGTGACAGTTCTTACCTAGCATGCACACGACCCTGTATTTGATTCCTAGAACTCCAGAAAAAGAAATAGAATTGGTGGATAATAAAACAGGGTTAGTGTTTTAAATGTCGATCAAACCATCCACATAGCAACAATATGGGTGTTCACTGGATAGTTCTTTCAACTTGTCTTCATGTTTAAAAGTTCAACACAATGTTGGGGAGACTATGTGGTATAGGTTAAACTATATTTACACCCCAGTCAGGTCTACTTTCAAATTCCAGTCCTGGCAACCCTTAAGCAGCTGAGTTCTTTAGCATCTTCTTGACATCAGCGTTCTCCAAACACAACGAAGAAAAGCCACCTAATGGTATTAATGTTTTGTAGATTAACTGAGATAAAACTCCACCCAGTGTCCAAGAGTAGTAGCTGTCCTCCTGTTCCAAAGTCAACAAGTGCACAAACTAGGGCAGATCTTCAATAAATCACAAAAAGAAGAATCTTGTGGGTTTTTTCCTCTTGATGTATCTCAAGGGAAATTAAAGGAATAAATTAATTATGCTATTTTTATAGGCAAAGATAATGACCTTTCAGCAGTAGGACGCTTCGGTTGCACGTGGAAAGGAAATGGCTCATGCGTGCTGCTAACCTCCTTACCGCCTCTCCCGGTGGCCAGGACTCTCAGGAGCTGGCCAGGATGAGCAACATGGTCATATCAGGACAATGGATAGGGAATGTGGGAAGAACCATATGCAGCATGTGGAAGCCAGGGCTCCCTGTCAGACTCCCAGATGCTAGAGAAAAGAGCCCCGAGATCTTCAAAGGCGAATGACATGCTTCCAGAAAGGCTGTCTGGGCTTTTAACATAATTATATGAACTGAGAGATGGTCTTGGGATCATAAATAAAAGCCTCCAATTGAGGCTGATTGTATATGTTCAGCTGAAAGATATCTAATGGGCCTCCACATGCATTTCATATCTCTGATCTGGAAAAAAAAAAAAAAGGAGCAACTTCCCAAGAGGAGAAGACAGTGACATCCAGACTCAAAGAGAAATTATAGCTTCCCATACCACAAGACAAAGCCAACGCTCATTTGAGAAAATGGGGTTTCAGCACATGAAAACCCATGAAAGGGTTAATCAGATGTCCCAAGTGAGAGCCCACAATCAGTGGACATGCGATTTTTGTCAAAAGTGTCTCTGTGCGCCTATGGGACCACACACTTGTGGTGATAGACTTCAAGCTATTTTAGACTGCCTGCCCTCTCTCTACCTGGAACTCTCATTCCCTCTGACATAATTCTAAGCCTACCTGCATGATTAGCCGATTAAGCCCAGGCTTTGAACTCCTTGGAGACCTGACACACACCTGTATGAGCTGTGCAGGTGTCGTCCATTTGTGGTAGGAATGTTACGGGGCCGGGACCAATTATCACATCACTGAAGAGCCAATGGGACTTTTACTTCCCAACTCACTGTGGCATCAGTGGTAATCAGCCACGATAAGGGTATTGATACCAAGAAATCGGTCAATGCTGTGACCCCGGCTATTGTCTTTTATAAAACCAGCTTGGCAATGCATGGTCTTGGTCTTTGTTTTGGATTGTCGTTGCTGTTGTTGTTGATGTTGTTTAAGGCAGAGTCTCACTATGAAACCCCGACTCGCCTGGAATTTGATGTACAGACGGTGATAGACTTATGCTTAGAGCTCTGCCTGCCTCTGTCTCCCAAGTACAAGATAAAAGATGTGCGCCACCACATCCGGTGGACCTGCTTATTATTACTATTTGGGAAGAGACAAGTTTGGGGACATTTGACGCACCCCACATACCTTGTTTTCCAATGAGTCCTGGCTGAAGGAGGGGTAAGGCTAAGAAGCCATTTTGTGCCATGTGCCTATGCTTATCAAATGAAGGAAACATCTCTAATTCCATGGGCCAGGCTTGCATCCTCCTTCTCAGGAATGTGGGCCAGGATAGAGGCTAAGGAGGAACTCAAAAGAACAATCCTGTCACGTCTTGTTTTGGACAGCACCCCTACCAGCTGGAAAGTCCTACACACTGGTTCCCTGCAGTGGAATCAAGACACTACGTGAGGATTCAAAGTCAGTTGCAGAGGCAGGTGGAGCCAGCTGTGGGAAGATGGACTAAATCCGTAAGATAGAAAACCAATACTCTCAGCCTCTTACCTTCCCAGGATGCCGTACAATAAAGGAGTTGAGGAAATGGAATAAACTCCAAGTCTGGCTTGGCTGTGTAAAACTGGAAGAGTCACTAAGTCATTCTGTGCCTTGATTTCTTCGTCCGAAGCCAGGGGATTAATAACAGAACTTACTTTATAGCTGTGAAACTGCAGGAACCAAACCCTCACGATGTCAGCTACACCTTCCGCCAGTCATTTAGAGTTCACCTTGCCGACTCATAACTCACTCCTGTCCTGAGTTTATCCAGGAGGTTGCCCTGGGGCCTGAAGGTCCACACGTGAGCTGCTTTGTGGAGCTAGATAGATGATCTGTTCCTGAGTCCAGTGTGGAGTAGGATGGGGGTGATCCCAGACCATCCTGCAGCCTTTATCAAATTATCTCCTGAATGCTTAGTAAAACATGAGATTCAAATAGAAAAGAGACAGAAAACTTGAAAAACTGGGAGGTGTCTGCCTAACTGTACGGGATGTGTCATTATCCATACAAAAAGGAAAACACGTGGAGCTGAAGAGATGCTCAATGGTTCAGAGCAGTTGTGTCAGGAGACTCACAAGACCCTGTAACTCCAGAAAGCCCTCTTCTGGCCTTCATAGGCACATGCATGCACGAGGGCGCACGCGCGCACTCACACACACACACACACACACACACTTTAAAAGTTAAAAAGAAAGAAAGGACTGGGATATTGGTATTTCTGGACCAGAGGCAAGAACTATTCCCCCATCCCATTTAAGGATTGATATTTGTGAAATTCACCAATAAGTAAGTCAATATCAGGATGCTGCCCAAGACGGGTGTCCATGGTCCTGATTTTCAATATACTTTCATCCCTTTAATCATATTCAAAATAGCTCTCCTAATTCAGATCATCTTGTTCTTTTCGAAACAAAGACTCTTTATTTGATAATGAAGTGTGTAGGTTTCAAGAGATTTCTGCTCAGCCCTTTTGGACAAGGGCTTACAGGCTGCACTGTTCACGTCAACACATTTCCTTCTCAGCCTCGCTGAGTTCGCTGTTGACGTTTGGTAAATAAAAAGACAAGTGACAGGGCAGCAGCGTTCACTGTGAGGGCGGAGGAGGGGCCACTCTGGGCACTCACACATCTCTAAGCATTTATTCCCTATTTCCTGCCACTCTCCAACACCAACGCCATTTGTGTTGCTAACATCAGAAGCTAAATGTTTGTTTGTTTTTCCACCTAAGAATAGATTGCACATCCATAAATCAAAATCTAAATCGAATTCCCCTGAAGAATAGGACACATTGGTCACTGAGGGCAGGTGCTGCAGTGACCTTGGCCTCGGCAGCAGCAGCTACTTGGCTTCATTTACATCCGCATTAGTTGGTTTAAACAGGGCAGCGAGCTGGCAAGGTGGTGGCAGTGCTTGTGTTTAATCCAAGCACTCAGGAGATCAGGCAAACAGATACCTTGAGTTCGAGGACGGCCTGGTCTGCAGAGTGAGTTCCAGGACAGACAGGGCTACACAGAGGAACCCTGTCTTGAAAAACAAAAATAAACAAAAACGAACGACAGGGAAAAAGTCATGATGCTTATCCATTCTGTGTAGTATGTGAGGACCAATGGTTTCCCTTACAGACCTGTGGAAATATAAGATATGGAAGGAGTGGGAAAGATGGGAGGAATAATTAAGGAAGGTGTTTTACCAAGTTTGAAGTTGGGCTGGGGTGTAAAAGCTTTTTCTTGCCTCCATGAGAACGCCAAATAGATCGCTACACGAAAAGAACAAAGTGATCGACACTTTTATACCCAGAAGTGATCGACACTTTTATACCCAGAAGAGACTTTAGTGGAGCTGTGCCTTAGAAAGAAATGTCTGCAGAAAAGTCAGGAAGGATTCCACACACTTGCTTCAAAGCCCAACTGTGTTGAATAACGACTAACACTGGATCCAAAAGAACGGTGCTGTGATAAAACACCACAACCAAGAGACACTTTATTTCATTTTACAGCATATAGGCCATCATCTAGGGAAGTCAAGGCAGGAACTCAAGGGGAAACCTGGAGAGAGGAGCTGATGCAGAGCCATGGAGGGGTGCTGCTTCCTGGTCTGATCGCCAGGCTTGCTCGGTCTGTTTTCTTACACACCCCTAGATCACCTGCCTGGAGTGGTACTGCCCACAGCGATCTGGGCCCTCCCATATCAATCATTAATCAATACCTCTGCAGTCATTTTGTCAACTAAGAGTCCCTCTTCCCGAATGAGTCCAGCCCATGTCACACTGACAACAAAAACAACCAGGACAAGGACCTTTTACATTTTACCACATAAACTTGCTATGGATTTGAGTTTAATAAACTGTATGTTACCATTGCAATTTTTAAGGATTTGTTTTGCTTTTAATTATGTGTCTATATATGGGTATGTACTTATGAGTGAGTATAGGTATTTACAGAATATAGAAGAGGACATCGGAACCCCTGGAACTGGAGTTAAAAGCAGTTGTGACTACCCTGAGCTGGGTACTGGGAACTGAACTTTCGTTGTCTACAAGAGCAGCAAGTACTCTTAACTGCTGAACCATCTCACCATCCATCCATCTATCCATCCATCATCATCATCATATCCATCATCATCATCATATCCATCATCATCATCATATCCATCATCATCATCATCATATCCATCCATCATCATCATCATATACATCATCATCATCATCATCATATCCATCATCATCATCATATCCATCATCATTATATACATCATCATCATATACATCATCATCATCACCACCACCACCACCACCACCATCATCATATCCATCATCATCATCATATCCATCATCATCATCATCACCACCACCACCATCATCATCATCATATCCATCATCATCATCATATCTGTCATCATCACCATCATCACCATCATCATCATCATCTCCATCATCATCATCATATCCATCATCATCATATCCATCATCATCATCATCATCATCATCATGGTGAGTAGGACAAATCGGAGTTTATCTGGGCTATAGGTGGGAAACAAGACTGAGAAATACGGGGAAATCCTCCCGTTTTCAGAATGAGACTCCTTGACTGGGATTCCCACAACTGAGCTTGGTGCTCATCAACATACAGCCAGGGAGCTTTGGGAAAAGATAGAAGTCAGGCTTTTGTTCACAGAGAAGAAAATCAAGATCCTGAAGATGAAGTGAGTTGGCTTGTCTCTATAGTGTGGGTCACCTCCTGAACTTATCCACCTTGATTTCCCCATACTCCAGTTGGTTTCCCTGGACCCCGAACCTTTCTAGTGGCCACTGGTAGGCCTGAGAATGAGGGTCAGTACTAGAGGCACCCAAAACGTCTTACAATAATTCAGTCAAGTCTTGAGTGGTCTTCAGTTTCATCTTTAAAAGGCCATAAATGTTGTGTTGGGGGTTTCTGGAAGTGTTGTATTTTTGTTGTAGTTGTTGTTATTTTTTTTTAAATTAAGGTAGTAATTTTTTTTAAAAATTAACTTTGTAGTTCTGGCTAGCCTAGAACTCACTAGGTAGACCAGACTGGTCTCTAACAGAGATAGGCCTGCCTCTACCTCCCAAGAACTAGGATTAAAGGAATATGTCATCATGCCTGACTAAGACCACAGATCTTAAGGGAGAAATAACAACAGTACATACAAATCTTCCCATAATACAGGAGGGAAATATTCCCAATTTTAGAGACCCTTTATATTAAAACCATGCCAAAGTCTTCCTTGAGTAAAACCCAGCTAGCTGTGGCAGCTTATGCCTGCCATCCCAGTACTCAGGAGCCTTGAAAGAGATTGTTGTGATTCAGGGTCGGCCTAGGCTAGATGATGATTTTGAGGACAGACAGCCTGAACAGAATTTGACTCTGTCTCAAAAAGAAAAAAAAAAATAGATGTCTTAGCTGGGGTTTCTCTTGCTGTGAAGCAACACCATGACCACAGGAGCTCTTACAAAGGAAAGCACTTAATTGGCGTGGCTTACAGTTTCAGAGATTAGTCCATTATTATCATGGTGGGATATGGCTGCATGCAGACGTGGTGCTGGGAAAGGAACCAAGAATTCTACATCTTGATCTAGAGGCAATAAAGGAATCTGTCCACACTGGGTATAACTTGAGCAAAGGAGACCTCAAAACCCGCCCCCACAGTGACACACTTCCTCCTACATGGCCACACCTCCTAATAGAGCCACTCCTTTTGGGGGCCCTTCTTTCAAACCACCACACTAGACTAATAGGTCTCATGAGCCTAGCTGATGTGGGATTCCCCTCTGTATGCTATGAATATGTTTTATTACCATTGGTTAATAAAGAAGCTGCTTTGGCCTATAGCAAGGCAGAATAAAGCAAAGCAGGGGGAGGGAGGGGACCTAAACTGAATGCAGGGAGCAAGGAGGGGAGTCATCCATGTAGCTGCTGAAGGAGAAAGATGCCAGAACCGTAGTGCTTGGTCACAGCCTTATGGTGATACACAGATTAATAGAAATGGGTTAATTTAAGATGTAAGAGTTAGTTAATAGAAGCCTGAGCTAATAGGCCAAACAGTGTTGAAATTAATATAGTTTCTGTGTGATTATTCGGGTCAGAGCAGTCAGGAAACGAACAAGCAGTCCCCGTTTATGCCTAGCACTTTCAATTTCCCTTTTATAGCTACCAGAAGGGGGGGAGCAATGGCTCAGTGGTTAAGTACTTGCCTCTCTTAGAAGACCCCAGCACCCACATGGTAGCTCACACCTGTTTTCTAACTCCAGTTCACTTTCGAGCTCCCAGGGTACTTCACAGACATACATTCCAGCACACACAGAATGAAACAAATATATTTAAATATTTAAATATAAATTAAATAGTGAATAGGTAGAATGATTTTCCATGTAGAAAAACCCTCGAAGTTCTACAAAATGCTACTAAAATTAAAGTGAACTTAGAAGGATTATATAATAAAGTTAATTTGTTTGTGTGTGGGGGAGGGAGGTACTTTGTATGTACATAAGCCTGTACACCATGTGTGTGGAGTGCCCACAAAGGCCAGAAGAAGGCGACAGATACCCTGGAACATGAGTTACAAGTGGTTCTGAGCCCCCATGTGAGTGCTGGGAATTAACCTGGGCCCTCTGCAAAAGTAGCCAGTACTTTTGACCACTGAGCAAGCTCTACAGACCAAGAAAGTTAATATTCTTGAATCATATTTCTAGATGCCAATACATCATTTAAGTACTGTTTACCAAAGCCATGGAAAATATGAAGTACACAGACACACACACACACACATACACACACACACACACACACACACATATGGAAGAAAAACTTAAATAGATGGAGACACGTGTACCAGGTATAGTGGGTCACACGAGGAATCTCAGCACTGTGAAGGCTGCAGCAGAGGAATCACTGGGGCCAGCCTGTCTGTATAATAAGTTCCTGGCCAGCCTAGGATAGAGAGTGAGTCCCTGTCTCAAAAAACAAATACAAAGTACTCTCACTGTCGGATTCCAAGATTATCATGAAGCTAGGACAGTGGAACTCAACCAAGGGTGATTTCACTCCCCCATAGACAGGCAGAAATATCTGAAGACATTGTTGTCACAGATGAGGAAGAAGGAATGTCTACTAGACAAAGACAAGAAGGAACACTCTACAGTGCTCAGCATAGAACCCTGCCTGCGAGAGCAAACTATTCATGGCCCTAAAATTAAGAAACCATGAACTAGAGGATCAAGAAAGGTTTATGTTGGCGTCAGGAGAGAAATGCAGTTGGACAGAGCAAACTACAGAGTCCAGATGTCACCCCACACAGGCAGTGACAAGCCAGTGGAGCAATGGCAATATTCTCAAAACACGGCTCTGAAGCAATTCAACATCCAGACTAAAATTTAACCTTGACTGCTACCTTGTATGGTACATAAAAATTAGCAAGAATGGATCACAGCTGTAGAAGTAAATATAAAAACATGAAACTTCCAGAAGTGACACCTTGGGCTGGCAAAGACTTCTGTCCTATCACACATACAAGAAGAAAGAAGGAGGAGGAGGAGGGAGGAGGAGGAAGGAGGAGAAAGGAGGAGGAAAAAGGAGGAGGAGGAAGGAGGAGGAGGAGGAGGAAGGAGGAGGAGGAAGGAGGAGGGAGGAAGAAGAAAGAAGGAGGAGGAGGGAGGAGG
>NW_026067937.1:5158387-5195406 GCF_014885135.2 Alexandromys fortis | reverse complement strand
GAGGAAGAAGAAGAAGAAGAAGAAGAAGAAGAAGAAGAAGAAGAAGAAGAAGAAGAAGAAGAAGAAGAAGAAGAAGAAGAAGAAAACAGTCACAGTCCCTAAATTTAAAAAGATGATAAAGCTAATCAAATTTAAAACACTCATTCTCTCCACACTGGCGGGACCAATGTGCCATCTCTTATCATCTGACCTGGATGATTTAATTAAGGAGCCCCATCTGAACTATCAGTTATTGCTGACGTCTCTGTTTTGTTCTTCCTAATTCACTGAGAAGTATATCCCCTTGAAGCACCTCTCATTCTTCTGATACAGGATGGATGCCTACAAGATGGGCTCATGTCTCTCAAGTGTATCCATATAGTCATTTGAAACAGTTCTTAGCATTCTAACGAGTCACTGGAACCTCTGCATGACTCTTTCTAGAATATACTGTTGGACACCCATGTCTTCACCACAGGACCTTAAGTCTTGTTGGTAACAAGGAATCTGGCCATGTATGCCTTGGTTTCTACTCCTGATTCAATAAGGGCCTATGTCAGAACGTTGCTAATAAAAAAGGAGCCTCTGGATAATTCAAATAAAAAAAACCACTCATTCTTTGAAAAATACTATTAATAAGATAAAAATGAAAATCCACAAACTAGGAAAAATATATTTGCAAGGTACATATCTGATCAAGACCTGGCTAGGAAAATTCAAATAAGAAAACAAATAATCCAATTGCTCTAATTGACAAAGGATTTTTAACAGACCCTTCCAACTTGAGATACACACAGGAAAGGGGACATGAAAAGGATGCAATAATAACACCATTAGTGATTAGAGACGTGCGAACTCAGGACACAGTGAGATGAGGCCAACCTACCATTGGAGTGGTTGAAATTTAAATTAAAAGGGGAAAGAAGCCGGGCGATGGTGGCATACGCCTTTAATCCCAGCACTTGGAAGTCAGAGGCAGGCGGATCTCTGTGAGTTTGAGGCCAGCCTGGTCTACAGAGCTAGTGCCAGGACAGGCTCCAAAGCCACAGAGAAACCTTGTCTCGAAAAACCAAAAAAAAAAGGGGGGGGAGAAACCCAGACACTCCCAAGTACCAGTGGGGAGGAAGAGGCGCATCTAAGACTCTTACATGGTGCTGCTGGGATAAATGCGTAGCCACTTTGGAAAAGACTTCAGCACCTTTTACAAGGCTAAGACAGGCCGGACAAGGGACGTTGGATTCCTCCCCCATTTACTCAAGGGGAAGAAAACTGTCCAAACAAAGCTTCCTTGGTCAAAAACTGGAAACAACTCTAATGCCCATCAACCTGGGTAAGCAACCTGTGGTGTGCTAGAATACTATTCCACCGTTTAAAAAAGGTGAAGACACAGCGAGGATGCAGGCAATGATGTGCACAGTGCTCAAGGATGTGAAGGAAGCTGGACACCGCAGGGCACACGCCTTACTGATTGCATCATGTGGCCATCTGGAAAAACCACAGTGTGGGGACGAAGGACAGACTAGTGGTCTATCTTTGAGGGGGCCAGGAGGATACTTTGGGGGGATAATAGAAAAGTTCTGTATGTGGATTGTAGTGAGGGACCCAATGTATACTTCTGCCAAAGCTTCTCATGCGGTTCGCCTAAAAGGAATCATGTAACCAGGCATATATTTATGCAACTACAGATACATACACATACATAATATATATGCTTTTTGAGACAGGATTTCTTGGCTGTCCTAGAACCTACTTTGTAAACCAGACCGGCCTTGAACTCACAGAGATCCACCTGTCTCTGTCTCCTAATCCTGCTGGGATTAAAGGGGCACATCATCGCTGCCCCAAAAATTAGATCTTTATAAACTTGATTTGGAGTAGGAGAAAGGGGCTGGAGATGTAGCTGGCTAGCAGGATGCTTGCCCAGCATGCGCAAAGCCTGGGTTTGATCCCCGCACCACATGAACAAGGCAAGGCATTGAAGCCCTCAGGAAGTAGAAGTCAGAGTATTAAGGGTTCAAAGTCGGGGGCTGGAGAGATAGCTCAGAGGTTAAGAGCACTGACTGCTCTTCCAGAGGTCCTGAGTTCAATTCCCAGCAACCACATGGTGGCTCATAGCCATCTATAATGAAATCTGGTGCCCTCTTCTGGCATGTAAGCATAAATGGAAGGAATGTTGTATACATAATAAATAAATAAATCTTAAAAGAGAGAGAGAGTTCAAAGTCATCTTGGGCTACACAGCGAGTTTGAGGCCAACCTAAGCTACCCTGTCTGAGAAACAAAACCTTGTGGCTCCTCAGTGTGCACCCCCATGCAGTACAGCATTTCAAAAGTCTGAACTCGCTGGTGACCTTTGAAAACAAGGATACTGAGAAATCAGAACGATGGCCTTTGCAGTGGTCCCTCCTGGACAGGAGGGAAACTTTCCATCTGGCTACCTGGCCAGATTCATGAGGGAATTTCACTGACTTGCCACTCCACCCACCAGCTGCTTAAAGGGCAAGGGCCAGGCTGCTTTGATCTCTCCTGAGTCCCCACACTGTGAGAGCCCAGTATGCTCCCAGTGCTTGATAAACACTCCCCAACAATGCAACCCAACACCACCGTCCCCAGCTGCAGTAATGCTAACTCCCAACAGCCAGGTGCTGACTGCACCTTTGGTCCTGGAATCCCCAAGGAGTCACTATCCATGGCAGTCATCCATACCCTGGAATAATGCATCCCTCTGTCTGTTTAGAAATTGTCTCTCATATGCTGTCAAGCCACGAAAATGTTTTAGGGTCATTCCAACCATTCATTTTTGTTTAGAGAAGAGTAGCGCTGTTGTTTGTTTAAGAGAGGTGGGGAGCACAATACCGGCTGAAAGGTTAATAAAGATGAAAGGGGGTGTGGATGAGCATTTGACATGTTCCCAAGTCATAGTCCAGCAACGTAAGACTTGGGCTAGGTCAGCTGCTACGAGCCCCTCCAGTTGTTAACTGCGCTACAGAGTCTGAGTTTCTACGGCGACTTTTGGGAGTGATGTGGGGCAGGACAGAAGAGCTAACTACTGTTCCACATCAGTACTGAAGCACAGTTCTCCTGTGCCCCAGACCTTCTTCACTTGTTTGGGGCAGGGTGGAAGAATGAGAAGCCCTGAGCTAGCCCACAATGTCTTCAAAGCACTAAAAACTGGCATGTCCCAGTTAAAATTCCAAATGGGTTTGTTTGGGCCACTTGTATTGGGGTGGAGGGGAACCACCAGAGCTAGTATTTCAAGATCTTTAATGCTAAAAAGAAAGAGAAAATGTTATTATATACATATTTTTGTCTTAATTTGCATATGGGAGTAAGTCTGCTTGGTTTATATAGAATCTCACTGTGTATCGAAGTGTGGCCTTAAAGTGGTGACCATCCTATGTCAGGCTCTCCAGTACTGGGACTGCAGGTGTGCGCCTATACACCTGGCTCTATATTCCCATCTAACCCCCCATGAACCCAAGTCCACTGGTGTTCAACCTTACAGAAACGAGTGATGTAGGATTCCCCTCTGTATGCTGTGATTACCATTGGTTAATAAAGGAACTGCTTTGGGCCTATAACAGAGCTATAGGGGAACAGAGCTAGGTGGGAAAAACTAAACTGAATGCTGGGAGAAAGAAGGGTGGAGGCAGAGAGAAGCCATGTAGCCCCGCCAGAGCCAGACGGAACTTTACCCAGTAAGCCACAGCCACGTGGCAATACACAGATTACTAGAAATAGGTTAAATTAACATGTAAGAGTTAGCCAATAAGAAGCTAGAGCTAATGGGCCAAGCAGTGATTTAAACTATATAACTTCTGTGTGATTATTTTGGTTCTAGGTGGCCGGGATGAACAAGTGGCCTCCCTCCAATAAGAGTTTCATGGAGCTGCTGTGGTGGTTCACGCCTACAATTCCAGAGCTCGCTTGTCTGAGGCCACAGAGAGGCTCTGCCTCCAATGAAGAAAAGAGTGGGAAGAGGTGCCCTCTCCGTGGTCCCAGTGTCTCTCTTCTTCCTCTCTTGAATCCACTGGAGGTTTGTGAACCCACTGGCAACTTCTGTCCCTGCCACTCTCAAGACCACCAAATACCTCCACATCCGCACACCGAGTCTTCATCAATCACCGCGGCTAACACAAAGACCTCAGCAGCTGGCAAGGTCCTGCTGTTTCTTCTCTTCCTCTGCTACCCTGATACTTCACACAATTCCAACAGCTCCGTCTCAAAACCACGTTCACACCCTCACCTCACATCTCTACTGTCTACGTCGTCTTCATCTTCATCCTCATCCTGGACTTCAGCCACAGCCTGACCTCTCTGCCTCCCTCCTAACCTACAGTCTTTCTTCCCACCAAAGCCAAGGTGATTCTTTCAGGACTGAAGTCTGAGTTGTTCCAGTGGCCCACCATCTCACCAAGAAGAAAACAGCATGTCCTTGTCAACTAGTTCTGCGTAACCTGTCTGTGCACGGCTCCCTCTTCAGTATTTTCTTACTATTTTCCTCTGGTTGCTCAGTTCTGCACTGGCTTCCCTGCTACTCCTCAGCTACCTCAAGCTCTGCAGTACCTTTCGCTCCACAGGGAAAACTTCCCCACAAAGCCATTGGGCTCCCTCATCACCTCATCCCTGACCCTTCCTTTGCCGTCCAATAGAAATAAGCACAGATACAAAGGTGCCAACGCTGACCCTGACTTCTTCTCTCCAAAGGACCTACCATATTTATTTAAATCACTTGCTACTCAAATGGGGTCTGTAGAATGCAGTCGTCATCACAATCTCAGGTCTTGTCCCAGACCAACCAGATCACAGCCTGAATTTTAGCAGAGTCTTCAAGGGATCCATAGCCTCAGTAAAGTTTAGAAAGCACTGGACCACTTTCAAATGACACAGAAGTGGGACCTTATTTGGATTCATCACTATAACCTCAGGATAGTGAGGTACTCAAAACACAGGCTGAATGAGCGGATGAATGAATGGGTAGGAGAATAAATGCATGAAGGCATGCATGAAAGAAATGCAGACTCTATGGACTGGGCTCCAATGTGGTGATGCGTAAAGGAGGTTGGAGAAGGGCAAGAAAGACATACAGGGTAAAGCTATCTCCTTTTTGTGATATACTAAGCTAGAGAACCCAGTCATCAGCAAACCCTTCTTCGAATAAATCAGCCACTCTCAAATTACTGTGAGTTACTTGATTGAAACAATATTCCAACATCTAACAGAATCAACCAAATGGAAGGGTAAGAAAGCTGAAATTTTACTGGGCTCCTATTCCATCTTGGAAGTTGCAGCAAGCAATAGGGAAGCAAAGATGAATGGAGGATGAATACATTGGCTGGAGAAGCCACTCCAGGAGGAAGATACATGGAAGCCCCAGGGCAAGGTAGTTTTCTGGGTCCTCCTCTACCCTGTGCTCTGGGTACAGAGAACCCTGTGTTTTTCCTTAAGCTGAAATGGCACCATCAACCCTGAGAACCTACCCACCCTCCAAAGCGCCACCTCCAACTCACCCTAAAATTAACTACCGTCCGGCTTTATTCGTTCTACTCACAGAGTATTAGAATTCAAGTCCCTTTTCAGTAGAGACTTCTGCAAAATAGTCGCACTTTATTCAATCCCGTATCCCCTACCCCAGCATCCTATCTGGCAAAACCAAACATGCAGGCAATTTCTTCCACCTTTATAACAACAGAAGACACTCCGTGAGCAGCTGCATGCCAAGCACTGTTGTGTCCTGTGCTGCTTTTGCTCAGTCACCTAATCAGTCAGCCACCCAATAAGATTAGAGTTTTATTACCCCCATTTCGCACTGGGGAGAGAAACAAGGGCCCCAGCGGCCAAGGTCACATTGAGCAGAGGCCTTCAAGGGAGTGAGCACTGTGTCTGCACACAACAATCATATTAAACGTTTGCAGATATGAACCAAACAGGGAGACAGTTAGGAAGGTTACGATGTCAAATTTGCATGCTACCATTGTTGCTTGGAACCCAGATGGCAGAAGAGAATGAAGGGCATCAGCCTTCAGAAACTTGTTTCCTAGGACAGAAGTGATTGCCTGCAAGCAAAGGTTCCATGGGACTGAGTTAGGAGAGGGTGCCTTCAAGAGAACACTAAAGATGACACAGATTTCTTTTTACATGGGAAGGAGGTCTCTGACTAAGGCAAAGGGGCATGGGGTGTGGTGGTAAGATCATCTTGGAAATCTGATTTTCACACTGCAAACACCATGCAACAAAGGAGCTAGGAATTTGGTGCAGTATTTTCTAGAAACAAATCTATTTTTGTCCATTTTTCAACCAAGGGAAAATGTCTGATTTAGCCTTCTTAAAAAGCAAGAATCATCAAGGATGCAAATGACAGGCTCATAGGCAGTCAGGACTTCAAGCAGAACATGGCAAGTCACTGGTTGGGCTTCTCAGGTAACTCGGCATCAGACACACACTGCAGAGAACAGAACTGCGGCTGCCCATCAGAGCAAGCTCCAGAGAAGGTGGCTGATGGAAAGTCAGAGGTCCCCAGCAAGAGTCATCTCCTCCTGCCTCCCTCCCACAAACCCCTTGAGACGCCCAGACCTCTCCTTGGCTGGGAAGAAGCTGAAATCTGAGAACATGTGAACAGAGGGGATGAGGTCCCATTGGATGCTCAGGGTGCACTCTGGCACCGAGAAGCCAGTCATAAAACTGGACCAGTGGTGAAGCTACAGCACACTGCGGAGCTCAGAGGCAGACAGCGGATCCACAGGTGGCCTCGCTCACACACAACTGAGCGTCAAGGGTGGCAGCTGAAAAGTCACCCCAGAAGCACAGAGAAGCCGAGTCCAGTGAGAAGGGCGAAGATAAAGGGCCTCGGAGGACAACTACTTAGTGACAGTCCCCACCATTCTAACCATTGTCTAGCCTAGGCTTGTGTCTCACTGCAAGAGAAGTGGGGGGGGGGGGTGTCCCCAGACTAAGACCTGGGTTGAAGATGAAAAGTCCCCTAGATAAGGTTCTGGGTGGCTGAAAGATGAGCCAAGCAAAGCCTCGGAGGTTGGTAAGGAGCCAAGCAAAGGTTGGAAGGGAGACCAGAAACTCAAAACCCTGTCAGAGAAAATCGGCTGACAGGGGTCTGAACGGGGCAATACAGGGGAGCCAAATTTCACCTATCACAGATGGCCAAACAGTGTTCAATCTCTGAGCACATCCAAAAGTGAAAAGCTCTCTAACGGTTTACAAAACTATCAAGAATTGGATGCTTGCTAACCAAAAACTCTATGATTCTGAGTCAACGATCACTAATGAACTTCCATGTCTTCCTCATGACTTCTCTCCCAACATTGGGCCACAAGTTTAAAGCCAGGGGAGCAGATGCCCCAGAAGGCCGACTGCTGAACTTTGGAACCATTAGAATCACAAGGAATTCCGCAACACACGGTCACTTAACACACAGATCCCTCATGTCAATGACTTTTAGGTGAACCAAAGGAAAATGGCTTTAAATTATATNTATATAGCCAACCAGAACACTCATTTAAAACCGTTGTAAGACCCTTCAAAACTGGGAATTTTAATCTGATGTGGGGAAAGGGCACACACAGGCAGAGCACGAGTGTGGGTTGGGGGGAATCCTTCTTGGTCCTCACTAAAAGCTGCAACACTACAAAAACCAATTACCTGAAATGAGAGGTTTGTGTTTGATAAAATTAATGTCTGTAGTCCAGAATTCCACCACAAACACAAAAGCTTGTCCTTTACAGGAGCCATGGCAATCACTCTTACTTCAAAGACCGCGGCTGAGGGCACTGTGTAAGTTTCAAAGCACTTCAGCAAAATAATTCCGCCCAAATAGTTACAACAGATCCACAAAATTGTCCACGGAATTACAAAAACCTATTTCTGAAGGATCGTTAGAAGTCTGAGTGCCAAGCATGACTGTTTTTAAATAAGCCTCTTGCAAATAATAGGTTATGCGCTTGATCAATGCCGGAATCTTTTGCAAGGGTCAATCAATTATTTTAAGTACCTTATTCCCAAAAGGAAAAAAAAAAAAAAGCTGTTATAAAGAAGAGGAAAACGCTCTTTCGTCACAGAAATACAGAAATTTCTTCAAACTCTCAGGTCATTCCTTGCTAAGACAAAGTAAATACTAGCAACAGGATGGCGAAGCCACAGTGAATGGCCCCATTCCTAACGTGTCCCACTTAATAGGTCCCTTTTAGACTATCCTATTCACGCCATGTCTAGTTTAACGAAGCGCGTTTGTGGGACCATCAGGAAGCATTTGCAACTTGTCCAGAAAAAAAGATAAAAACGTGCCTCTTTCTTCTCCGCCCACGATGCCTTCCCAGAGACAGATTTCTGACAGTTCTCCCGCTGTTACAACTGCTAAGAGCAGAGAAAAGCCCAGCGGTGCAGCAAAGAGCCCACCACCCACCTCCACTGGGTTAAGCTGCTCTAGACCCCACCGCGGGCGCGGAGCCGCTCCCAAGCGCTTACCGGAGTCGGCTCGGCAATGCCCGGGAAGGGCAGCCAGCAGCAAGAGTCCCAGCAGCAGCGGCCGCAGAGGCGGCGCTTCCAGGGACCGGCGGGCCCCGGAGCTCCTCACGCCCTGGAAGCGCGTGGCGATCCCGCCCGCCCCGCAGAGCACACGCTCCCGGGGTCGGTCCCTGGGCTCCCGCGCCGCTGGCCCAGCTTCGCTCGGGCCCTGGGGCTTCGCCTCCTGCGGAGCCATAGGGACAGTTCACACATCCAGGCCGTTGTTTCGTTCCACACCGCGCCGGGGAGCCCAGCCCTGGGCGCACCACTCCTCACCGGGCATCTCCGGCCATGGCCCGGGAGCCGGAGGAAAGCGGGAGGCGCGAGCCGCTCGCTCGTCCTGCCTCGGTCCGGGGCGGGCTCGGAGGAGCCGCGGCTTCACGCGCGCGGGGACCGCCGCCGCATGGGGTTCCCACGGTGCGGCGAGGGTGGGACGGGCGGCGCCCGGGTCCCTTCCCCGGAGCCGGATGCTGCACCCTAAGCGCGAGGTTGCGAGACGCGGAAAGCCCGCGGCCTTGGCTCGAGCAATCTGCTACCCGCCGCCGCCCCTACGCCGGGGTCTCTGTCCCCACTGGTTCGCTCAATCGCCGGGCTCTGGCTCCAGCCGTGAGTGCTACTGCAGCTCAGAGCAGCTCCTCATTGACAAAGAAAGCACGTAGCACCGGAGCGGGCGAGGGAGACGAGGCAGGCGCGCGCGCGCATCCCCGCGCGGAACCACCGCGCGCCCCCCGCTCCCGCGCGCGGGGCCCGAACCGTGCCCTGCACTGGCGAGGTCCTCATTGGGGGCTGGGGGTCCCTCCGCCCAGTGTTCCCAGATCTCGAGGAGGAAAGGTTGGAGATAGTCCTCTGACCAGAAAAGGGATTAGACGCGATCATGGTCAACCTGCTAAGTCTTCAGCCTGCATCTTGGGAAAGCTCTCTGAGGATGACCGGGGGAGCTTTGTGCAGGTTGTTCACTACTTCTCTGAGAGCCTGGCAGACACCTGCATGTCAGATTTAGCCCCGAAGGACTGAAGCTGTTGTGGGCTATTTTCAGTGCAACGCTGGAGGAAATAAAACACATTATAAACATTTGTTACAGCCATACCACAGGAGAGGCAGTGCACTGGACTTTGGGACAACTACAGACATTTCCAAAAAGTCTTCGTCTCCCCAAAATAGGAGAGCTGACAAGTCAGTAACTCCCTAGTGGGACAAATGGGCAGAGTCAGCTGAATTACCCTACTGCTCTTACCCTTGTTCTGCCTTCGTGCCCTTGAACAGGCTACCTAGTTCGCAGGTGCTTCAAGCACCGTTCAGTCAATAAGTTATTTGCCCAGCATCCATAATTGCCCATGACATGACTGCGTTAGGCACTAGATATACAAGCAATGAGGGAAAAACATTCACACTGACCTGGTGAAATTCATCTGTTCATCTGACATTACTTATTTATCCAAAACGGCCTGTTATATGCCAGGCCCTATTCCAGACACTTGGACAACAGCCACAAGCATAATCCCCGTAGGTAATAAACTGACTACCAGACAATGCTAAAGGGCCTCAGAGAAAACAGTTAAAATAAAAGGATGGAAAGTGGGATAGGGGTGTTCCAGCACTAACCAGGATGAAAAGGGTTCCCTGTGATGGTGGCATTTGAGAGAAGACCAGAAGGAGGTCAAGGGACAAGCCAAGCTGAAGGAGCATTCTAGATAACGCGATCCATAAGGGCAAAGCCCTGGGGCTGCCTGGCCTGGCATGTTCCAGGCATAGCAAGCTGGAGGGTGCAGAGAGGCGGAAGCCAGCCCCACCCCCACCCCACACAGCATAACAAGCTACTGAGGTTCTGGAGACGTGTTTCTCTCCCTCGCTGTGTCAGTAAGGACAGGAGTACCACTGTGCTTTGCAGAAGATGCCTTACCACGGGCTAACTTTCAGAGACCACATATGTCCTATCCTGCATTTCAGATTTGTTGAACTGTAGTAGTACAGGTTGAATATTCCTAATCTTAACATCTAAAATGCTCAAAAAGTTCCAGGGCTGGTGAGATGGTTCACGGAGCAAAGACTCAACAAGCCTGACGACAACCAACCTGAGTTTGATCCCTGAGACCTACCTACAGGGTAAGAGAGAATCGACTCCTGCTGGGTGTCCTCTGATCTTTACTGCATGTACTCAATAATGTAATAGTTCAGATTTTGGAACATGAACTCTGAATGATTTCAAATTTTCAGATTAGAGACACTCAACCAATAAAGTTTATACAGATACCCCCACATTCAGACAACTTTGAAATATGTAGCATTTCTGGTCCCAGAGAATTTTGGATAATGGGTATTCATCCTCCCCCCTCTGGGGCTGTAATTGATCCTCGCTCTTAGGTTAAATTAATTTTAGTATTTGGGGTTGTTTTAAGAAATTTATAACCTGGGCATGGTGGTGCATGCCTTTAATCCCAGCACTCAGAGGCAGAAGCAAGTGGATCTCTGAGTTCAAAGCCAGATTTGTCTACATATTGAGTTCCAGGACAGTCAGGGCTTCTGTGTAGGAAAGAAAGGAAGAGAGAGAGAGAGAGAGAGAGAGAGAGAGAGAGAGAGAGAGAGAGAGAGAGAGAGAGAGAGAGAGAGAGAGAGAGAGAGAGAGAGAGAGAGAGAGAGAGAGAGAGAGAGAAAGAAGGAAGGAAAGAAGGAAGGAAAGAAGAAAGAAAGAGGGCTGGAGAGATGGCTCAGAGGTTCAGAGCACTGACTGCTCTTCCAAAGGTCGTGAGTTCAATTCCTAGCAACCATATGGTGGCTCACAACCATCCATGATGAGATCTGGTGCCCTCTTCTGCCCTGCAGGCATACATGCTTATAGAACACTGTACATAATAAATCAATCTTTTTAAAAAAAAAAAAAAGAAAGAAAAGATAAGAAAGATATAGTTTTTCCCAAATGATAAGTCACAAAGAAGGTCCATTCTTGGAGGTCATTCAGCCTTACAAGGTCTGAGGAATGGCAAGGGGTGATCCCAGAGACAAGGAAATGGGATGGGGATGATGGCAGGTAGTCTAGGCAAGGACTAACTGACAGATACAGAGATCAGTGTGCCCAGCAGGGGTAGGGAAGCAGGCAGGGAAACACAGGCTTGGAATAGTGAGGATACTTCACTCAATACCTACAACTCATGGAGAAATCTCATGGAGAGAAGAAGGGAAGGGATATTCAGGCCAGTTCATGGAAGGTTCTGGATACACCCGGGCTTTTCCTTAGAGAAAGGAGGAAGGGGAATCTGTAAGCAGAGACTGTGCGTTTGTTTCCCACACCAGGAGTCATCCTCAGGAGCCCTACCCCGGCACAAGGCTCTGTTTAGTAGCTAGGGACACAAGGTGAGCACAGCTGTGCAGCCAGCTGTGGTACAGGTGGGATTAAGACAGGACGGACAGAGTTGCTGGCCCAAGACATAAAAGATCCAAATGGAGAGTATATAAAACAAGAGACACAAGACTTAGCCACAGTCACATTCTCCATGATGGTCAAGAGAGGAAACACTGGGGCTATTGCCAGAGGGAGGAGATGATATTCATATTCTGTTCTGTAAATGGGATTTTCCCTTTGCTATTTCTTGCCAGATTTAGAGATGACAGAGATGACACAGATTGTTTTTCGGTTTCTGGTTGTTAGGCTGAGTGGCTCTGTCCTCCAACAGGCTAGACTTGAGACCAGACACCACTGTATTCCTCAAGAAGATCACAGTCCAGTAGGCAAAGCAGGTATACAGTGACCACGTAAGAGCAAGGTAAGCATGTGACAAAAGTAGATGCAAATTACCCGTCGCCACGGGAACAGAGATATGAGCAGACCACCTATCCGCCATGGGAACATGGGCTACTTCTGCCGTCAGTAGGGGGAAAGAACAACAACACCTGAAGAAGAAGTTTTCCAGGTACAGCAAAGGCCAAGTGAGAAGCCATGAAAGGTTTCGCGTCATGGTGGGAAAGAGAAGGTATCTGGTGAGGGCAGCAGCGTGGAGCCTTGGGGAAGGAGAACCTTAGGACCTTCAGGGCAGGGGAACCACAACGGAGACAGCTGTCACAGCCTGAGATGCTAGGCTCCAGAGCTTATACCTAAGCTGGTAAAGGGGAGGCTGTTTCTACAGAAGCAAAAACCCTGGTGAAGTCGTCATGGGAGTGGGGAGAATGAGACTGGGTCCTCCTGCCTCGCCCAGGCTGACTCAGAACACTCTGTGTAATGTAACCTAGGCTGGCCTCAAACTCACAGCAATTCTCCTGCCTCAGTTTCCAGAGTACTAAAACTATAGTTATGAGTTACCGTGTCATTTTGTTTAAATTTTTGACCCATGAGTCCTTGTTTGGTGAATAGACAAACCAAATCCTTATGTTGACTTGTTTAAGATCTGCCCTCTACCAGCTAATGACAGAAAACCATGTCTCTGCCAAACCTCATCTATAAAACTGAAATTATCTAAGTAACTCCCACAGGGGATTGTTTGAAGGAGTGAGTTGATACATGCCAATCATTTAGATGTACACTTGACATACAGTAAGTGCTCAATCAATCTTATTATATATGATAATCGCAACCCTCTTAACCCATAAACCCTTGTATTCATTTTAGTATTCTTAACTGGGGCTTTGGGACTTCCCTGTATGCTGAGTTTATTGCTTAAAGAGTCAAGTGTTATTTCAAGAAGCTTTTCACTAGGTGTGCCAAAGACTCCAGCTCTGAGGAGTGTTTTCGGGCCCTGGGCCGAACTTTCTGTCAGTGTTCTGAGTGGCACACATCTGGGGGCTCCCGTTGCTCCCCAAGCCTTCCAGTTCTCTTCACAAGTCCTCCTTTCCTGTAGCCAGGCTACAGGAAATCCCAGGGTCTGCAGAGAGCTAAGCCTTGTCTCCACCCTCCCTGAGCTCAGCACTGAGGGGCCAGTGGGGCAGATGAGCTAGGCACAACGCTGCCCCTGCTCAGAGCAGGGGAGGATGCTGGAGGAATGAGGAAAAGCAGAGTGTCTAGGGAAGAGGCTGGAGGGGTGGATAAGGGCTTTACCCTCTGATGGGGAACCAAAGCCTATCATTTGAAGCCATGGTGCCCTTTAGGGCCACAGGATAGGTTTCAAATGACTCAAAGAATCTGTGTTTTTAGGAAATGACGGGGGAGCTGGAGAGATGCATCAGCGGCTAAGAGCACTCGCTGCTCTGGCAGAGGACCTGAGTTCGGTTCCCAGCACCCACATGGCAGCTCACAACTATCTGCAACTCCAGTTCCAGTGGATCAAATGCCTTCTTCTGGCTTCCGGAGGAACGCAGCACACACACTGTACCCACACATGCATGCAGGAAAACATCCATATGCACAAAATAAAAGTAAGGCATAAAATATTTTTTTAAAATGGAAAGGATTTCCTTTTTCTTTTTTAAATATGGCACAGTTTCTCCAGAGGCCACGAGACCCAAGACCCTAGACAACACAAGACTAACGAGGCCTATGTTGCCCACTTCCTCCAAGAGTGGGAGGAATTTAAAATAAAATGAATATGTGGTTTCTCTTGCTTCTAATGACCCTGAGAAAATACTGGGTATAACTGGGAAGGTGCATTTCAACAGGGCCCTTCCTCCATCTCACGGCCTGGACTGAGAAAAGTGCTTACTATAGCTATGTGGGTACCGTATAGAAAGACCTGCCTGGGAGGGTAAAAAGATACAGCCAAATTAGCGATGCCAGAGGGCAGTGGGGAGCTGTGGGAGAGTTCTGATCAAAGAACTGTGGAAGGTCACTCCCCTCGCCACCTACTGTGGAGAGCAGACAGAGGGAGGGTGAGGACTGAGGAGGGAGCCGCAGAAATGTAGGCCATCTTGGTTTCCCTTTGCTCTGACATCTCCACCCATTTCTCTAAAGAATTTCCAGAGTCTCAGCGTCAAGGCCTGAGATGGCGGGAAGGCCCGATAAGACCCTGCCTGGTAACACCCACCAGGAGCAGCTGCCCGCTCTTGGGTGGGTGAGGCTCAACTTAGTCCTCACAGAGGGCCTCCACAGAAGCCTAGCAACTCAGTGTTTGTTGACTTGGACTTGCGACTGATAACATTCCACTCCCCCAGGTTCCAGCTAATTATCCTCGAAGTCCTCGGCTGGAGGAGGCAGCGTATTCTGTCCTGTACTTTTAAGCCATCAAGGGCCATTTTGTCTTGATGCCTCTGGGATTCTCCCGTCAGAGCGGAGACCTGGTCAACTCCCTCTCGGCACTGACACCACAAGGCTAGCTAATGCTTGCTGTATCTCTAGCGCCCTGGTTGTTTGGTTTGATCTTTTGTTAGTTTGTGTTGTCAACCCTGTGGGACAGGGGCTAGGGCTGACTGTGGGAAATACTCGTGATTCACAAGCAGCTTCCTCCCTAAGTGCATCACTCCACAGCGCCTGGCTTCAGTACACCCAAGGTGGCCGAGTGTCCACCAAAGATGTTCAGGTATCTATGCAAGACAAATCAAAGCACATGTCGTCACAAATATTTCCAATTAAACATTTATAGCATCATTATTCATAATAGCCCAAAGTGGAAACAGCTTACATGCCCATCAGTTGGTGAAAGCGGACTCAGTGTCTATCGGCTGGAGAAAGATAAACATTTGGCACAACAGAACGCTCTTCCCCAGCGAGGAAGAACAGGAAAATAATGGTATGTGCTACCACACCGAGGAGCCCCGAGGACTCTGGTCCGAACAAAAGAAGCCAACTGCAGGGGCTACATAGGCTATGACTCTAGCTGTACGAAGTGTCCAGGAGAGGGTCCAAAGAGACCAAAAGGAGATTCCTGGCACCAAGGGATTAAAAATGCTAAGTGTCAATATGGCACAAAGTTCCATTCTAGGGTGACAGAAATACTCTCAACTAGATTGTGCTGCAGGTTGCCTCATTCTGTAAGTACTAAAATTTAGGTCCTATAAATCCTATTGGAGATAGACAGGGGATTGAACCCAGGGCCTCTCAGATACCTTATGAGGGCTCTATCACTGAGTTCCATCCCCAGCCTCATAAAACATGTCATAATAAAAACCGTTCAAAACAAAAGCTGGTCCTGGCAGAAGAGGCTCAATACATCTTAGATACTATCACATAATTCTTTCTAGAGTACATAAAAGGAAAGTGATTTTGCACTTAAATTTTCATTAAAAGTACTATTTCTTGAAAGGTCATTAAGAAGTATATTATAAGATGCATACATATCCTAACAAGGAAATATTAGCACATCAGCAATAAATGTCATCACCAGAAACAACCAGCACTCCCTTTCATTTGCCAAAATGTGTCTGTTTTATAAGGAGATCTGATTAATGCATCTGGAACTAGAGGAATCCAGCATCCATTTAGAAGCAACGGGCAAAATCTTAACACCACTCTTCATTCCAGAGCGCCAGTTAAGTGTCCGGCAATAGATGCTCGGTGCATACTGACCCAACCATGCTTAACATTTCGTCACAGTGGCTGTTAGAGCCATCATCTTGGTCTTCACGCCACTCGTGAAACAACCCTTGGCTGTCTCTAATGTCCAGCAGGATGCTCTATGGGGTTGTGAAGGTGAGTTAGGCAAAATCCGTATCCTTGGAGGTCTCAGAATACCTCAGCAGGAGGAACACAATTATAAAGCAATTACTCATGCTATGTGAGATGGCATATGGACTTTGATACTGCCGTGTACACTTTTAATACAAAGGATATAGGGGAGGAGCCCTGGCAAACAAGATGAGGGCAAGAAAGAGAGTGTTTCCACCATGCAAAGACGCAGAAGTACAACTCTGTCAGGTGCTAACGCAGCTGTTCTGTATAAGGAACCACGAGTTTTATTGAAGGAAGAAATATCACAGAGAAGCTGGTGACCTCCTCGGAGTTGGACAGTAACCCGAAAGCTGAGCATCGGATTGTTGACCTTTGGGGAGACTGGACAGGCCCCTTGAGGCTGATTTTGACAGGCAGAGCTCTCTCTGGCCGACACTGCGTTCGCCTCTTCCCCTGCTCCACCCTGCTCTGCATTTCTTGCCATCTCTACTGCTGCTAAATGGACGAAAACTGAATCCTCGAAAGACCGCTTATGCAGGCAATGAGGTGGGAAGGCCCAGGTGGGTGCGGGGACAGGAAGTCAGTCACGTGACACAGAGTCCAGGTCTGAGCCAAGGTGGGAAGGATGGAGGACAGAACTGTGTTGGCTTGGACACTGGCAACTAACGGGGCCAGGTAGAGGGAGAAGGGAGGGAGGGGAGAGTCAAGGAGCCATGTCTGAGCATGCAGAAAAGGCAGAGAGGGGGAGAGAACAAGAGCCTAAGACAGCACCTGAGGAGAGACATCTGCTGGGTGGGTCCAAGTGTCCTAACTGTACACTCAGGTGACACAGGGAGTTCACCCAGAAACTCTGTTCTAACAAAGTCACATGACATAGATGCTGACCACACATTTGAGTAACACAGGACACATGCTTTTGCTTAACCAAAGAATTTCTTTAATAAAGTTCCTGGACGCTATCAGCTTCTTGAGAAGCTATTCCTGTCTCCTCAAAAGAACAAAACCAGTCTTCTCTCCCCCTACAGGACAATGTAGTTCCCACAATGACTGTGCTCCCCCTACAATGTAGTCCCCACAATGACTGTGCTCCACATACAATGTAGTCCCCACAATGACTGTGCTCCCCCTACAGACAATGTAGGTCCCACAATGACTGTGCTCCACATACAATGTAGTTCCCACAATGACTGTGCTCCCCCTACAGACAATGTAATTAACACAATGACTGTGCTCCCCCTACAGACAATGTAGTTAACACAATGACTGTGTGCCATGCAATGTTAATCTCTCCTTTCCCATGTCTGTTGTTTTTAGCACATGACACACCACAGGAGCCCCTGTGTACAGTTCCACTAAGAACTGTGTTAAAGCCGGGCACCTTCATGCCACACTCAGGAGGCAGAGACAGGTGATCTCTGAGACCAGCCTGGTCTATACAGGGAGTTCTCGGCCAGTCAGAGCTACAAAGTGACACCTAGTCTAAGGAACGGGCAGAAATGGAAAGAGGGAGAGACAGAGAAGAGGAAGGAAGGAAGGGAGGGAGGAGGGAAAGGAAGGGAAGAGAAGGAAGGATGGATGGACAGACAGGCCGGCCATGTCAAGGTCCAGCTCTGAACCATTTCCCTTTTCCATGGGGAAGCAGGTCCAGTATTTCTAACTCCGGGGTTAGGAATTCCTAACTTCAGCCGGGATCCTAAAAATGAACAAGAGTGCAGCCATACAGATCTGTAACCAGCAGCAGAGCTGCAAAGAAGGAATCAAAATGAACTGCTCGATAAGGTTATTGTTTTCAGGTGCTGAAACTTTGGGGTCATTTGCTACCACAGTACCATTGGCCAAAGCAGACTAATTAATGAAAGCGCAGACACAGTGTAGGCAAATTGAAAATTTTAATGAAAAGTTAGTGAGCTGTCAAACATCCTTATTATGGAAACCAAGGAGCTATACAATAGGGCTGTGGTATTATAATTGTTTTGGTTATTTGAGTGCATGTTATAAGGACAGCTTAAAGAATATCCACGTTGCCTTGATAGCTCTGGCTACAGCCCCTGCTTCCTAATGAGTTATGGACATCAGTGGTTAAGCGCTGGATGCTTTATGGGTTTCTGCAGAGATGGGCGGATGTGGCTCGTACCAGCTTGTGAGAGCTGATGACTAAATTTTCAGAAATTCTGTGAGCTACTTGTTAAACAGTCATTATTTTTAAATCAAATTACAAAGTTACAATTAAATGTCATTAAAAATCAATTGTTGACACAGGCAGTGCTCACATTCCATGGTTCCAATATGCGTGAATTTCATTTACCACCATTTAGTTAAGTAACACTAATTTGCCTATAATATAGATTCATTTTTAGTTGTCACAGCACGAGTGTCAATGGCTACATAAGTTAACTTTGCTAACCCTTGAGTCTACAAATCACGAACGCACACCTCTCGTGAACAGTGGCCGTCATGCTACATTTTCAAAGACTTCCATTGACTAACCACTGCCCATCTGCCATTGGGCTCAGGCAGACAGCAGAGTGTGTGGTTGAGTTCCTTTTCCGTCTTACAGAGTAATAAGCCTACATAACATTTTACAGAAGTGGATAATCAGGAAGCTGGGAAGGTATCTCAGTGGTAAGAGCACTTGCTGTTCAAATCCCCAGCAACCACGTAAAAAGCTGTTATGTACCTACAGTCCCAGCACTGGGAGTGGGGTCAGGATGGAGAGAGGAAGAGACCAGTAAAAAACCTACCTACAGAAATAAGGTAGAGAGAGGGGAGGGAGGGAAAGACATCTGGCATGGCATCCTCTTCTGACCTCTGCACACATGTGCACATGCAAGAGAGAGAGAGAGAGAGAGAGAGAGAGAGAGAGAGAGAGACTTGTCTAGTAAAGAGGAAGGAAGAAGAAAAGGCAGTAACAGAGGCAATGACACTAGACTACAAGGTGAATGGACTCGGAACTATTAGCTGATTGTGGGAATGCTCACATGTGCTGCTCTGATGTTTCAGACAAATCTGGGGGACTCAGGAAGGACAAATTTATCAACATACATGAACAAAATGGTTCTGAGAAAAAAAAAACACAAAAGATATCCTAGGGAGAAAGCAACATGGGTGGAATTCATGTTGGAGAAATTCCCAGACAATCACAATAATGAAAGCACTAAGCACAAAATGCAAAGAAGCTCATCCACGCGTAGTCAAGAGTTTTGCCAAGGATGGGAAAGGTGTCGCCTACAGGAGAGTTACAGGGTAAACCACTCTTCACTCACTTGGCCATGTTTTACATTATTATACTACATGAGCTTCTTTCTTTTCTCCAAACAGTTCACCATGATAGACTTTGTGAGACCTGCACACTAAAGTTCAAAGGTCATGAAACAATTGTAATTTTCTTCTATTGGTTACAACTTTGCAGGGACTAACTGCACACATCACTCCCACTTTCTAGTCAAGCTACACACTCTATTATCTCCACGCTCAGCACTGTCTCTGTCTGTTGGATCTCAATCAAAATGCTGTCTCAATTCATGTCAAATGATAACAAGCAAGCGGCTTGAAGTTGTGCCTGATGGAAGTATCTACCCTATGGACTGGCAAACACCTGGAAGACTTGTTGATTGTCTAGAATTAAGTGTTGGAAAACCTAGCACGTGCCTGTAATTTCAGCCTTAGAGGGCTGAAGCAAGAGGTGTGTGAATTCGGGGCCAGCCTAGACTACATAGCAAGAACTTAGACAGGTAGGTAGGTAGGTAGGTATGTAGGTAGGTAGGTAATAATACGATAGATGGATGAACAGATAGATGTCCGACAGGCAGACAGAAAAAGGTGTTGGAGAAACCACTAATGCAAATTCAATCCAGGTCTCCTTAGCAGCTGCACATTGTGAGGCAAGCGCGCTTTAGAACCTGACAACGTGTCAGGCAGAAGGACGAGCTCAATCGTGCCATTATGAATGAGATGTTACACTATGACTTTGTTTCACTTCAGCCCCGGGGGGGGGGGGGAACACAAACATTTATGCCCTAACTATTCATCAATTAAATTTAAATCAGATCTTGAGATCTGTTGAAGCAGCTAGTAATGAAATACTCAAAGCCTGATGTTTTTTTTTGTTCTTTTTTTTTTTTTTGTCAAATCATACCTGTATTAAAGTCTTCAGCTACATACACACACAAGAATTTGGCAAAATGCAACCAACATCCATTGATTCCATCCTATGAGAACTAATATGGAATTTATAAAGTGTAAGCACTTGTTATTGATTTATAGAAAAGTGTTAACTCCATGTGCACACATCTTCCCGCTTTGCCCAGTGGGCCAATAAAAAACATCTATTGGACATACAAGATGTAGTCAGAAAATGTTATCTAAAGGGGCAAAACTATAAAACTGCTGTTTTCCCCTGTTATTATGAACCAACCACAGTGTCTCTGGGCCTTTTCGTTCTTCTTAGAAACAAAGAAATGTTAAAAAGTGGGGATGAGGTAGAAGGAGGCAATCTATGTTTTCATAAATGGATCTATTTTCCTTCTAAAGCTGCCAAATCCTAGGTTATATTTCCTTTGCTGAAGACAAAATAACCTGTATATTTCTGACTCTGTGCAGGTCTATATGGTGTTAGAGGGATGGATAAACACATGGCATCTTCCTTCAATATACTTGGAGTACTGTCAGTTTTCAAAACTCCATTTGTACGGCTGAAAAACCCCTCACATTGAACTATCATGTCCACGGATACAAGATATTCCCCCTCAGTTCTGCTGTATTTAGAGTATGGAATAAACTTTTAGAGAACTCTTCCTCCCCCTGCTGGTCAGTATAGGACATAGCAATATAATGAACAGAATGACCAACCATCACACTGGATGTCCAGACCAAGTCAGGACGGATGCAACTTGCTTGTTTTTTGCTATGCATTTAAAAACTATGCTTTGAATTCGTTGCCAACATCTGTCTTATTGAAAAGCTAGAGAAGTCATGGTCCGGGGGCCTGCCATGCTGTGTGCTGCTGACCCTCGGGCCTGCAGAGTTCACTCTCCACACTTCTACCTGTCGTCAGTCTCGTCTGCAACACCCCAGCTCCTTCACTTGATTAAACTGAAGCCCAGACCTGCTCAAAATCATACTTAATAACAAAAATGACAAGACAGATTAAATGTAGGCCTCCAAATTCCACTCAACAGGTGACTGTTAAATTCACTCCCTTCAAAGTGTTTTTCTATGTGTGAGTATTCTGCCTGTATGTCCATCTATTCACCACCTGCATGCAGTGCCTTCGGGAGCCAGAAAAAGGAGCCAGTTCTCCTGGAACTGGAGTTTCAGACAAAACCACTGCCAGGTGGGTGCTGGGAACTGATCCAGAGTCTCTGCAAGAGCAGCCAGCACTCTTAACCACTGAGCCATCTCTGCAGCCCCAAATTTATTGATTTACTTAGCAAATACTTTAGTGCCTACTGCAGTCAGGCATAAAGCAAATGTCAAAGATATCATCTACAGGGTAAAAATGGTACAGTTCAGAGTTCCCAGTCAGTGAGAAAGACTGGGTAAAAGAAGGGATGAGGGGCCGTGGTAATGCCTCATAGGCACAAGGTTAAACAGTACGGACATTCCATGCAAGAAATAAATATAAATCAAAATATAGTATGCATGTTAATGAAATGCTCAAAGTTTAATAAAAATATTTTTATTTGTAAAAGCAAAAGGTGGAGCTGGAGAGATGGCTCATCAGGAAGAGTCCCGAGTTCATTTCCCAGCACCAACATGGCAGCTCACACCGTTCCAGGGAGACAGCACCTTCTTCTAGCCTTTACAGACACCAGGCATGCACATGGTGCGCCTACATGCATGCAGGCAAAATAATCATACACATACCAAAAAAGTAAATATTTTTTAGAAAAAAAAGCAAGTTCTTTGTATTCTCCATCTTTAATGGTTAGAACAAAACCAATCATTTAAATTGAGAGTATGGGCATTAATATATTGGCGATTTGTAAACCATGCAAAAGCCTTGCTATAAATCTGAAGTATAAAACAGCAGAAATCGGGCCAGCAAGATAGCTCACTGGGGTAAAGGCACTTGTCATGTAAGCCTGGTAACCAAAGTCTGGTCCCCAGAACCAACAGGGAGCCAACTGCACCACGCTGTCCTGACATCTATATGCACTGTGGCACATGTTCCTGTGTGCAGGTGCATACAGGCAACATATGTAGACACAGACACATACACACACCAATAAGGGTGAAAAAAAAACTCTTAAAATTGCTTGCATGTATAGTGGACTATCGTCTACAGCCATACCACCCTGAACGCGCCCGATCTCGTCTGTATAGTGGACTATCTGAACTTTCTAGTCTGTAAATCTTAAAGTATGTTTCTCTTACCTTCTCAGGCAAATTGCAACAGGTATTATTGTCTAGGATGGAAAAATATATTACTTTTTACTTTCTCTGACTATGCGTCTCATCATATATAAGCACAGAGTCAATGAGATAGGACAGTATCTTCACAAACGGCACAAAAACCTACATGACATAACCCAGAGGTCTAATATAAAACTCTAAAAGCCATGGAATACAGGGGGAAAAAAACATTTAAATATTCACAATCAAGAAACATCTTAGGAAACACAAAGCAAAAACCACAAAGGAAGAAAATGGTGTTAAGTTGGGTTTTATCCAAATTCAAAACTTTCACTCTTCCAAAGACTGTTAAACTAGAAGGAAGATGGCGTCGTGGCACACACAGCAGGGGAGCTGGAGCCCAGGTCAGCTTGGAGAAGGAGACTATCTCTAGGAAGAGAAAGAGACACATTATTCCTCATACAAACCTCTTGATCAAAGCCTGGCACTCATGTCTCTGCCTCTCTCACGTGGACTTCAATACCACCCTAGAGGGTCTTCACGCCTGAAGCCTATTCTCCATGAACCAACCAGACTGAATTTTAAAAAACACAGATTGGGTTATGTCTGACCATCTAAATTCCTTTGATAGCTTCGCAGTGACTGGAATTAAGTCTATGCCCTTTCTTGGCAAAAGGCCGCATGCCCAGCCCCACAGTGGCATCTTCTGTCTCCGGCACCCCGCCCATGCACTGAGCTCTGTCATTACTGGCTACCACTCGTTTTGTTCACACTAAAGCCCATATTCCAGTTAGTTAAACTCCTATGTTGTGTTTCCCTTGTGCACCTCCAATGCCACCTTGCTGGGCACTGACTTGGCTCCCCACCGTGGTGCAGTAAGACCATAAATGGGCCTTCTGCTCTGTCCAGTGACAAACACCCAGCATTTGGAGGTATTTCCTATTTTGAATGACTCGCAGCAGACTTATGATGTGCCAGGCAAGGTAGCAGGTACTGGTTAAATTGTTCACTCAAAAACATTTCTGTGCTGCTATCCTTTCTTTAAGCCCTTCAGGAAAAAAAAAATGTCTATAGCCCTAGCACCAGTTAAATAGCTCAAAATTCTCTGGTATTCCCTGGAATTGAGGCGACTTTCACACAAATCACAAACTAGATTTCATCTAAATATAGGACTAGTATTTTAACCTTAGGGACAGTTTTTTCTTGTTGCTGCTATTTTTATTTTTAAGAACCCAACCTCACAACAGCAACCAAAGAAAGTGTCTGTTAGGTTAGGAGACAACCAGAATGCTCACGTACTGCAAGAGCAAACTAATTCTGAGACTTTGGAATACTGTGTGGCAGTGGCCAAAGAAATGGTATTCTTACATATACACTGCAGACACATGTATTCTCCAAGATGGACAGTAACATCCACAGCAACACTAGTCCAAATACCTAAAAAGGGCAAACTTATCCAAATGATCATCATCGACAACTACAAAAAATACAGACAAGAGAATACTATACAGATATGAGTTTAAATGTAATTATGTGTCCTCTGGAAGACTCTCACCAACAAATACTAAAATATTCATCTGCTTTATGTTCCAACTGAAAAGTTTGTGGAGAAATATATAGTCCCTGGCATGTTTTAGCTTAGCTCTGGATTTGACCCTAAGCACAGAAGTCCCTAACCGCTGCTCTGCTCTAAGGGAGTGTTTCCCACACACCTGCCTACAGACCTCTGTCCAAAGTTAAGGCCTTGAGAACACTAACTGAAGCTGGCTCAGGGCAACTGACATTCTTTCAAAGTCTCGTCTTTCCTTTTCAAAAATCCGTGTGGCTTTCCTATTCTCCATCCATGAACAGCAAACAGAAACACTGCCCTTAAAAATATTTGAGAAACTCAAATTTTCCAGAAAAATGGGTCAAGGTTGTGCTGTGGTTTCAGATATTTCTCCCATGCTGTGCCAGACTACAGTCTGAAAGAAAGGTGGAAAGATGACTAGCTGGCTCTACCTCATGTTCACACTCAGGAGCAGTCAAGCTTTGGACAAGTAACATAAACGTGTTGTACTACGTCCTCATTCACCTGACAAAATTCCTACCACAAGGGGGCCCTGTGCATCAAATGCAATGTCAGTGTGGAGGGAATTTGGAAATGCCCAAATTTCCCATCTCTGCTCTTACGAAATACTGGAGTGGAAAAAAAGTCAGCAAGCTGTTTGCTGCAATATATATATTTTAATTCAAAGTGAATCAACAGTAATACACCATAAATTCTTATTTTGACACTCACCAAAATAGTCACCTGGAAAACCCGCTTTTTGTGACAAAGTACAGAAGGCTTGGTCACATTTAAATCACTGAGAACTAGAGAGAAATACTATCGCAAACTGTAATAGACATTACATCCATAAAAATTTTCCCAGTCCTTATTGTAATATTGCACAGTGCAATTGCTACATGGCAAACTAGTGTAGCATAGAAGTAAAAGCAAAAACAAACCAAAGAGAAAAGCCACAAGAGTAAAACTGCTCAACAGTTAACAGTTCAAACTAAGCCATTGGATCTATAAGGGATCATTAAAATGAATCTTCCTACACCTTGCAGTGTATGATGTAACTTTTACAGAACACAAGCCAAGTTTAAAATTAGCAGTAGAGGTATTAAAATGAAAGGTTTTGCTAACAGAGTAACATATTAATACCCTGAAGAAAAAAATCTAAATATCAAAATAATCGATTAAAAATTCACTTGCAAATTAGCACACAAATATGCAACTTGGAAATCATGCAGTGTTTTATTTAAGAAAACATTAAAACAAAACTATTAAAATAGTTTTAAAAGGATAAAATCCAGATTCTTCTGCCACTATGCTAAAATTGGACTTCAGGGGGATTCTGAAGTTTTAAATTTTGAAACATGTTAAAAAGCTCATGATTGCAGTTAATTAAGAGACATGCCTTTAAAAAGCATTACCGTGGTATGAAAATGCTGACTGTTACCACTTGCTGTGAACTGAACAAGGCTGCTCTAGTCATGAACTTAAAGACAGAAAATGCATCGTTTCTGGGCAGTAAGCACAGCTTACGGGCCACTTCTGTGCCTGTTGTGACAACCAATCCTTGTACTCGGTGTTCCTGAAACAGCCATCACCAGCACTAACGCTTTTCTAAAATGTGAGTAGACAGCAGTAACTTGCTGGGCCACGCTCAAGTGAGAAGAGCAGAAGTTACTTAACGAGTCCACAAATGTGTCATCTGTAGACAGTCCAAGTTAATCTCCGTCTACTCCACTTGTAATGTGTTTATATACATTTCTATGTGTATAAAATGCATAGAGTCAATTACTAAAAACACTGAAACCTGTGGGGGAATCAAGTCCTTCATTTTCAGTGACTAAAAATGTGCTGCTGGTTTTTCTTTATGATCTAATACTGTAATTTTTAAAATCAGCTTCAGGCACGTTTATGTCTTAGATGATTATTAAATAAAACACTGCTTATGTCAATGGAGTAAAGAAAAATGTATCATTAGCTTATAGTCAGCACTGCACTAGAGCTGTACTTGTGGTATGCAACTTGCTTAGTAAAGAAATGGTGTCAGTCCAAAACATTTGGAGTTTTACACTCAAATGTTTTGTACTGTTTATTCCAGTAAATGCTGCAAGTTTATATTCCAGACTTTTAAGGAAAAAAAGTTAAGTCAAGCCTGCAAGATACAGCTTTCTCAAGTGTCTACAATGCCAGTATGAAAATAAAAAAATTAAGTTACATTGATACATCCAAGTTTTTATATGCAGTGATGAGCACAAACATTAATAGAGATAAAATACTGATGCAAATAACACACCCCAAAATAACATAGGCAATTGTTTCCATCATTTACAATACAGTAGTTACAATGACACTCCAAACAGAAAAGCAAAGTAAAAAAATCAAAACCCCAGCTTCTATCTCGTGTAATTAGACTTATACAGAAATTAGAAGGCTAAATAACAACTAGTTAATCACCTAATTTCACAGCTATCTGAAGTGGCAATCGTTATATAGCAGCTTATCTATGATACATTCAAGATAAATGATACAATTTATTACTTGCCTGGAAGCTAAAACACAGCCTTGGTTTAATACCTTTCCTTAAATTCCACCTCTACACTACAATATACTTGAGGTCTATGCAAAAAGTAGCTACCTTTTATATAAGAAATGGATGATTAAGTCTTTGGTGCTGTAAAAGCAACTTCATTTAAACATCACCACCATCACCACCAAGGGGAGGGGGGAGGGAAAAACCCAATACACACTTCCTAAGAGAAAAAGCATGTAATTTCTGTCCCTGACGGAATGTATTAAATAAGCAAACACCACCAACAAGCAAAAACGAGTACTACAATGTAAAAATACTTAAAATAACCAAAACCAAAAACCTTCTCACATGCATAAATGAAAAATTGCACACAAAGAACTCACATCTTTTCAAGCTTCAATAGTAAATATTCTGCTACTATGTATTAAATACTGCATGGTCTGCCCAAGCTAGGATGAAACCACATCATGAATCAATGAGCATTTTGCATTTTCTTTCATTATCTACTCAAGTCATGCCTACTGCACTTCTAAACATTTTATGAAGTCCAATTATACAGCAAACACTCCCAAAATAAACGTAGGTTGTATTGCAGTGTCACTTACTAGTATATAAATGCTGTGCCGTGACAGACACCGACTACCCATTAGTTACTGAATCAAGTTTGCTTAAGCACTACTAACTGCTTGCTTTTCTTGAAGCTAGATCATTCTGAAAAAAAACCAGACAGCAGAATTCAGCTCTAGCAAACATGCTGCCCTCTTACTAAGGAAAAAGCAGCTACTATCTGAAATCATACCACACGAAGCCAAAAAGAACATTACTCTACTGAAAGAAAACTGAAGAGTAGGTCTGAATTTTAAGTGCTGCAGTCCTCAACATTTACAGATAGGTATAACTTGAACAACCTCAAATATTTAAGGCACTATGTGTGGGAACGGTTTACAATGCAGCTGAGATTATTAGAACAACATTAAGAGCCAAGTCTAGGCAACATTTTGCCCATGCAAAAGACACATGCAAATGTAAAGAACAATAGCTCAATTGCTTAGGTTAAGTGCCCCAACATGTACACACTAAGACACAGACAGTACAATTCACTCATATGCTGTAATTCTGACACGTGTGCATCTGTTGCTCTAAGGTCTAGACACAGAATGGCTTCCCAAATGTGGACGTGTCTTGCACTAGTTAGAAGGCAATTTTATAAAAAATAGCAGGAGCAAAACTGGACTTCCGCTCCCATAAGTCACCTGTCTAGAGTTACTACGTAAGAAGATACATGACCAAAGACAAGTTATACCAAATGTGCAAAACACATTAAAAGTGAGAGTTTTTTTTAAAGCTCAAAGTTGTTTAAATTGCACCCAAGTCTACATGATTCAAAAATAATTTTCTTGTGCCATGGCTAATATTTATTAAATACCATGTTTTTATTTTTAATCAAACGTTTGTATCATTGAGCTTCCTCAATATACTGTTTTGAGTTTTCACATATATGGATACTGGCTGAGTTTTGTTGGACTCAATGGAAATCCAGTATATGCAGGTGATGCTGCAATGTAAGAATGTGGAGGGAAGATTGGTTTGTACTGAGTCTGATGAATGGTTGGGGATGGTAACAGACGGGGATTTATGCCCACTGGGACTTGGTGAACTATGCCACTGGGATGGGAGATATTATAAGTTGGATGCTGTAACATAGGTCTTGAGGTACACGGAGAGGCTAAGAGGTGGGCCACTGGGGCAGCACTACTGAGGGTAGCTGAGGACGGGTATGGAAGCAGAGCAGGCTGTCCTCCGAGGTGTGAGCTTCCAGCCAGGTGGGCATGTACTGCTGTGTGGTTAGGACTTCCGTGGGAAAGAGTGAAAGGATTACTAGTGACACTGGTAGGAATATACGCTTGCTGTCTTCGATGCCCGAAGTTTCCATTCCACTCTTGATGTCCGGCTCCAAAGTGCTGAACCTGAACACAAAGAAAACCACGACTGAACAGCACATTCTGTAAGACCCAAGTGAAGACCAGAGGGACTGGAGCGGCTGGGACAGGCAGCTCACACTGGACCTCTCAGTCCAGTTTACCAAGGAAAGGAAACACATGAGCATTGTCCTACTTCTTACTTGTTACCGTTGCCACTTCCAGCCAACATTACTGTCGGTAATTAGTCCCTACAATTTATATAACACTTATATATAAAGCTAACATTCATGCATACCATTTTATTAAACCCCAAAACAATCCCATGGCATAATTATCCCCATTATCTCTGCTCCATATATACTCATCCCATACCACGTACCACACACACACACAAAATCAAAAACTAAAATGATAAAGTAAAAAAAATTAAAAAACCACTAAACATAAATCTCACGCTCACAAATGCACAGAGGAGCACACCTGGCTGAAGTTCAAATGCGGCTGCTGGAATGCTGATGTGGGCTTTTGCTGACGAGCACCCGAGGCAGAAGGCTGGTTCAGCTTTCCGGGGGCAGGCTGTCCTTTTATTAATGGCTGGCATGTAGAATCTGGCAACAATAACCAACAAACACATACAAAATTACAGAGCTGTGATTTCTGCTTCTCCAATGAAACTTAGACATGTGCTTACAGATTTTGTATTATACAACAGTGATCGAAGAACCTTAAGGTAAAATTTAAAGATAACATCATGGCTTCTAAGCACTGGATGATTTTTTTTTTTTTTTTTGGTGTTTTGAGACAGGGTTTCTCTGTGGCTTTGGAGCCTGTCCTGGCACTAGCTCTGTAGACCAGGCTGGTCTCGAGCTCACAGAGATCCACCTGCCTCTGCCTCCCGAGTGCTGGGATTAAAGGCGTGCGCCACCATCGCCCGGCATACTGGATGACATTTGAAGAGTTGGGTTTTGTTTTTGTTTTCTGTGTAATAGATATGACAGGGTCAAGATGGGAATTCAAGGTGACTTTTAACAATCCTGGTCACCATGATCCTAAATTTAAGGACAATCAGAAAACTAAGTTTACCTGTGTTCGTCATGTGCTCATCGACATTCAGTCCACTCTCTATTCCCACTGGGGGCTCCACAGCAGTGCCCACAGCTGGCTTGGCTTCTGTGCCAGCACCAGTCCCCAGCTCTGTGCTTTGCTGAGTGTCCTCCACAAAGCTGCTCTCTGCAAATGGACTGTCATGCCCCGAGGAGTCTGACGTTGGAGAGCCATCCACAGTCTCACACCCACTTTCTTGTTCATCATCTGACATACTACAAGAAAACATTTTTGTATTTTTAATAATCTCCAACACACTAATTGAGATGCTCCGTTATTTTATATATATTTCGTCCTTGGCCAATTTTTTTTCCTCATAGTATTTCCAGACTCTATTCAAACAGATAAACCAAATTCTTCCACTTCAGAAATACCTTTTGGACTCAGCTATTTTTATTTTCTTTCACATTTGCTCCATCATAATAGTTCATAAAATTCCGCAGTCCTTTACCCAGCCGCAGAGGAAGCAAGATGTGACTACCTCGCTGAAAAAGGTACTGAGTCATGTGGCTAACATATACTAGAATGATGGGCTAATATAAGTTATAAGTTAATAAGAAGCCTGAGCTAATGGGTCAATCAGTCTACAACTAATGCAGATCTCTGTGTGATTTCTTTGAAACTTAATGACTGAGGGAACCAGGAAGGACAGAAAACTCAGTCAACAACTCTTCAAGATAAGAAGTACTTACTGTTCCAGATGCTAGAAGACCTCTCAACTGGTAAAACACTTGCTGTGCATGCATGAGAACTTGAGTTCGGATCCCAGCACCCACATACAAACCTGAGTACATGCAGCAGGGCATATCTGTAGCCCTAACACTGGGAGGCAGACACAGAAGAGCTCCGTAGCTTGCTGCCCAGCTAGTCTAGCAAATGGGCGAGCTCCACATTCCATGAGATATCCACAAATATGGTGGAGAGCAACTGAAGATGACACCCAGCATTGGCCTCGAGTCTCCGGAGGCACATGCACAGTGTTTATGAAAATACAAACACATCATATAAACTTAAAAAAACAGAAACAAAACAAAATGTTTGTCTAGAAAATTTGGGTGATAGGGACTTGCATATTCCAGATCCAACTGTAAGGTGAGGTGTCCTGAAAGGCTTTCTGACCAACCCGTAGACAACCCCGATTCCTGAATCCCACTCTTACCACTACCCCAGCCCTCACGAGACCCCACTCCCTGGGATTTCTATATCATTGCCTATTTAATCAATCAATTTTAATAATTTGAGGCATCTCTTTTTATATGCATACTTTCTTTTTACTCTTGAATCTACATGCATATGTTCATGTTTATGATTATTTTATGTGTATATATATGTGTACATTTATATATGTATGAACTAACCAACATCAACCTATAAGAAGATGCACTTGTCTAATCTTGTCTATGCCTTCTGCAGAATTTTGACTAGTAAGTACTCCAACCACAGCTCCTAACTAAAAGAAACAACTTTAAAGCCCAGTGTGGTAGTACAGCCTCTGACTGACAGCTAGGGCTACACAGAGAAACCATGTCTTGAAAAACAAACAAAACAACAACAACAAAACACTAGCTTTAAAATACTTTTCAAATATTGTCACCAATTTTTATAATATAAAATCAAACGTATTTCATAAAAATTGTTGTGGGTTCCAGGTGTAGCGGCTCACACTTTTCATCCTAGCACTTGGGAGGCAGAAGCTGGAGGATCTCTGAGTTCAAGGTCACACTCTGTGAGAGCGCAGGGAGAGAGTTCCGGGTGGCGAGGACAGTCAGGGCTGTTACACAAAGAAATTCTTTCTCCAAAACCTCTCCCAGAAAAAATTGTTGTGGCTCATCTCTCAACATGTTAGCACACCAAAGGAGGCAGATAAGTCAGCTACCAACAGTAGAGATAAAAATCAGAGTAGCTGCTCTGTAAGAGGGTCACTCAGTACTTCATCATGCAAAAATGTATGTATTAGCACTTTAAATTAAAGGTTAGGTTTGTTTGTTTGTTTGAGATAGGGTCTCACTATGTAACCCTGGAAGGCCTTGATCTCACTGAGATCCCTGCCTCTGTCTCCCAAATTCTGGGATTAAAGGCATGCACCACCACAAACTGGAGGTATTTTAATGGGAAAAAAACTGATTACTAAAACTACAAGCTTACAAAATTTATGTAGTTCAAAAGCTGTGTGCAAAACAGCAATCACTGTAGTAAGCGGCAGACACTTACACACGACAGAAAGGCTCAACATTTACGACAAGCTACTCTTAAAATTCCTTTACCTGTTGGGTCTCTTGCAAGGGGACGGGCTGGACTGCCCGGAGGAGCTGGTGCTCAGAGTGCTATCAGGACTGCTGAGTGAACACATCCGGTCAATATTCAAAGTGCTTTGGCAAGCTTCACAATCTAGACTACCTTTACACCTGGGAGGAGGGAAGAGTAGACAGGGGTCAAGAGTGAGAAGATAGTCTCATGCCAGCCAAACTTTACAGTACCAAAAGGCAGGAAACAGTTCAGAATGAGCTACACGAACCCAAATGTATAGCTTATACATTCAGATGAAGGGCTACAGTCATATTCACTCCAAGGGTCACTGACAGAGAGTGTGCCCCAAAGCTGATCTGTGCATCTGGCACTTACTCTCGGAGTGAATGTCTGGGTGAGGTCTCTTCGTCATCAGTGTCACTGCTAATGGTGATCACACTCACGGCAGGACTCGGGGAGTCGGCGATGATGATGGTTTGCCGCTGTTTATCTGAAACCGCCGAGTCCTGTCTGACAGATGCTTCCCGGCTGTTTCGTGCCTCTCCTTCTGAGGTATGATTGTCTTGTGTTTCTACACAACTTACTTCCTCAACATCTTTCCCACTGATTATCTTTGGGGAAATAAATGCTGAATGTGGGATATTGGTATTCTGCAATGAATTACTCCTGCAACCAAAGAAACAATTTGTAATTTTTATGATCAAAATAGAGAAATGATATTTCTCAAAGACATTTTGTAAAACCAAACAATGCAAACTTTCACAAGTTCATGGATGTAACACAGTGATACACAAGAGTTTTGTGAATTATAATAAATGATAACTAAAATACTGCTGTGGTTTACATTTACATACTCTTCTGTATGTGTGATAGCCGAATGTCTACAGTTGCTATAGTACAGGTAGATAACAATCGAAGGGCAATAAAGACAATCTTACCAACTGAAAGCATTTATTTCCTCTCTTCCTGGCTCCCATTCCATTAGTTTTACCAAAATACCTCTGAGAAATTAAGAAGGGAGCCGGCTTAGTGTTTGTATAAAAGCTATAAAAGAGGTCATTTTTGAATAAACAGAGTGACCCTTTAGAGCACATGCAAATTTGAAAGCTTAATTTACTAACGCAGAGGAAAACCACAGTCCATGAACACCAACCTGTTCTGGCACAGCTTAGTTTTCTTGGTAGTGGCAGGCTGAGGCCAGACAACATGTGCAATGCCCACGCTGATAGGCTGAGGGGCCGATAATGTTATCTGATTGGTCAGAAGAGGCTGTGGCATCACCGAGTTGTAATGACTGCTATGTGGAATCATTTTCCTATGGAGCAAGTTCAGAAAAGTGAATTCCTTCACTGTGATTTGTTATGCATCTAATTCACAGAGAGGTTCTGCTTTGGACTTACCCCCAGTCTCCAAGCCTCTGTGAACCAGCCATGCCTTCCGAAGTTAGTGTTGCAGCGGCAGGAGCCATGGGTGTTACCTGCTGCCAGGCAGGTATCAGCATCTGCTGTGTTCTGCCAGACCACGTCTGCTGCATCAAAACACAGCCCAATAAAACAAAGGTACAAATAACACGTCCCAAATTCACAACAGTTAAGGCAACAACTAGTAATTACAAAAGCTAAAGTCCATGGAATACAAAACAGACTGACTCTTACTACTTCCCGGAAGTACAAGCTGACATATGACTTGTATTTAAGTTAAAAAATGAGAGCACATATGTAAAGGAAAAGTAAACTGTGACCAACCTGTGAAAGAACTCCAGGTCGGATCTGCAGTGGCTGTACAGCAGGGGCCTGAGTTACAAGTGGAACTGTATTGTCTACTCTTATGGAGTAACTGGTGGGTTTACCATGCGCTGCAGGAATACCTGGGAAACAGAACAGTCATCCAACAGGGGGAAAATTGTCTTGCAAAACTTATAAAATTACTTTAAATGTATAACAAGTTTAAATTCTGATTCAGATTAGGTCTGTTTCTACTTAAAATTAACAAAATAATCTATTAGTAAAGACGGGTACTTCCTATCTGTTTCTTGTAGTACTTTGTTACAAATACTGATGTCAAATTACTCTGTGTTTATTAAAATGTGCTTCAAAGCAAAATCATTTGTTCTTCCTGCAACTTCTCATTTCCATCTTGAGTTTCCACTGTGGCATTATTTCCTCTCCGTTTCTCTGCTATGGCAAGGTCTGGAAAGACAGGCTGAGGCTCACGATCTTCATAAAAACCTAGTAAAGCAATGTGCTTCTTTCACACACTATGCCTAAGCCATCTCTTCTTCAAAACTGTCAGGACCGCACACACTTGTCACTAAATTAATTAATTTCAAATTAATGGACAGATACAAGGGGGTTTCTGAATCGCATAAATTCATATCCTTGCTATCATATTTCATCCCCCAAAGGAGTAGCAAAAACTATTATACTGCTTAGTCTGATGATCCAACAACGCTTTATCCAACATGCTATAACAGGCTGGTGCCCCAGTAGAGAGCTGCTAGCACTGCAGAACAAATGCTGCCACTGTTAGAATGGTTCAACAAATACATAAATAAACACAGGCAAGACCGATAGCCATTTAATTATGTTATTATTAGTATCTCTTCTCACTGTATCATAAGCCAGTCTGTAAATAACAACTCTTTCTTGTGTTTCTCTATGTAGCTGTGGCTGTCTGGAACTCACTCTGTAGACCAGGCTGACCTCAAATTTACAGATCCTCCTGTCTCTGCCTCTGAGTGCTGGGATTAAAGGTGTGAGCCACCACTGCCCCATCTACCTAAATATTCTCACAATACTCTCAAGTATGTAGGAATTGTAAGTATGAAGCAGTACCACACCCAACTAGGGAGGCTTTGAGAAACAGAATGTCCCAAGACCTGGACCAAAAAAAAAAAGAGCTATAATCAATTCTCTTTATCATAATTCTAAACTTTTATAGCCATCAATTTCGTTACAGACTAGCACATCACTTAATGATGTAATACCATCTAGGAAAGGCATCACTGGGTGACTCTGTCTGCTGCATGAGTAGTCAGAGTACACTCACACGAACTAAGATGGGACCCTATCACTATGCAATGTAATCTCAACAGCTAAACTTCAGCCAAATAGCATGGGTCCATGCAATTTATTATTTTTTTAATGGAGGTGAAGTTAAGTGTTTCTCTTTAGTCATAAGGAATAAAATACTGCAGTTGTTAGTCTTTCTATTTAAAAAAAATCTTAATTTTTTTACTGCCTAACTCTATTATTAAGTGCTAATCCTAAAGAAAACATTGTGTCCTGTTTATTTTCCTCAGACATTTAGCTTACTATCAATGTGCTCTATTTTCTCTGTCCACAAGTGCTCCCATAAGCAATGCTCACATTTATGAAAGCTCTGCATATTCTCTCTTCCTATTACCTTTTTGATAAAACTGAATAGTTGATTAAGATCAGAATTTTCTATGTTAGCAAAACTAATTGATTAGAATTGTTTTAATACTTGAAAACTAGGTACAAAGATTGATAAAGAGTTGGGTGTGGTGGCACACATCTGAAATCCCAGCACTTGTGTGCTGGAAGCAGTATGATTTCAAGTCTAAGGCTACCCTGGGCTACAGAATCAGACAATGTCTCCAAAATGAAAAGCAAATCAAAGAGACAAACAAAAGGACCGCTACTGAGAGCTTCTAGAGATGCTGAGACCGTGTATAAGGCAGACACTACATTTAAGACGTTAATATATTTACTAGCAAATAAGATTATTCCTTAATAATTATAAATCAAATAAATAGATAAAAGATTTGTCTTATCACACTGAAATATCTCTCATGTTCTCTCTGCAAATCGACCTCACCATGCCTGTACTCCCCACCTCAATAAACACCTAAGTTTGCTGTGGGCTCATGTTTCCTTCTCATTTGCACCATGAGGAATCACCTATTTCTGTTAAGACTCCCTGTCTAGATTGAGCCAGACACCTAGGCCAGAGCAGGCCTGATATGGCAAGCTCCATGGAGTGGTAGCGAATTGAGACCAGGGACATTTGCAGAGGCAGGACTGAGCCAGTGACCTGGGCTAGAGCAGACCTGAGATAGCTAACTCCACAAGAACAAATGATGAGTGAGTGGGCCAGAGCCAGAGACTGCTGCGGGTCTGGGCATAAATCTGGGACCTTCGAGGGAGTAGACCTGAGCCAGGACCTCTGTGGGTCCGGGCATGAGTCTGGGACCCCTGAGGGTGAAGATCAGAGCCAGAGACCTTTGCAGGAGCAACCCCAAGCCAGGGACATCTGAAAGAGCAGATACAGACCAGGGACATTTACAGAAACAGGTCTGAGTCTACAACCAAGACCAGAGCAGGCCTGAGACAGCAAACTCCACAGAGCGAGAGCAAACCCCTGGAATGCTGAGCGACCTCCAGGAACAGAGGGACCAAAGGGGTAACTAGAACCAAGGCATTGATTGTACCACGAGGAACAACCATCTGCGCCTTGGATCCACTGACACCTAGAAGATTAATCACCAGAGTCACAGACAGCCCCAACCACACCAACTAGAGGAAAAGATGAGTAGACAAGGTAAGAACACATGCAACAGCACAAAGAACAACATAACACCAGTAAAATCTAGAGACCCTACAACAGCAAGACTTGAACAACCAAATACAGATGAAGCAGAAGAAAATGATCTAAAAAAAAAAATACCTTCAGGAGAATGTTTGAGACTCTTAAAGGGGAAATGAGAAATTCCCTCAAGGAAATGGAGAAAAAGACAAACAAAAAATTGGAAGACATCAGCAAATCCCTTAAAGAAAACCAAGAAAAAGCAATTAAACATATGAAAGAAACTATTCAAGACTTGTAAACTGAAAGCCGAGGGAATTATAGAAATAGAAGTCACGAGAAAATGATCAGGAACTACAAATGCAAACATAAACAGCAGAATATAAGAAATGGAAGAGAAAAATCTCAAGCGCTAAAAAATACAATAGAGGAAATAGACTCATCAGTCAAAGAAAACATTAAATCTAACAAAAGCTTAACACAAAGTATCCAGGAAATATGGGACACCATGAAAATGCCAAACCTAAGAATGATAGGTATAGATGAAGGAGAAAGAAGTTAAATTCAAAAGCACAAAAATATATTTAACAGCCTGGCGATGGTGGCGTACGCCTTTAATCCCAGCACTCGGGAGGCAGAGGCAGGTGGATCTCTGTGAGTTCGAGACCAGCCTGGTCTACAGAGCTAGTTCCAGGACAGGCTCCAAAGCCACAGAGAAACCCTGTCTCGAAAAACCAAAAAAAAATTTATATA
>NW_026067937.1:5154507-5158348 GCF_014885135.2 Alexandromys fortis | reverse complement strand
CAAAATCACAGAAGAAACTTTCCCAACCTAAAGAAAGATATGCCTATGAAGATACAAAAAACTCAGAGAACACTAAATAGACTGGATCAAAAAAAAAAAAAAAAGTTCCCTTGACACATAATAATCAAAACACTAAACATAGAGAAGAAAGAATATTAAGAGCTGCAAAGGCCAAGTAACATATAAAGGCAGATCTATCAGAATTACACTTGACTTCTCAATGGAGACAATGAAAGCCAGAATGTCATGGTCAAGCATTATGCAGACATTAAGAGACCAAGGATGCCAGCCCAGACTATTATACCCAGCAAAACTTTCAATCACCATAGGACAAAACAAGCCACAACCATACCAATTAGAGGAAAAGATGAGTATTTCATTACAAAACCAGATTTAACCAATACCTAGCCACAAACCCAGGCCTATACAAAGTACTAGAAGGAAAACTCCAACTCAAGGAAGTTGGCTACATCAACAAAAACAAAGACAATCGATAATCTCACAGCAGCAAATCCCAAAGAAGGAAAAAACACAAATTAACATCACCACCAACAAAAACTAAATTAACAGGAGATAGCAATCATTGGTCATTAATATCCCTTAATATAAATGGACTAAACTCACCTATAAAAAGACACGGACTAACAGATTGGATATGAAAACAGAATCCATCCTTCTGCTGCATACAAGAAACACACCTCAACCGCAAAGACAGACATCGTCTCAGAGTAAAAGGTTGGGAAAAAAATTTACATCAACTGGACCTAAGAAACAAGCTGATGTAGCTATTCTAATGTCTAACAAAATAGACTTCAAACTAAAATCAATCAAAAGAGACAAAGAAGGACATTTGATATTAGTCACAGGAAAAAATCCATCAAGAGGAAATCTCAATACTGAACATCTATGCCCCAAATACAAGGCCACCCTCATATGTAAAAGAAACACTTCTAAAGCTTAAATCATACATTAAAACCCACACATTAATAGTGGAAAACTTCAACACTCCACTCTCACCACTGGACAGGTCAGTCAGACAAAAAATGAACGGAGAAATAAGGGAACTAACAGATGTTATGACTCAAATGGACATCTATAGAATAGTCCATCCAAACAGAAAAGAACATACTTTCTCCTCAGCACCTCATAGAACCTTCTCAAAAATTGATCAGATACTCAGTAACAAAAAAAAGCCTCAACAAATACAAAAAAAAAAAATTGGAATAACCCCATGTATCTTATCAGATCATTATGGCTTAAAACTAGAATTCAACAGCAATACTAATTCCAGAAGGCCCACAAAGACATCATCAACGGGTCAAGGAAGAAATAAGGGGAGAAATTAAAGACTTCCTAAAATTCAATGAAAATGACCACACAACATACACAAATTTATGGGACACAATGAAAGCAGTGTTAAGAGGAAAGTCCATAGCACTACATGCCTACATAAAGAAGATGGAAAAATCTCATACTAGTCAATTAATAGAACATTTGAAAGCTTTAGAACAAAAAGAAGAAAACTCACCTAAGAGAACTACACAGCCAGAAATAATCAAATTGAGAGCTGAAATCAACAAAATAGAAACAAACAAACAAACAACAACAACAAAAGAAAACAAAGAATCAATGAGAAAAGAGTTGGTTCTTCAAGAAAATCAACAAAATAGACAAACCTTTATCCAAACTAACCAAAAGGCAGAGAGAGAATATCCAAACTAACAAAATCAGAAATGAAAAAGGGGGCAGGACAACAGACATAAAGGAAATACAGAAAATCATCAGGTCCTGTTTCAAAAACCTGTACTCCACAAAACTGGAAAGCTTAAAGAAAATAGACAACTTTGTGAATAAATATCACTTACCAAAATTAAATCAAGACCAGATAAGCAAATTAAATATACCTATAACTGCTAAAGAATAGAAACAGTCATCAAAAGTCTCCCAACCAAAAAAAGCCCAGGACCAGAGGGTTTCAGCTCAGAATTCTACAAGACTTTCAAAGAAGAACTAATACCAATACTCCTCAAACTTTTCCAAACATTAGAAACAGAGGGAACATTGCCAAACTTTTATGAGGCTACAATTACCCTGATACCCAAACCACAGAAAGACATTACTAAGAAAGAGAATTATAGACCAATCTCATTCATGAACATTGATGCAAAAATACTAAATAAAATACTGGCAAATCGAATCCACACATCAGAACCATCATCCACCATGATCAAGTATGCTTCATCCCAGAGATGCAGGCAGGGATGGTTCAACATATGAAAATCTGTCAATGTAATCCGCCATAAACAAACTAAAAAATAAAAACCACATGATCATTAGATATTGAAAAACTTTCAACAAAATACAACATCCCTTCATCATAAAGGTCTTGGAGAGAGCAGGGATGCAAGCAACAAACCTAAACATAATAAAGACCATCTACAGCAAGCCAACAGCCAACATCAAACTAAATGGAAACTCCCAGCGATCTCACTGAAATCAGGAACAAGACAAGGTTGTTCACTCTCTCTATAGCTATTCAGTATAGTTCTTGAGGTCCTAGTTAGAGCAATAAGACACCAAATGGAGATCAAGGGAATACAAAAGAAGATGGGAAAAGAAGTCAAACTCTCGGGGGCTGGAGAGATGGCTTAGTGGTTAAGAGCATTGCCTGCTCTTCCAAAGGTTCTGAGTTCATTTCCCAGCAACCACATGGTGGCTCACAACCATCTGTAATAAGATCTGGTGCCCTCTTCTGGCCTGCAGACATACACACAGACAGAATATTGTATACATAATAAATAAATAAATATTTAAAAAAAACTGGTGGGGTCTTGGAACCTCCTCCTCCATTCATACTAGGATTTTGACCACCTTGATCTTGTACAAGTCTTATGTAGACAAGTATATCTGCTGTGTGTTTATGTGTGTATCGGTCACGTCACATCCAGAAGATAGCATTTTGAGGCTCTCTTCCTCATTTTCCATCCCTTCTATTCATTCTATCAGCTTTTCCCCTCTGCTCCCCGAGCCTTGGATGGGAGGATGGGAGGAGATTGGCACGGTTGACTGTTCTAGGCTGAGCACTCCCCGTCACTCTTTTTTAGTATGCTGACCAATTATGATTCTGCATGAACTCACTGCAAAAGCAAGCTTCTCTGGTCAAGGCTGAGATCAGACAAATCTACGAGAATAAGAATAAACATTAAGAATACAATTTGGCGACATGGCCATTTAGTAAAACAACACCTGGAGCCTTCTCCCTAGTACCTGAGTCCCCCACCTCACGTGCTTTTATGGGTTTACAATACGGGGGTGTGAAACCCCTCCAATCCCATCAGAAAGCACTTGGTGACCCTATGGCAGACGTGCCGCTACTCCACCAGTGGGCTCATTTCTCCTGGCAGCTCGTTGGTGTAGCATGCAGAGTCCAGGGCTGGTTAAGATCACTGATGTGTTTCCTCCCCCAGCAGCCTGCACGGCACCTTCCAGCACTATGAAAGGCAGATAGCAGGGAGGGAACTTCCTAGTCAGTTTGAGATGCTACCCTTAAACATATAAACCTAGACTGCAGCATCTAGGGGAGCATCATCATCCACCATGGAGTAGAGAGGGATCTGAAAGGATGATCCCCAACCTGTCCACAACACCCGTGATGATGGTGGACTCCATTCTCAAACAGAACCTATGCCAGACTCCAAAGATGTGAAAATAGTTCGGCTGAGGAGTTTAGAAAAGTGTTCTACTTTGACAGAGCTTTTGGTCAAGTCTTCCTGTTGGGAAAATGCCTTTCACCTGCACCCTGTGGTAGCTGAGCATGTGTCTCTAGTTGACCAATCAGAAC
>NW_026067937.1:5147802-5149242 GCF_014885135.2 Alexandromys fortis | reverse complement strand
AATTAAAAAAAAAAGTCAAACTCTCACTATTTGCTGATGATATAATAGTTTACATAAGCAACCCCAAAAATTCTACCAAAAAAATTCTACAACTTATAAACACTTTCAGTAATGTAGCAGGATACAAGATTAAATCAAAAAATCAGTAGCCCTCCTGTACACAGATGATAAATGGACTGAGAAAGAAATCAGAGAAACAACACCCTTCACAATACCCACAAATAGCATAAAATATCTCGTAGTAACTCTAACCAAACAAGAGGAAGACTGGTATGACAAAAACTTTAAATCTTTGAAGAAAGAAATTGAAGAAGGCACCAGAAAGTAGAAAGATCTCCCATGCTCTTGGGTAGGTAGAATTAACATAGTAAAAATGGCAATCTTACCAAAAGCATTCTACAGATTCAATGCAATTCCTATCAAAATCCCAGCAAAATTCTTCACAGACCTTAAAAGAACAGTACTCAACTTCATATGGAAAAGCAAAAAAACCCAGGATAGCCAAAACAATCCTGTACAATAAAAGAATTTCTGGAGGCATCACAATCCCTGACTTCAAACTCTACTACAGAGCTACAGTACTGAAAACAGTCTGATACTGGCATAAAAACAGACAGGAGAACCAATGGAACCAAATCAAATCAATCCACACACTTTTGAACACCTGATTATCAAAGACTTCAATATAAAGCCAACCACACTGAACCTCATAAAAGAGAAAGTGGGAAGTACACTTGAACGCACTGACACAGGAGACCACTTCCTAAATAACCCCAGTAGTAAAGACACTGAGAGAAACAATTAATAAATGGGACCCCCTGAAACTGAAAAGCTTCTGTAAAGCAAAGGACACGGTCCACAAGACAAAATGACAGTCTACAGAATGGGAAAAGATCTTCACCAACCCCACATTGGACAGAGGGATGATCTCCAAAATATACAAATAACTCAAGAAATTGGTCATTAAAAGAACAAATAATCCAATTAAAAACTGGAGTACAGAACTAAACAGAGAACTCTCAACAGAGGAATCTAAATTGGCTGAAAGACACTTAAGGAAATGTTCAACATCCTTAGTCATCAGAGAAATTCAAATCAAAACAACTCTGAGATTCCATCTTACACCTGTAAGAATGGCCAAGATCAAAAACACTGTTGACAACTTAATGCTGGAGAGGTTGTGGGGTAAAGAAAACACTCCTGCATTGCTGGTGGGAGTGCAAGCTGGTACAGCCCATTTGAATATCAGTGTGGCGATTTTTCAGAAAATTAGGAAACAAGCCGGGCAGTGGTGGTGCACACCTTTAATTCCAGCACTCGGGAGGCAGAGGCAGGCGGATCTCTGTGAATTCGAAACCATCCTGGTCTACAAGAGCTAGTTCCAGGACAGGCTCCAAAGCCACAGGGAAACCCTGTTTCAAAAAAACAGAAGGGGGGGGG
>NW_026067937.1:5140829-5142964 GCF_014885135.2 Alexandromys fortis | reverse complement strand
GGGAGGGAGGGAGGGAGGGAGGGAGGGAGGGAGGGAGGGAGGGAAAGAAAAAGAAAGAAAGAAAGAAAGAAAGAAAGAAAGAAAGAAAGAAAGAAAGAAAGAAAGAAAGAAAGAAAGAAAGAAAGAAAGAAAGAAAGCTAGGAAACAACTTTCTCAAGACCCAGCAATACCACTCTTGGGTATATATATCCAAAGGATGCTCAAACATGCCACAAGGACATGTGTTCAACTATGTTCACAGCAGCATTGTTTGTCATAGCCAGAACCTGGAAACAACTTAAATGCCCCTCGACCGACAAATGGATAAGGAAAATGTGGGACATTTACACAATGGAGTACTACACAGCAGAAAAAAATAACATCTTGAAATTCGCAGGCAAATGGATAGAGCTAAAAAACATCATACTGAGTGAGGTAACCCAGACCCAGAAAGACAATTACCACATGTACTCACTCGTAAGTGGTTTTTAAACATAAAGCAAAGAAAGCCAGCCTACACATCACAATCCCAGAGAACCTAGACAACAATAAGGACCCTAAAAGAGAGATATACATAGATCTAATCTACATGGGAAGTAGAAAAAGACAAGATCTCCTGAGTATATTGGGAGCATGGGGACCTTGGGAGAGGGTTGAAGGGGTGGGGAGGGGCAGGAAGGGGAGTAGAGAAAAATGTAGAACTCAATAAAAATCAGTAAAAAAAAAAATCTTTAAAAAAATATCTCTCATAAGTCTTTTATATCATGTCATACACAGAAGATATACTCCAAAAAACACTGCTATTCCATGGCTGCACAAAATACACCACAGTGCAGGTGGGCGACCCTTGCATGGCTTCAACACGGGGGAAGAGACTGTCAGAACCCAAAAACATCTACTTGCTAACACAGACTGTAAGAATACCTAAGCAAGAAGTCACAAGGCATACCACTCACTTTCTCTGGTGCATGCACAGAGAGGGAAATGTAGTCAAATATTAGCACTCATTGAATATAAAAAGGAAGGCATAACATTTTCAACCTTTCTATGTTTGGAATTTTTATTAATTTTAATTTTTGACTATTTGAAATTCTTAGAGGAACAAATGTTCCTGGTAGCAGTGGCACAAGCCTTTGGTCCCAGCAGCCTTTAGGCCCAGGAGGCAGAGGAAGGTGGAACCTGAGTTCAAGGCCAGCCTGGTCTACAGAGCAAGTTCCTGGACAGCCAGGGCTATGGAAATAAATCTCAAAAATAAACAAAGAAACAACAAAAAAAAAAAACCCAAACAACAAAAAAAAACCAAGTAAGCACCTAGTATTTTTAAGAATGCTATCAACTTATGATGTAAGCATTTCTAACATTAGCAGAGAGAGTGTTGTCACTTTTTAAAATATGTGATATAAACACCTCATATAGTGATATGCCATGTGACAACACTTAGGTCAACAACCACTCAACAATGATATCTTAAGCACTACTTATTGTTATTCCCTTAAGAATGCATAACTGGAGCTATGGATGTTGTTTTATGGTAGACAGCTTGCCTAGCATTTGTGCACCATGACCTGAGTTCAGTTCAAGGGGTGCCCGGTTTGGGGGTTGATATACTGATTAGTTACATAGTAGCCATCTTAGGTTGTGTAAATATACTCTCAAATGTTCACAATGACCGAATCACCTAGTGTCATTATTTCTCAGACAGTATGTGTCTTTAAAGTAGTCATGACTACATACAAATTCCCTGAAAGGAGAGCTACATGGAAGAATAACTAGTTAAAACTGTTTCCCATCTGTTTTTACTAATCAATTAAATCAACATAAATGTTCTTGATGTTTTGTTATGGGAAATATTAAACTCAAGAAATTACTCAATATTAAGTTAAGTTAAATTTTCAAATAACCTTATGAATCTGTAACTCAGAGCTAGGAATGACTGTGATATCACCTATCAGTCTACTTTCCTTCGTAGACACTAAAAAACGTTAACCCTCAAGTGGCATTCTAAACAGCAATGAGAAGTGTGTTCCAGGTGACCCCATACAACAACAGTCACTCTCACTGCAGCAAAGCTGGACAGAGCCATTTGGAGCTTTATCCATAATCAACCTGCAGGGGGTGGTGATGCATTCTGGATGCAGAGGAAGGAAGGAGGGGGG
>NW_026067937.1:5133926-5139843 GCF_014885135.2 Alexandromys fortis | reverse complement strand
GAGGAAAAGGGAAAGGGAAAGGGAAAGGGAAAGGGGAAAGGGGAAAGGGGAAAGGGGAAAGGGGAAAGGGGAAAGGGGAAAGGGGAAAAGGAAAAAGGAAAGGAAAGGAAAAAAATACCAAAATTATATTCTAAATGAAAACATACCTTGAATAGCTGGGGGACAGATAATCAGGGTCTGATGAAAAGCATCGCCACAACCGAACTGTGCAGTTCCCGCCTGCAGAGGTATTCCATGGTGCACAACTGAGTGAGCAGATGTGGTTAATGCCTGAAACAATCAGTGTACTCCATGTTATATAGGGCAATATTCCAATCACTACAAATATACTATAAATCCACACATACTTCTTAAAATCATAATTCGACGATTAAAATGAACCCAGAAAATGAAACAAAAAGCAGACTGGTCAACTTAAATTGGGTTTACTGAACTCTATTTTTGATAAGAGTTTTGGTCCTAACAACACAAAAGGAAGATTTGAGATAATGAATTCAAAAAGTATGTTCTACTTGGTTTAGCTAGAATAGAACAGACGTACTCAATGCTCACCCCAAGGTACATTCTCCCTGGTTTATATAGAACAGAACAGACGTACTCAATGCTCACCCCAAGGTACATTCTCCCTGGTTTATATAAAACAGAACAGACGTACTCAATGCTCACCCTCACTGAATCTGCTGCTCACATGATGCTTCGACATCTCAAAGCAAACTGAACAATCAGAAGGCTTTTCATAAAGTACTAACAACTATAAATTCTTACCTGGCTTCTTAACGTCCCAATTTTAGTAAGGTTTGCCGTGAGAGCAGCAGTGCCGTTTGATGCGACCGGCCTTAAGAGCGACATTTTACTGTGGGTACTTGTTTCACATGAACTTGGGTGGGACTTACAAATATCCATTATATGAAAGCAGGACTTCACACTGCACAAGAAAAAGTAGAAAACACTGTAACATTATTTAAGATGCTTAGTTTAAGATTATTGTACAGTAACAAAATAAAAATTATTTGGAAAAAAAATAAATTCTACAATTTGTACTTTATTTTTTGTTCTTTTTCTAACAGTAATTTCTACAAGAAAAATAGTAATGCAAATATATATTATGCTGATAATATTTTTAAGAATGCAATTTTTATTATTTATTTATTTATTAACACACAATAATTTAATGATCTCTGCTTTATTTAATTTGTACTAAATTTTAATAGACAAATCACTAAATTAATAGTACCAAGAACATCATTATGATGTTATTTTCAAAGTAGTTATTTATGAACATCCATAGAATATCTTCAGTGTTTAAGGGAAGTATACCTGGGTTTCATAAAAATACTAGTACAATGGCATTTCACAATAATGAATAGTGATTCATTCACATAAGAACTTTCATTACTGTTGTGACAACAGCAATGTAGCTTTAAGCTATGGGGGAGTGTCTATTTAGGTTTTAAGTGACGGGTTTCACTGTGGCATACTCACACACAGGAATCACTATGCTTCGTTTGTACTCCATTCCCGCCTGCTCTCTCTCATGTTCCTCCTCCCACTCCCCCTCCTGCTGGTCCACTCCTCTCCCTGAACAGCTGCTCTGAAGTCACATGATTCTACTACCTTTGCCAACCGAGAAAGACCATTAAAATGTCACAAATTTTACTTAAGGCAGCTGACAAGGCCTTCAAAATGTGACCATATCTTCTTCCTTACTAACCCCTCGTTCCTTCTAAAACTTAAAGGAGCAAGAGAAGGAGAAAGAAATCAAAAGATACACAAGGAAAACAGACAAGAGTTACAGGTCTCCAAAGGACAGAACCTAGGGAGAGCTGGTGAAAACAGAAATGGGACTTAAGAGAGACCTCTGACATTCTCTTCTACGCCCTCACTGCTCCAGTAGGAACACTTCCATTTTCAGTGACACTTGGGGTCAGCAGTGAAACTGGCCTTCCAATCTGTGTTCTAATTCAACTCTGCCACATACTAGTCCATGCCATCTCAGTCCGGGTGGCTCCATCTCTTTAGACTTATTAATGGCTAGTGAAGACACTGGTTTTCTATATACCTATCATTTTTAAAGCACACTAGGAAAGATTATAAAGTGACGTACTGGTTGCTGTGAGGGAAATCTAGAAGATGCTTCATATTAACGAATGGGTGGTTGAGCGTCTCAATTGGAGTAATTCTTAAGTCTGCATCAATCAGCAACATTTTTTTCAACAGACTAACAAATTCTCTTCTATCAGCTTTCTCAGCCAAAAGATCACTTCCTTCCAAATCCATCACTGTGTTCACCTATGACATCAAAGTTTCAAGCCATAAAATAAAGATAAAAAGAAGTGTTTGTTAAAATTCACATCTTAAAAAAAAAAACAGTCAACTAGTTATTTGAAACAAAAAGAACTGAAGTTCATAAATCTACAAAATCTTCTGAGGTAACAAACAGGATTCACTCAAAGTAGGAAATTTAAGGGAAAAAAAAAAAAACCTTGCTGGGTGGTGGTGGTACACACTTTTAATCCCAGCACTCAGGAAGCAGTGACAGGTGGAGCTCTAAGTTTGAGGCCAGCCTGATCTACAGAACAAGTTCCAGGATAGCCAGGATTACACAGAAAAACCCTGTCTTTAAAAAGAAAATTAAAAAAAACAAAAACAAAGAAACAAACCACTTTATTACTACTGCATAAGTGAATGAGTTACATCTGTTAGTATATGTATCTCTATGTGAGGGCATGCGTGTGTACTGTTGAGTGCGTGTCTCTGTGTGCATATGTCTCTGTCTGTCTTGAGTGCTTGGGTGTTAAGTATGTATGTCTGTGTATGCATGCCCATGAGTCCCGTTCATGTGTGTGGATATCTTTGTGTTGAATGTGTGTGTGCGTGTGTGTGGACATGTGGACATCTTTATGGAGTAGGTTCTTCTCTTCCACCTTTAAAATACGTTCCAGGGCCAGAGCTCAGGTCACCAGTGGTTTTTTTTTTTTTTCCATTGAGCCATCTCACTAGCCCAAACGTTGTTACTAAACACAGACCTATTCCTATTAAGACAGGAAAAAGTCTTCTTGTTCATTTTCCTTTTGAAGACAAAACAAAAACAAAAACACTAAAACCTTTAGAAAATGACAGCATGGGCAAATTTAAACTCTGATAAAGACAAATACAATTTAGATGAAAGCTTAAAAATTTTGAATTAATTCTGTTTCAAATACTTCAAAAGTAAGATTTAGAAATGAGTGAGATCCTGGTAGCGGTGGCTCACACCTTTAATCCCAGCAACCAGGAAACAGAGGCAGGCAATCTGAGTTCAAGGCCAGCCTGATCTACAGAGTGAGTTCCAGGACAGCCAGGGCTACGTAGAAAAACCTCGTCTTGAGACACAAAAAAAAAAAAAAAAAAAAAAAAAAAAAAAAAAAAAAAAAAAAAAAAAAAAAAAAAGTAGAAACTGAGTGTTGTGTTTTGAATCCTTGGCCCTCTAGGGTCACCTTCAGCACACAAGATTAACAAAGCGACTGCAGTACTCACGTGCACTATATCGTCCAGACTGTTGAATATGTACTTTCTGGCTTCTTTAGACTTCATTCCTGTCTCTGCCTCATGCTCTTCCAGTGTCTTATTATATACAATCAAGAGAAAAGAACATATTACTCTCCATATGCCTTTAAGCCTGACACAGTTAGCCTAATACCAAGTGTAGCTGTTTCAAAAAGAGCAACAAGCAGAAATGTACTTTATATACAAATAAATGAATAAATGCGAAGTCAGGAATGGTGCATTCGGTAAGCCCAGTACTCGGGAGGCTGACACAGGAAGATCAAGCTGGAGACCACCCTGGACTGTGCTGGGTTTGTCAACTTGACACAACCAGAATCATCTTGGAAGAGGGAACCTCAGTGGAGAAAATATCTCCATTAGCACAGCCTACGGACAAGACTGGGACATTTTCTTGATCATGATGGATGTGGGAAGCCCATCCCACTATGGACGCCCAGATCACTGATGCAGCACCACACCTCCGCATGCAGTCCTAGGTGATGTAAGACAGCACGCGGAGGGGCTGGAAAAACAGACCCTGGTCAAGAGCACTTGTTGCTTATACAGAGGGTCAAGGTTCTGTTTCCCAGAACCCACATGGCAGCTAACAAGCATCTGTAACTCCAGGTCCACAGAATCTGACACCCTCTTCTGACCTCTCGAGGTACCAGGTACACATGTGGTACATATACATACATGGAGGCAAAACACACAGTAAAAAAAAAAAAAAAAAAAATCTAAAATAATTTTTTTTAATTTAAAGGTGGGGGATGGGAGCACGCCAGTAAGCAGCACTCCTCCATGGTTTCTGCTAGAGCTCCTTCCTGTCCTGGCTTTCTTGAATGATGGGCTATCACCAGGGTGTGAAAACTTTCCTCTCCAAGTTGCTGTTGGTCATGGTGCTTATTACAGCAACAGTAAACCAAACTAAGAAAACTATAAAAGAAACCAAAGCTGGTAATGATAGTAGACAGATTCGAACCCTGTTCTACAGTATTTATTAGTATATAATTGAGTGAGAAATATAACAAATGTAATATATATACGCATATATATGCACTTAAAAAACACTAACAATGAATTAAGTTGAGTTGTTAGAGAATAAGCAATAAAATAAAAACAGGTATGGAATGCATTACCCATGAGGCATCTTAGAAAACTGTTTAATAATAAATATGCTTATTTTTAGTTAATTACCTTTAATCTCCAACCAGAATGAGACATATCTGTATCTCTGCAAAAAAATCTTGTGGATTTTGTACCCACATTTAACAATTGTTCTCCTGGTAAACCTTGAGTCTGAGAAATGTATCGAATCTGAAAAATAATTTAAAAACAATTTATTCTTTCAATGACAGGCATTAGTTGGACATTTTGTCAGCAACTACACTAGATCTCAGGTTAAGAAGAAAAAGATATCTATGCCCTCAATAAATTCACACTGAGGAATCTGCAGTGTTTTAAATACACAGGAAATGTACACTGTAAGAAAAGACAGGGAAGGATACCGAAAACAACTGTAGTCAAGAGTTTCCTGAGAAAAACTTGATCTATATTCAAGTTATATGTAAATTATTAATGTAATGTAAAATATTAAAGTTCTATATAAATCAAGAGAGGAAACCAACATGTTCAAAGCCTGGAAATACAAAGAGCATTAAGGGGGAAAGAGTTAAGAGATGATTATACCTTTGGGGATAAGGCGGACAATACTGGAGGTTTGAACCCGTTTCTCATAGATGCTAAGAAAGTGCCTACCATTGAGCTCTTCCTAACCCAACAACCTACTAGGAAGGAAAGAGAGGGATTGGATTGATAGATAGCCTAGATGAGCTATTCTAGGGAGAGCGTAGACAGAGAGCCTGGTAGTCTAACCCCTCCCGGCAGAGCCCCCTAACATTACCTGGCCTAGGCATCACATAGCAAGCACTCTTCCTTCGGTTCTGGGCTCTAATATCACCTTACTCATTATATACTCCAAGCCAGGAAATAAAACAGTAACTCTGTCTTTTCCCAGCAACCCCATCCTCCTTCATGGAGATTCTTCTCCACCCTGCTTTCACCAGCCGGTGCACGTCCCTTTCCCTTACCATCTCTCACTCTACTCTCCAACCCTCCACACCCACGAGAGTGCCTGGTACACATCAGCCTGTGATGGTGGTTCTCACATTCTCTAACTGCTCAGTAAAGAAATAAGCCCAGCCGGCGGTGGTGGCGCACGCCTTTAATCCCAGCACTCGGGAGGCAAAGGCAGGCGGATCTCTGTGAGTTCGAGACCAGCCTGGTCTACAAGAGCTAGTTCCAGGACAGGCTCCAAAACCACAAAGAAAGAAAGAAAGAAAGAAAGAAAGGAGGGAGGGAGGGAGGGAGGGAGGGAGGGAGGGAGGGGAGA
>NW_026067937.1:5128901-5133550 GCF_014885135.2 Alexandromys fortis | reverse complement strand
GGAAAGGAAAGGAAAGGAAAGGAAAGGAAAGGAAAGGAAAGGAAAGGAAAGGAAAGGAAAGGAAAGGAAAGGAAAGGAAAGGAAAGGAAAGGAAAGAAGCCCAGGCTTGAACGGGGGAAATACAACAGGACCGAAAAGGTTCTCCATCTTCCCTCTTTCCAGTTTAAACTTAGACACTTTGCTTTATTAAGTAGTAGTTCATCTTCTTCTTCACCTTCAAGTTCTTTTCTCTTTTAATTCCTTCCTCTCAGATTAAGAGAAATCCTTTATCTTCTAGCCTCAAAAATAAAGATAAAAACCTTGTCTTTTTAACAGTCACTTTTATAAAGGCCTTTCGTTCCTTTCATTTTGTGCACAGTGAGGTGAGGGTGAAGAAAGAGTCCTGCTGTACAGCTCAGACTGGCCTCAAACACAAAGCACTCATCCCGCCTCAGCCCCGTGCAGTTTTGGGATTATAAGCATATGCCACCACAGCTGGCTTCATTTTATTTACATACTAATGGCTACCATCTTTTTATTCAAAATTTTTGTTTATCCAGCTAGACACAGTGGTACATGTCTTTGATCCCAGCACGTGGGAGGCAGTGGCAAGTAGATAGATGCCTGTGAGTTCGAATTTTGCCTGGTCTATAGAACAAGTTCCAGGACAACCAAGATTATAGAGACCTTTTCTCAGAAAACCAAAAAGACCACTTCTGCTATTAAAGCTTTTATTAATAACAAAAGCAAAACAGAAAATAAAGACTATTTTGCCAATCATAGTAGCTCACACTCAGAAGGCTGAAGTAGCCTCAGATATTTCAGGGTATGTGGGGGGGGGGGGTTAACAATAAAAATTCTGAGAGATATAAAAGGCTACCATCTCAGGACGAAATGATAAACTGGCACAAGTTGTTCCTTCCCTGAAACCCAAATCTTAGGACAGGACAACAGGGTTGGTTGGCTTTTTAAAAACTAATGCAGACTGAGAAAAGTCCTTCTCGGGGGCTAGACTGATACTATTGGGGTAAGAATGGAGTCCAGAAAATGGCCACTACCAAAAAAGGGGGGTGGGGACAACAGTACAGATCAGGTTTGGTTGTACCTTTTACTTCCCATCCTTGTATCAAGGCTGCTTTGGGAGTATTGCTGCCCATTAGGCATGTGGACACGATCCACTGTTAGTGGCTTCTGGAAGCAAACTGCCTCTGGTAGTTTAGCTTTTTTTTTTTTTAATCATGTGTCTCTGGGTGTGGTGTCATGTATGTATGCTTGTTTGCGTGTATGTAAGGACATTGTGATGTGGGGAAAGCCCATGTTCATCTTTGTTTGCAGGTATGTAATCTTATCCTAGGTTGGATAAGGCTGTATTTTTTCCACAATTGCTCTCCATGCGCAGGGTCTCTCAACTGAAAGGCATCTCCTGATCCATCTTCTCAATTTGGGATTTGGAATCTGGGATTCAAACTCCTGTCCTCACATGACAAGTGCAGCAAGGCCACTGAGAAACCTCCCCAACCACTTTTCTATAATCTAGATTCCTCATCTGAAAATAGGACAGTAAGTATCCCAGAGACGTGGAGAATGTAAAGTTTTATAATAGTAGTTTCTGGGCCAGGAAGGAACTCAGTAAGTACATTAGAAATATTACTGTCGCCCACTGCCAGTGTGAGGCTAAAAACAGTACTAATGTACTTATTTTGTTGTTTATCTTTTGTTTGGTTTTTCGAGGCAGGGTTTCTCTGTAGCTTTGGAGCCTGTCCTGGAACTAGCTCTTGTAGACGAGGCTGGCCTCGAACTCACAGAGATCTGCCTGCCTCTGCCTCCCAAGTGCTGGGATTAAAGGTCTCTTACCGACACTGCCCCGCTATAATAATGTACTTTAAAGAATAATATACCAGCCGGGCAGTGGTGGCACAGGCCTTTAATCTTAGCACTTCCAATATAGAACTAGGAGAAAGAAAGCTTGAAGCCATTTTAATCTACCTAAGATTCTGTTTCACAAAGCAAAAGAGAACCCACTATCTTACGTGAAGTACCTCAGTGCACTGAGACAACTGACAGCTAGAGCCAGGGAACGGCTAAGGCAAAGAAGCGCATTCGATAGTGATCTACACACCCTACATTAGGAGCCAGATGAAATCTATGAAAACGAACAATGACATTTGTAAAAATACTTCTAGTTATTGGGAATCCTCAGCACTCAGGAGGCCGAGACAAGAATATTTCTTTAGGTTTGAGGACAGCATGGGCTATCTAGTGAATTCCAGGTCACACTGGGCTGGAGTGTGAAATCCTATCTCAAAAGGGAGAAAAATTCCCTAAGATTAAGATGTATGAGTGTTGTATTTTAAAACATAACAATTTTAAAAACTGAATGAAAATTGCAATTATTGGTGCCTCATGATAGTCACTTACTTCAGTTCCTTTGGAGGAACACCCACTCTGAAAATACTGTTCCTCTAAACCAGGTAACACCTATTCTGAGTTTTGTTTAGTCCCCCTACTCCTTTGTCTTTAAAAAAATTACAGGATTTAGAGAAATCAGGTTTGGCTCAAGCTTTTGTCTTTAAATTACCATGGTGACCTAACAAGCCTATTCACTTGGAGGTGGGTGCCATTTTCTCTCCTCCATATAAAGGAGGGCGCACAGTGACTCACCATCTAAGTTGTTAGTACTAACATGAGCTGCCCAAGACATCAAAGTCCAAATCCAGAGTATACTAGCATTTCAACTTGGAATTGCCACTAGATGGTGCCTGCCCACAGGACTACGTGTGCCATGAACTAACCACAAGTCTACATGCATTCTTCTGGCAGCACGCTGTGGCGGCTTGGAATGCTGGCTCTGGGTGGACGGCCACGTCCTTCAGAACCAGCCCTGCTCTAGCAGCTCCATCAAATGGAGCTTGAGACAGCTGTGAGTGACCTGATGTGGGAGCTGGGAACAAAACTCAGGTCCTCTAAGAGAGCAGAACGTGTCCTAAACCACTGAGCCATCACTTTAGCCCCTCACATCCTTTGTGATAGAGACAATCAACAATAAAACTCAGAATTAAGGCCAGGCAGAGGCAGACAGATCTCTGTGAGTTAACCCCAGCCTGGTCTGTGTAGTGAGTTCCAGGACAATCAGGGCTATATAGGGAGACCCTGTCTCAAAAAAGAAAAATGTTAAACAGGCCTGGGCAAAGAGATACATGCCCTAAGATAGGGGAACTGAAGTAAGACTGCACTACCTACTAACAACCTGCCTCAAACAAACAAAAGCTAAACACTGTATTACCTAAATATTATATAATATATTGTATGATGAATTATTTTTAAAAACTGGTTTGAAGTCTGCAGATTGTAACTTATCTTATAAAAATTTATCTGCGATAGTTTGAATGAGATGTCCCCATAAATTTGAACATTTGAACACTCAGTCCCTAACTGGTGGCTGTCTAGGAGGATTAGGAGGTATGTGGCCTTGCTGGAGAGGTTTCAGTAAGGGTGGACTTTGAATTTCAAAAGACTCTTGCTAATTTGAACTAGCTCTCTTTGCTTCCTGCCTGTGGTTTGCTGTGTGAGTTCTCAGCTGCAGCTCCAGCCAACCTGCACCTGCTGCCTATGCTCCATCATCATGGACTCTGAAGCTATAAGCCCAAAATAAATGCCTCCTTCTGGAAGCTGCCTTCTTCATGCTTTATCACAGCAATGGAAGAGTAAGTAATGCATTACTGGAACAGTAGAAAAGAGCTTTTAAATCAAGATCTAATGTTAAGTGAATTTAAATTCCGTAAGATGCTAAGTTTAGAGACTTTATGGAGCTAGTCACATTCGGTGCATTTAGAATCATGCATGACTCTAAGACTATAAATTACTCTGACTTTCTACCAACTCCAATCATTATGACAGTTCTGTTACCTGATCATACTCCAAGGCTCCTGGGTAGAGTGGCCATCCAAGGAATAGTTCTGCAATCACACATCCCAATGACCACATGTCTATGGCTTCACAAAATGGCAAACCCAATATAATCTCTGGAGCTCTGGAATTTAAAAACAAAAACAAATTAGGTTCCTTTTTATTTTAAATGCTGATTCTATTTGACATTCTAAGGAAAGTTCTAAAGCAGCAGAGAAATCTTGTTTACAATAACGTGACTCTAGGAACTCTTCAAAGCCCAGTGCCCTAAGGTGAAGGGATTGTGAGCAGAACAGCACGCCCAAGTCTCTTTCCACAGCCCTTTCCCTTAGCAAGATCTGTTAACAATAAAAAAATCAACCCAGACCTTGCTTTGTAAGCTACAGCAGATTAGGAAGAATACACAGAGAGAAAGCCAGCAAAAATCATTAAACATTGTGATGTCAATGGAACTGAAAACCAGGCAGTCAAAGTTAAGACCAAATGAAAACAAAAATTCCTGCTGGGCGGTGGTGGCGCATGCCTTTAATCCCAGCACTCGGGAGGCAGAGGCAGGCGGATCTCTGTGATTTTGAGGCTAGCCTGGTCTACAAGAGCAAGTTCCAGGACAGGAATCAAAAGCTACGGAGAAACCCTGTCTCGAAAGATCAAAAAGAAAGAAAGGAAGGAAGGAAGGAAGGAAGGAAGGAAGGAAGGAAGGAAGGAAGGAAGGAAGGAAGGAAGGAAGGAAGGAAGGAAGGAAGGAAGGAAGGAAGGAAGGAAGA